>NC_133399.1:24663578-24985486 GCF_047511655.1 Castor canadensis
CGGGAACTGTAAATAAGCAAGCTGGGCTTGGCCAGAGATGCTCCAGTGGGAGAAGGGGCATGTGCCCAGAAACCAGGAGTGGGAAAGCTTGTGAGAGTGGCAGAAGGAGCAAAACTCAACAGGAGAGGGGCAAGACCCACTTCCCACATGAGCTGTAAACAAACACGCAGGCCAGAGAAAGCGGGTGCAGTTTCACCTCCCCCAGTGTGCTTTGAAAGGGGAAAGCTTGTAGCAGAGGCTCATGCACAGGAGAACAATAGTAAACAAAGCCTGTAGGGCCAGGGGATTGTTAAGCTCATCCCAGAGATCTGCATAAATAATGCCTCCAGCTACAGCAGGCTGACAGCAGTGGGCAGGAGGGCCACAGCCGCAGATAGCCATTCACAGAACAGTCTCCAGATTCTTTTTTTTTCTCTCTCCCTATCTTTGATGAGAAAACAAACGAACTACACCTGCATGCTGAAAACTTACTGAAACTGTATTGCATTTGAACTTGGGACACTTTGTGGGTTTTTTGTTTGTTTGTTTGTTTGTGCTGTTTTGTTCTACTTTATGCATCCCCTTTGATGAGACAACTACAGAACAATATCTGAGGTACCATTTCCAGGATTGTAGGCTGAGACAGACACCAAAATTATTAACACTAAAACTTAATTGCATTTGAACTTTAAAGGTTTTTTTTATTTTCTATTTTTCAATTTGTTTTACTTTATTTTATTTTCATATATTTTTTCTTTCATTTACTTATTTTTTATTTTTATTTTTATCTTTATTCTTTTTATTTTTTATTTTCAATCCTCTCTTTGCCACTCTAATGCCTGTTTATCTTACTGTCAATTAGTACACTAACGCTCCCTGTTTATATCTTTGAAACTCTTTTGTTTGATTCTTTGTTTTGTTTTTTCCTACTTGTCTGTTTATTTGTTTTTCCCTTTTTCTTTAACTTCTTTGCTTTCCATCTCCTCTCACCCTTCCATTCTAAATATCACCATTGTTATTATTACAAGCTAGAAAATACAGGGACAGTAACAACACAAAGGGCAATGACGGGAAGACAGAAAAAACAGGGAAACCAGTTTCCCCACAGCAAAAAATTAGTACAGGAACCATAGGAAAATGAAGAAAACAGATACTCAGATCCAGACTCCAACGAAATGAAGGTAAACTATGCCAAAGAACCCAATTAAGCCCACAAGAATAATTTAAAAGAAGACATACTACAGGTACTCAATGAGAATTTTATACAGGTGATACTGGACATGGTCAATGAAAATGTACAGGAGACACTCAAGAAATTCCAAGACAATAAAAATAGAGAATTTGAAAAAGCAAAAGAAGAAATAAAGGAAACCATAGAAGCACTGTTTAAACACCAAAGTGAAAGAGAGAACACGATTAATAAACACATAAATGAACTCAGGACAAAAATAGACAACATTAAAGATGAAATCACCCAGGATATGGAAAACCTCAGAAAAAAGAATGAAACAAAATTTCAAAACAAAACAGAAGGCCAATATATCAGAATAGAACAAACAGAAGACAGAATCTCAGAACTCAATGATGAAATGGTAATTAAAGGAAAAACCGAAGAACTATTAATTAAACAACTCAAGACATGTGAAAAGAAATGCAAGAACTCACTGACTCCATCAAAAGACAAAACTTGAGAATGACAGGCGTCGAAGGAGAAGAAGTGTAAGCAAAGTGAATGCGTAATATATTCAACAAAATAATAAGAGAAAATTTCCCAAATCTAGGGAAAGATATTCCCATACAGATGCAAGAGGCCTCCAGAACACCAAAGAGACCAGATCAAAACAGAACTACCCCATGACATATCATCATTAAAATAACAAATGCAGAAACTAGGGAAAGAATATTGAAGGCTGTAAGAGAGAAAAAACAAATAACATGCAAGGGTAAACCCATCAAAATCACAGCAGACTTCTCAACAGATATATTAAAAGCAAGAAGAGCATGGGGTGAGATCTTCCAGGCATTGAATGAAAATAACTTCAACCCCAGGATACTCTACCCAGCAAAACTATCATTCAAGATAGATGGAACAATAAAAGTCTTCCAAGATAAGCAGAAACTAAAACAATATGTGACCACAAAGCCACCACTAAAAAAGATTCTTGAAGGGATGCTGCAAACAGACAGTGAAACCCAACTTAACAATTAAAAGACAGACAACACCAAACTACAGGAAAAGAAAAAGCAAGAAAGTAGAGAGTAACCTCAACTTAGGTACACACAATCAAACCTTCAAACAACTAAGAAAACTAAGTGACAGGAACTACCACATACCTATCAGTACTAACACTTCATGTTAATAGACTTAAGTCACCCATCAAAAGGCACCACTTAATGAAATGGATTAAAAAGGAATATCCAACATTTTGTTGCTTACAGGAGACCCATCTCACTGACAGAAATAAGCATAGGTTTAGGATGTAAGACTGGAAGAAAATTTAACAAGCCAATGGCCCCCGAAAACAGGCAGTAGTAGCAATACTTATCTCTGACAAAGTAGACTTCAACCCTACATTGACCAAATGAGATAAAGAAGGACATTCCATACTAATAAAAGGGGAAATACACCAAAAAGAAATAATCATTATCAACCTGTATGCAGCCAATGTCAATGCACCCAATTTCATCAAACATACCCTAAAGACTTAAGAATATATTCACTCCAACACAGTGGTTGTGGGAGAATTTAACACCCTGTTATCATTAACAGATAGGTCATCCAAACAAAAAATCAATAAAGAAATCCAAGATCTAAAATGTACAATAGATCAAATGGAACTACTTGATGTCTACAGAACATTTCATCCAACTTCTACACAATATACATTCTTCTCTGCAGCCCATGGAACCTTCTCCAAAATAGATCATATCCTAGGGCTCAAAGCAAGTCTCAGCAAATATAAGAAAATAGGAATTACACCATGCATACTATCTGATAACAACGCAGTAAAACTAGAACTCAACAACAAAAGTAAAGACAGAAAACATGCAAACAGCTGGAAATTAAATAACTCATTACTTAATGAACAAGCGATCATTGATGAAATAAAAGAGGAAAATAAAAAGTTCCTGGAAGTCAATGAAAATGAAAACGCAACCTACCGGAACCTATGGGACACAGCAAAGGCAGTCCTAAGAGGAAAGTTTATAGCCATGAGTGCATGTATCAAAAAGACTGAAAGATCCCAATTCAATGGCCTAATGATACATCTCAAACTCCTAGAAAAATAAGAACAAGCAAATCCCAAAACAAACAGAAGGAGAGAAATAATAAAAATAAGAGCTGAAATCCACGAAGTAGAAACTAAAAAAACCATACAAAGAATTAATGAAACAAAAAGTTGGTTCTTTGAAAAAATAAACAAGATCAATAGTCCCCTGGCAAACCTGACTAAAATGAGGAGAGAAAAAACCCAAATTAGTAGAATCAGGAATGCAAAAGGGAAGATAACAACAAACATCATGGAAGTCCAGGAAATCATCAGAGACTATATCAAGAACCTATATTCAAATAAATTTGAAAATCTTAAAGAAATGGAAAGATTTCTAGATACATATGATCATCCAAAACTGAACCAAGAGGAAATGAATCACCTGAATAGATGAATAACACAAAATGAAATTGAAGTAGCAATCAAGAGTCTCCCCAAAAAGAAAAGTCCAAGACCTGATGGATTCTCTGCTGAATTCTATCAAACATTTAAAGAAGAACAGATACTAACCCTCCTTAAACTGTTCCATGAAATAGAAAGGGAAGGAAAACTGCCTAACACATTTTATGAAGCCAGTATTACACTTATCCCAAAACCAGGCAAAGACACCTCCAAAAAGGAGAAGTATACTCCAATCTCCTTAATGAACATTGATGCAAAAATCCTCAACAAAATAATGGCAACCAAATTCAACAACACATCAAAAAGATTATTCACCACGACCAAGTATGCTTCATCCCAGGGATGCAGGGGTGGTTCAACATACAAAAATCAATAAACATAATAAACCACATTAACAAGTAAAGACAAAAACCACTTGATCATCTCAGTAGGTGCACAAAAAGCCTTCAATAAGATCCAACACCATTTTATGATAAAAGCTCTAAGAAAACTAGGAATAGAAGGAAAGTACCTTAACATTATAAAAGCTGTATATGACAAACCTACAGCCAGCATTACACTTAACAGAGAAAAACTGAAACCATTCCCTCTAAAATCAGGAACCAGACAAGGATGCACACTATCTCCTATTCAACAGAGTACTGGCATTCCTAGCCAGAGCAATTAGGCAAGAAAAAGGAATAAAAGGAATACAAATAGGTAAAGAAACTGTTAAAGTAACTCTACTTGCAGATGACATGATCTTATACCTTAAAGACCCAAAAAACTCTACTCAGAAGCTTCTAGACATCATCAATTGTACAGCAAGGTAGCAGGATAAAAAATCAACATAGAAAAATCATTAGCATTTCTATACACTAATAATGAGCACTCTGAAAAAGAATGTATGAAAAAATTCCATTTACAATAGCCTAAAATGAACCAAATACCTAGGTGTAAACCTAACAAAAGATGTGAATGAACTCTGCAAGCAAAACTATAAACTTCTGAAGAAAGAGATTGAGGAAGACTGGAAAGTAGAGAGATCTCCCATGCTCATGGATTGGGAGAATCAACATAGTAAAAATGTCGATACTCCCAAAAGTAATCTACATCTTTAATGCAATTCCCACCAAAATTCCAATGACATTCATTAAACAGATTGAAAAATCTGCTGTGAAATTTATATGGAAACACAAGAGGCCACGAATAGCTAAGGCAATACTCAGTCAAAAGAACAATGCTGGACGTATCACGATACCTGACTTCAAACTATATTACAAAGCAATAATGATAAAAACAGCATGGTACTGGCACAGAAATAGACATGAAGACCAGTGGAACACAACTGGAAGACCACAGAACTGTAACAAACTTGTCTTTGACAAAGGAGCTAAAAATATACGATGGAGAAATAGCAGCCTCTTCAACAAAAACTGCTGGGAAAACTGGTTAGCAGTCTGCAAAAAACTGAAATTAGATCCATGTATATCACCCTATACCAATATTAACACAGAATGGATCAAGGATCTTAATATCAGACTAGAAACTCCAATGTTGATACAGGAAAGAGTAGGAAATAGTCTGGAGTTAGTAGGTATAGGTAAGAACTTTCTCAACGAAACCCCAGCAGCACAGCAACTAAGAGATAGCATAGATAAATGGGACCTCATAAAACTAAAAGCTTCTGTTCATCAAAAGAAATGGTCTCTAAACTGAAGAGAATACCCACAGAGTGGGAAAAAATATTTTCCAGCTACATATCAGACAAAGGACTAATAACCAAAATATATAAGGAACTTAAATAACTAAATTCTCCCAAAACTAATGAACCAATAAAGAAATGGGAAAGTGAACTAAACAGAACTTTCTCAAAAGAAGAAATTCAAATCACCAAAAAACACATGAAAAAATGCTCACCATCTCTAGCAATAAAGGAAATGCAAATTAAAACCACACTAAGATTCCACCTCACCCCTGTTAGAATAGCCATCATTAGCAACACCATCAATAGCAGGTGTTGGCGAGGATGTGGGGAAAAAGGGACCCTCTTACACTGTTGGTGGGAATGTAAACTAGTACAACCACTCTGGAAAAAAAATTGGAGGGTACTTAAAAAGCTAAACATTGATCTACCATTTGACCCAGCAATACCACTCTTGGAGATATACCCAAAAGACTGTTACACAGGTTACTTCAGAGGCACCTGCACACCCATGTTTATTGTGGCACTATTCACAATAGCCAAGTTATGGAAACAGCCAAGATGCCCCACCACTGACGAATGGATTAAGAAAATGTGGTATCTATACATAATGGAATTTTATGCAGCCATGAAGAAGAACGAAATGTTATCATTCACTGGTAAATGGATGAAATTGGAAAACATCATTCTGAGTGAGGTTAGCCTGACCCAAAAGACCAAAATTCATATGTGCTCCCTCATATGTGGACATCAGATCAAGGTCAAACACAACAAGGGGATTGGACTTTGAGCACATGATAAAAGCGAGAGCACACAAAGGAGGGGTGAGGATAGGTAAGACACCTAAAAAAATTAGCTAGCATATGTTAAAGAAACTAAAGCAGATTCCTTAAAAGCAACTGAGGCCAATAGGAAAAGGGGACCAGGAACTAGAGAAAAGGTAGATCAAAAAGAAATAACCTAGAAGGTAACACACATGCACAGGAAATTAATGTGAGTCAACTCCCTGTATAGCTCTCCTTATCTCAACCAGCAAAAACCCTTGTTCCTTCCTATTATTGCTTATACTCTCTCTTCAACAAAATTAGAGATAAGGGCAAAATAGTTTCTCCCAGGTGTTGAGAGGGTGAGGGAAGTGGGGGGGTGAGGGTTGTTAGGGAGGGGTTGGGGGCAGGGGGGAGAAATGACCCAAGCATTGTACACACATATGAATAATAAAACAATAAAAAAAAGAAAAAAAGATCCTTCATCCTTTTTAAGTTGATTCTAGTAGAGGGTGATATATATGGATCTATTTTCAGTTTTTTACAGAAGGAACAACCACTTTTCCCAGCAACATTTGTTGAAGAGGCTGTCTTTCTTTAATCCATTGTATATTTTTGGCACCTTTGTCAAAAATACGATGGGCATAGCTGTGTGGATTCATATCTGGGTCCTCTATTCTGGTCTTCATGTCGGTTTTTTTTTTGCCAGTAACATGCTGTTTTTATTGCTATTGGTTTGTAATACTGTTTGAAGTCTGGTATTGTGATATCTCCACCTTTGCTCTTTTTGCTCAGTATTGCCTTGGCTATTTTCAGTCTCTTGTGTTTCCAAATGAACTTTAGGGTAGATTTTTCGATCTCTGTTATGGATGTCATTGGGATTTTGATGGGAATTGCATTAAACAGGTAGATTGCTTTTGGTAGTATAACAATTTTTACTATGTTGATTCTATCAATCCATGAGCACAGGAGATCTCTTTTTGATTTGCTTACTGTGTTATTGATGCTGCTTTCTCTGAGTGGTAGTGAAAGAGACAGCCACTGAGCACATATGCAAATTGTAATGTAGAAACAGCGAAAAGCAATATCAATCTCTCCAAATCTCATAACAGCTCAATAACTGATTTCAAAGGTATCAAAATGGCTAAGATGTGAGAAAAATATAATTCAATGATTTACTTATCAAAACGATCAATAACCTCAAAGTAGATTCAAACAGTAATGAATTCTGAGAATAAACTTAGCATCTAGATAAGAAAATAAACAACATGGATGACAAATTCAGTAAGGAAATTGAGATTCTTAAAAATGTTGACAATGGAAAGGTCAACAAATCAATGAAATAAAAGCATACAATAGCTCAATAGCAGTAAATCAAGCAGAAGAAATGTGAGTTATTGAAGATAAGATCAAAGAATCATTACACTTAGACAGAAATAAGGAAAAAAGTAAACAAGGGAAACAAACATCAGGAATTATTACATATTATCAAGAGACCAAATCTAAGAATCTTTGATGTAGAAGAAGCTGAGATGCAAACTGAAGGAATAGAACACCTCTTCAATAAAATGATAACAGAAGTTTTCCAAAATTTTGGAAAAGATATGGGCCTCCAAGAGCAATAGGCATGTAGAATCCTACATGAGCAGAAAAGAATCTGTTCATGCCATACTATACTTAAAATACAAAAAAAAAGAGAACAAAGAAAGGATATTGAACTCTCACAAGAAAAACACTAACACACCAACAAAGGCAAACCCTTATGGTTTACTTCAAAATTGTCAGCAGAGAACTTAAAATCCAGCAAATAACAGAATGTATATTTGTAACTGTGAAAGAAAATAATGGTCAAACAAGTTTAGAGGTTTTTTTTTTTGCAAAGTTAATCTTCAAAGCCAATAGAGTAATAACATCCTGATGCTAAGCATCAACTAAGGCAGCACATGTCCACAAAGCCTGAACTACAGAAGATATTTAAGGCATAGATTCACTGATTGGATTAAAAAAGAATAAATGTTCATAGCCAAAATTAACACACCTTACAAGCTAATATGATATACATATGTGTGTGTGTGTATTTCAGATTGCATGAGTGAAATCACATCATATTATTAATTTATGCTAAATAAAAAATAAAATTAAAAAATTATACAATAAAACAAAAATATCACACAGTAAAAGTGAAAGGATGAAAAAACATATATACGAAGTGAAATTTGAAAATAAAAGATAGCTATACTAGGGTCTGAGAAAGTAGACTTCAAGTAAAATGAAATAAAGACTAATTAAGAGGTACATGTTACATTTTCTTATATTTTTCTTCTTTTATAATGCTCAGATACTTTTTAAAAATAAAAAGGCATGTGACTTAGGTTACGCCAGAGGCACCTGCACACCCATGTTTATTGCAGTGCTATTCACAATAGCCAAGTTAAGGAAACAATCAAGATGCCCCACTACAGACATGTGGATTAAGAAAATGTGGTATTTATCCACAATGGCGATTAACTCAGCCATGAAGAAGAATGAAATCTTATCATTCACAAGTAATTGGATGGAACTGGAGAACATCAACCTGAGTGATGCTAGCCAGGCTCAGAAGACCAAAAATCATACATTCTTCCTCATATGTGGACTTTAGATTTAGGCCAAATACACCAATGTTTTGGGACTTGGGTCATGTGCTAAGGGGAGAGTACAAATGGGGGGAATGGGGATAGGTAGGAAACCCAAAACTTGAAAGTGTTTGATGTCCCCACTATAGAGGAGTTATTACAGTAACATTAAATGACAGAGATAAATATGTGAAAGTGACTGGGAAGTAGTGAAGAGGTCAATTAGAGATGAATCAATTCTGGTTGTAATATGCTTGTGCATGGAAGCAATGCTAGGAATCTTTCTGCATAACTATCCTTATCTCAACTAGCAAAAATGCTTTGTCTTTCATATTATTGGTTGTGTCTATTCTTCAAAAAAACTGAAGAAAAGGGCAGAACAGGTTCTGCCTGGAAGTGAGAGAGGTGGGGGGGATAAAGAGGGGATGGGAGTCAGTGGGGAGAAATGGCCCACACAATGTATGCACATATGAATAAATGAATAAAAAAACAATTAGGAAAAGGAAAGGAACTGACACCTACCACATGTCTTTAAAAATTTATAGCATACAATAATTATTTCTTATATATACATACAGGAACATATTATTTTGATTAAATTCACCCAAAGTATGTAACTGTTTAATCCCTTTGCCTCCTTCCCTGTCCTTTTTATCAGCTTTAGAGGATTTCACTATGCAGTTTCCATACACACAAATATAATATACTTAAATCATATTAAATGTTTAATGTAAGTAATTATGCATATGGCTTTTCCATTTGAGGTCCATAAACTTTTTTTTCTATACTACAAAATTATTATGCTAAGGGCTAGAGAGGCAGAAGCATCCTTTGGTTCAGGAACCCTCATATGGAATAGAGTCTGGAGAGATCCTCAACATTCTTGTTCTACATCTGTTTGACTACTGTTATTGATATCTGTCTTTCTCAGGTTAGTTCCATAATAAACACTAACAATGTGCAGACCTTTTCCAGATTTAGACTTAAAGGACAAATGCCGCTATCCATACCCAGAACTGTCATTATGCTAAATATTTTCAGCAATGCTTTTAAAAAGAAATTTAAAAGAGATTTCCAACCTTCAATGTAATAGTTTTTCATTAGAAATTACATACAGTTAAGTCAATGTAATGAAGTGTTCTTTCAGTGTTTGAAGTAACTACACAGTGAGCCTATAAAAATATGATAAAAAGCCAAATCATTTATTGTTTCTATTATTTGAATGGAATAGAAAGAAATACAGAATAAAAAGGGCAATTCTGGCAGTCCTGGGATTTATAACCCTCTAGAACATTGATAAACAAAGACAGAAAATATTATTAAAACATATATTAGATGTTTGTACATTTCTGCATCACTGAATAATTAGGATCTGTGACATTAATGGTAGAATTGAATTAGTTAATTTCTAATATAGACCTATTATTTTCATACTGAAAAACTCTCTTTCTACTTGCTTATGGTTAACTTTTTTTATTGTTTTATTATTCATATGTGCATACAAGGCTTGGGTCATTTCTCCCCCCTGCCCCCACCCCCTCCCTTACTACCCACTCTACCCCTCCCTCTCCCCCTACCCCCTCAATACCCAGCAGAAACTATTTTGCCCTTATCTCTAATTTTGTTGAAGAGAGAGTATAAGCAATAATATGAAAGAACAAGTGTTTTTGATGGTTGAGATAAGGATAGCTATACAGGGAGTTGACTCACATTAATTTTCTGTGTGTGTATGTTTTACCTTCTAGGTTAATTCTTTTTGATCTAACCTTTTCTCTAGTTCTTGGTCCCCTTTTCCTATTGGCCTCAATTGCTTTTAAGGTATCTTCTTTAGTTTCTCTGCGTTAAGGGCAACATATGCTAGCTAATTTTTTAGGTGTCTTACCTATCCTCACCCCTCCCTTGTGTGCTCTCGCTTTTATCATGTGCTCAAAGTCCAATCCCTTTGTTGTGTTTGCCCTTGATCTAATGTCCATATATGAGACTTAACAGAACTTTCTCAAAAGAAGAAATTCAAATGGGCAAAAAACACATGAAAAAAATGCTCACCATCTCTAGCAATAAAGGAAATGCAAATTAAAACCACACTAAGATTCCACCTCACCCCTGTTAGAATAGCCATCATTAGCAACACCATGAACAACAGGTGTTGGCAAGGATGCAGGGAAAAAGGAACCCTCTTACACTGTTGGTGGGAATGTAAACTAGTACGACCACTCTGGAAAAAAATTGGAGGGTACTTAAAAAGCTAAACATTGATCTACCATTTGATCCAGCAATACCATGCTTGGGGATATACCCAAAAGACTGTGACAAAGGTTACTCCAGAGGAACTTGCACAGCCATGTTTATTGCAGCACTATTCACAATAGCCAAGTTATGGAAACAGCCAAGATGCCCCACCACTGACAAATGGATTAAGAAAATGTGGTATCTATACACAATGGAAATTTATGCAGCCATGAAGAAGAACAAAATGTTATCATTCGCTGGTAAATGGATGGAATTGAAGGACATCATTCTGAGTGAGGTTAGCCTGGCCCAAAAGTCCATACACCTTTAACTACATTTCTCACTTGTGACAAAAACAGTTTTCATGTAACTTTTACGTTATTGCCTTCTATCTTATTCACTTTCAACACAGACATCTATATTAGGCACAATTTTTTTTCTTTTTTTATTGTTGTGCTTAGTGGGGGTACAACATGGCATTTACAAAAGTTCTCCCAATATATCATGGCAAGTCTTTCTTCAGTTTTTGAGGAAGCTCCATCTTTTCTGTAGTGGTTGTACTAATTTACATTCTCAACATCAATGTATGAGTGTTTCCTTTTTGTCCACATGCTCAGCAGCATTTGTTAATGTTTGTGTTCTTGATGTTACTATTGTAAAAAGAGTGAGTCAGAATCTTAGTATGGCTTTGATTTGTATGTCCTTTCAGGATACAGTATTTGAGCATTTCTTCATATGTTTATAGTCATTTTTACTTCTTCCTTTGAGAAAGCTCAGTACAGATAATTTTCCCATTTCATCATTGGGTCATTGAGATTTTGAATGTTTAGTTTTTTGAACTCCCTCTATACTCTCATTATCAGTTCCTTGTCCAATATATAGCTGGCAAAGATTTTCTCCAGTTCTGTCAACAGCCTCTTCAATTTAGACACCATTTCTTTTTCTGCATGGCAGCTTTTAATTTTATGTAGTACATTTGTCAACCCTTTCTCTTAGTTGCTGAGCAATTGTAGTTCTACTGAGAAACATTTCTGAAGCTGCTTATTGTGTCAAGGATTTTTTATTATGCCTGTACTAGTAGCTCACACCTGTAATCCTAGATACTCAGGAGGCAGAGATTAGGATGATTGTGGTCTGCAATCGACCCAAGGCCAACAGCTCATGAGAACCTATCTCAAAAATACCCAACACAAAAGTGGGTTGGTGGAGTGGTTCTACTGACACAGAGTCTGCATAGCAAATGTTAAGTCATAATTTTAAACCCTAGTGCCATCAAAAAACACCAAAGTCTTTACACAGATAAGTTAATCATCACAGTAAAATGTACCCCTCATCTTTATAAAAATTTTTTAGAATAAGAAATACAGTTTTGACTTCCAAAATCTATTTTTCTCATTAAAAGAAATGAAAAAGAAAGTAGATATGCCCTATCTTATTTTAGGAATATAATATGCAGGTTCTTTTTTAAAAACTATTTGTAAACACCTAGTAACACCTAGGACAGCATCATCTGACTCAAAAACCGTTTTTATGTGGTAATTGTTTCCACAGACTTTTTCATAATTTTGAGGTTTTCAGATTCCCCTGCTTTGTGGACGTAAGTGCTTACTAAATAGGTTTTATCTTTTAAAATTTGTTTATTATGTGGTCCCCACTTGACTTTTGTTTAATTCACATCAATATGCCAAACACTGAACCCACACATGGAAAATTTCCTACATATTTGAAACACTTTGCATGTTTAAAATTTCCTATAGTCTCAATTGTATCAGTGCCATCTAATCTCCATAAAATATCTGGTAATATCTTGCTTTTTGTATTTAAATTTTGTGTTCTATAGATACCTTCTGAAACTGTTTAACTGTTTTGCCAAACATAAACTTCTTTACAGTCAGGGTCTTTACACCAGGGAATGTTCTAATGCCCAGTTTTCAGTCCCAACTTTCTTTTCTTCAGTTAACAGATTTTCTCATCAATCCTCTCTGAAGCATGCATTGCTATTACCTTGCCTCAACTGCATGAAGAAACCTCAGATTAATAATTTTGTCAGCTCTCACTATGATTTATTTGGGAAATGGTGCATGTTAACTATGCAATATGTGATAAGTAATTACCTTCTTTTCAAAGATGCTAATTTCACAAGTTTTTAAAGTATTATAAATTGAGTAGAATAGTGTCTCTCATTCCTACGTTATTTATCAATATATTTTTCTGAGTATGTTTCAAAGTATCTATGTACCCTGAAGTTCTACCAAAGCAATTTAATGAGAATGTCTGCTTCTGAAGTTCTTGGTCATCTCTTGTGTTTTTTCATAAGTGTATTTTACTTATACAAAAGTGATTCAATGTGATATTCCCATAATGCATATAATGCCTCCCTCTAATATCTGTTATTATTCCCCTCCCTTCTAACCCTCATGTTTTTCATATTTTTGTGGGTTTTATCATGCTATTTTGCTGCCTACCTACATACAATATATTTCATTCACATTCATCCCTTATCACCCTCTCCTTTTCTACTCTTCCTTCCCTTGATACACACTCAAACAGTTCTCCTTTTAAAATTATGACACATTGCAATAATTTTAAGTCATCCATTCTTAAATTGTGGTTGAGAACCAGTGTATTAGATGTCTCATAGCATGAAGAATTGTGCACAAATATTAAGTGCTATTACTGTGAGTGAAATTATCAATTTTAAAATAAACATTAAAACGTGTTCTTCATAACTAGTATTTTATCTAGATTTGAATTATTTTCTATAAAATTTAATTATTGGTGTGCAGTGATTACTATCTACTAAATATTTATCCCTCAGAGACAAGAACCCTAATGAATTCCGTGGACAGATTTTTCTCTCAATATTTCCACAGCAGTATTGACTTATGTTTCAAAAAAACATTGCTCTTAAACTAATACTTTAAAAAACATAAATTCAGTCAAAATAGCATATAATACAACACCTAGTTCCCAGAAACTAGATCATAGTCACATGTGCATTTATCTTTCTATGAAATGCATACACCTATGCCAAATGCTCTTATTTACATCATGCATCACTTTATCAACTAATATTTTCCATTTTTCTTTTTTCAGTGATATTTTCAATTTTACTTTTAGACACTTACACTTGTGGTTCCTAACAAAAATGTAGATTGTTTATTACATGTAACCTTTTTTCCTTAATGTCTCCTATCTAAAGGACAATGATGGCTTAGAAACACCTATATATGATACTGGCATAACCTTCAGACTGATCCAAAACAACAAGTGTGTAGCTACAGTGAGAGCTGAGGAGTTGTGGGAAAGCACTGGAGTAGGGCAGTAGAAAGTCAAGGTCCAGCTGAAACCCTGAAATACTGTTCTTTGGAGTTGTGAAAAAACCAGAAGATACTCAGAAGGCAGAAGCAGGAGAATTTTGAGTCTAAGCCAAGTTAGTGAGACCCTATTTTTTAATTCAATTGGTTTTTGTGGTACTGGAACTTGAACTCAGGGCTTTCACTTTGAGCCACTCCGTGAGCCCTTTTTGTGGCGGGTATTTTCAAGATAGCATCTTGTGAACTATTTTTCCAGGCTGTCTTCAAACAACAATCCTCTGGATCTCTACCTCCTGAGTAGCTAGGATTACAGGCGTGAGCCACTGGCACCTGGCATTAGACCCTATTTTAAAGATCAAAAACAATATAAAATAAATTTTAAATAGTTCTGGCCACATTGTTCAACTTGTAGAGCATTTGTGTAGCCTGTGCAAGATCTGAGATTCTCTTTAACACACACACACACACACATCCCTAATGCTAAATGTACAGTAACATAGATAGTAGAGAAATGAACTGCTATCCCTTAGCCTAGGGATATGAGTATACTGTTGATATTAGTGTGTGGAGAGGTAGGACTGCTGGCAACCACCTTGTGCAATGCAGAGGGACCTAGAAGGTGTGCTTCCATTTAAAATTGATAATTGGGTCTCTGCAAAGAAGAGTGAGGTTATCTGTGATGGATTTCCATGTTTAAAGTACCTTGGACAGAATTCCCTCATGTCTCAGTACCATTAGCTCAATCCCCAGTGCAAGTTGCATTGAATTGGTTGTCATCTCCATGCCCCAAGCATCAGAAGCATTGAGAGAATATTTGCCTCACCTGTAAGTATATGTTTACAGAGAATCTAGAGGGAAACGACATCACCAAATTGACCATGGCAAAGGTTAGAAGATGTATCCTAGGATAACAGGGTACACAAGCCATTACAAAGAGCATACAACCCTGAAGTGAGCCCTGAAGTAGATGTTGTCCTAGCCCACATCAGACCAGTATTCTCCATAACCACTGCATTTATGGTATTTATACCATTATGCAGATCCATTATCTTCAGTGTGTTCTGGACCCAATGTCTTGCTTCCAAAAAATACAGTATGTCAAAAATCATGAGTCATTTCTTGTGAGATCAGATAATAGAAAGAACATGGTTTTTAACTTTATGGCAGTCTGTTACTTGCTTTAAAGCTCTAATGGAAGCCAGCTTCAACATTTTGAATTTGCCTATAAAAGACTCCATTTGTAATTGCTTTCTAATCAATAACCTGAGAGGAAATGAATCCAGCAAACAACCATTTACAGTGAGTATTGGAGCAAGAAATGCACCTAACACTTTGTACTCCAACAGTACAGCCTTGCTGTGACTTTAGCCTTAAGTGACATGATTTCACTGGTATGATACTACTGACTCATATAGGAACATATGATATTATTAATAGGCAAATTACATCAAAATTTACTAGTATCAAAACAGACATCAAATAAAATGAAAAGTTAAATTTTGGCTGTCATTCAAATAAGCAATGATTATTACCACAGCCCCTAAGCAAGAGCTATTGAAAGGAAAATGCAAAAATGCCTTTTAGAAACTAACCATTTTGTGTAGTGCCAGGAATCAAACACAGGGGCTTGAGCATACTATGAAAGTTCTCTAAATCTGAGCTATGTCCCCATCTCTTAGATACAAATCTTAATTGAGAAAATGGGAATGGGGTAGAATAATCACTGTAGAATTCCAAATTCTCCATATATTACATGATTAATGCAATGGATATCAGCATTTCAAGGTCCCAACTTAGATAAGTCACATTTAATGTTAAGATACTTGAAATTGGAAGCCAGAGTTATGAGTACAATTGAGCTTTCTCCTGAGAAGAAAAAAGTCCTCCCCATTCCAAGTATATTCACATTTTGCTTCTTTGTCTTCCTTTAATGTTATCAAGTCCCTAGAGATTAGTACAACATGGATCAATTTAACTAATTATGAGCTTTGTGTATTGAACTCTCAAGGCAATAATAATGTAAATAATTAGCTTGTTTCTCTTGTCATTCAGTTTACCTGGCCTGTCTGTCCAGTCATCTACCTGTCTGTGACTTTTCTTTCAGAAAAACCATCTGCTTCTAGGTGTTCATGTGTGATTCTGTCTTACTACTATTTCTGACAAGGAAACCTCCACCCTCATCACACACCAAACAAGACAACAATGATATACTGTGATCCAATGGTTATGCCTCAACAGGGACCAACAGCAGCTCAGTAAGTTCCTAGGGAATCTGTAGGGAGAAGAGAATGTTGGGGACATTATTTCCTCCTCATCAGATCAGATATAAAAGTTTGGGAAGCAAGAGAGGAAGTGGCTCCCACATGCCAATTTTCACCTCAGAGCTACATTAAGTACATATTCCAGGTTCTCACAAGTTTGGAAGACTTTTGTACACAGTTTTTCTTCTCCAATTCTGATTCTTGTTCTCATTCACATCTGTTCCAGTAGGAAAGGAATTTGGTTGAATTAGATGGTGCTGTATATATGCAATAAGATCATGATATTGATGATAATTATGAACATGATAATAGGAACCATACTATCATGAATCTTCACCTAGGACTTCCCTTGCTATAGTCCAACATTTTTTAATTTTGGCTTGGCAACTTTGTCTGTATAATCACCCCCTAAAAAGACTAACACTCATTAAACTCACTTGAAAGTTTGAGATAGGACACCTTATTTTAGTGTTATGTTGTCTTAAGTCAGACAATAATGGTGCAATCAAAGGAAATCTTGGCTGAACACTCTCTTGCAAACCAAATATGAATTACAACAGTCACCCCAGGCATAGATTTTCCTTCATTTTACTCTACCCCTTGTGAATCTGGTAGAGACTTATGGGTTGTCTTTCTTGTTTCAACTTTTGGAAGGATAACTAATATCCAAGCCAGTGGATCACAGAAAGTGTTGGCCCATAATAAATCATTGAAGATTACTCTTTTGTCTCTGCCCATGGATTTTGTTTCAATTATTCACTTCTTCCCTTACTCTGGTAATTTTGTCAGAAAATGTGAGTCTGTTAGATAATTATAAATAATACCTCTAATCTGATCTAGTCAAGAGGTGTAGATCCAAAGGATCATGGTTCAAACAGTCTTGACAAAAAGTGAGTGACACCCAATCTCAAATAACAAGCTGGATGTCATGGTGCACACCTACACTACCAGTTATGGAAAAAGAATAGTTGGGAAGACTGCAATCTGACTAGGTTCAAGAGAAAACATGGGACCCTGTCTGAAATGTAACTAAAGCATAAAAGGACTGGATATCCAGTGGTAGAGTACCTGCCTACTAAATATGAGGCTCTGAGTTCATGCCTATATAACACAAATAAAAAAGTTTGAAATTATTCCTGAATGACTGTTCAACTCTGAAATTCAAGAAAAGAATGAGCAAGCTTAGTGCTCATTCATTAGAGAATGAACATTTATTTTGAATCTTAACAGTGCCATACATCATCTGTGTAACATATTTCTTGACTTCATATTTCTGAGTGCTGTCATTTGACTTGCTCTGCAATTGACACAACTTGATTTACTAAGAATCAAGTATAATACATCCTGAACTTCTTACCAAATATGTGGTAAGAGCAAGTCCTATTTACACATTACAATTATTAGTAGTGCTGAAGATCATGTATTCAAATAAAATGTCCTGTCCTCTGAAGGTTTTGTTTTCCCTGGGACACTGAAGGAACATTTTATTTTCTGTTCATATGCCAGTTGATTATTTCGTTTTCCTTTATAAAAGTATATTCTGAATGCCTGGCATAAACCACCTGAGTCTCTTTCATCTCTGATTCTTTAATATCTATACCCTATTGGAACACAGGAGGCTGCAAGAGCAACAATCTTATCCATGAATTCAATAGACCCTCCCTTGGTTCACAGAAACAGCACGGGCAATGTAACTTCACACAATATGGCTTTTCTGCATGCAATTTTGCTATTCCCTGTAATGTGCTGTAGGACCACACAAAATATAAAGCATGGCTTGTGTGTTTCTGGCATGAATTTTATGATAACTACCATTTTCATTGTGTAACAATATGGAATATCATCATAAAAGTTGTTGAGATTTCATAAAATCAAAAACACGCAGGGAGAAAGAGAGTTTTTACTGCATGAACTGAGACACATTTTAACAGTTTTACTCCATGAATGTGTTTATATGGACATATTAGGCTTCAGACTCTCTGGTATACACAAGAATAAAACATCATTAAAACTTTTGGGGGATTGCATGTAACAATTAAACTTTCCACTCCAATATTAATTAAAATTCTGATTCAAAAGCCATGACCAAGTAAAAGGTAAATCCCCTCTTAGCTGTAAACTAAGAATGAATGTTAGTTACACAATTTCTAAGCAAAGAATTCTACACAGATAGTTTGAGAGATTTACACATATATGGTTGGAAATTATGAATTTGAATTTGTATTAATATCTCTTAAATCATCCCAAGGTCGATCTTTTCTACTACAGTAAAAAGATTATTTTTAATTGTTGTTGTGTTCGGTGGGGTACATTATGGCATTCATAAAACTTCTCACAAAATAGCAGATATACCATACTTTAATTCAACCCCTCCACATTTACAGCAATTTATTGTCAAATAGGAAACAGTAGTAAGGCATGGATTAGTAATGATGGGATTTGATAAGTTTATCTGTAAAGGAGGAAATGGGCAAAGTTTTTCATAAGAACCTTATGAAATGAATACTATGAATCATAAGATTGTCCATGAGTAGCAATGTATTGGCATTCTGCTTTAGAAATGTGACATAGAACAATACTACTCACTATTCAGGATAGGAATTTTCATGGAAATATATCATGGGATGTCCATTTCTATAAAGATTTCAGGGATATTTATGTTTAGATATATTGACAATAACAGCACATAATTGATTGAATTTTTCCAGGGGCAAAAGTATGTAAGACATTGGAGTAACAAGTAATATGGTCAACATGTACAATTCAAAAAACTATTTAGTATATATGAATCTCTTGGAAATTATGACTTCTGTGATAATAAGTACGTTTGACATACCAACATATAAGAAAGGATTGTAAGTATTGTCATGCACTAAGAAAATGTTTCTTTATTGTTACCTATTACTATTATTATCAATACCCAGTGCACAGTAAAAATAGGAATAGTAAATAATACTCCACATCACCTATGTATTAAGGATATGTTGCTTGCTATGCCTGTGTGATTCCAATCCTTTGCATTTTCATTGACCAAAAGCTAAAATTGTCATCAGCTTGATAAATGTTATTTCCCATCAATGTTTCCATATTTTAGTGTTGTTTTATGTAAATTACTTTCTGTTAAAATGATCTAAAGACTATTCTATTACATGTCTTATTTTCATTTTGGCCAATATTTTTTCAAGCTTCTTTTGTACAATGTGCCTTTGCCTTGAAGTTTTTAAATGATGAATAGTCCAATCTTTGGAATGAATTTCATTTTCTTTTTAATTTTCACAACCCCTCTAGGAAGTCTGTATGCACAAATAGAAGGAGTGCAGTACAACTTAGCCTGGGCATAAAAATAGAGCCTATGCAAAAAAACAACCAAAGCAAAGAAGCCTGGTGTTGTAGCTTAAGTGTTAGAGCTCATGGCATACAAGTGAATGTGAGGTACTGAGCTGAACCCCTATTATCACTAAAAGAAGAAGTTATGCTGCCTTTGTTTCCATTTTGTTTCTCTGCTAAGTAAATCCCATTACTTCTCTTCTAAGAGGAAGAAAAACTTTTGGTATTACCAGGAAGCTTAATTTAGGAGATATAGCAGAGTGTTGTGTGGAAAGATGTTAAGCTGGATTGGGAAAGCTAAGGTAAAGTATCAGATCTGGCTTTAATTCTGGCACTGGTTTCTGAACTACACATAGGTTGGATTTGATGAGAAAAGCTTTTCAAGAACATTTGGTAATAAAGAACTATTTAAGAAGTTTACTAAGCCATCATGAGCCACAATAAGCAGTGTGTAAGACATTTCTTAGAGATGTACAAGACCGATAAAAAATAAAACTGCTCTGATAAGAAATATGGATAGAGCTTTAATTCAAATGCACTGATATTTCATAACTGCTACATTGCAAATTAGTGTAAACTTTAGGATTATTGGATACAATATTATCCTTGTGCACTTATCAGAACATACAAAAATGATAACTAATTCATGGCAACATATATATTTGTATATATATACATAACATATTTACATAACATATTTAACATGTGAGTTTCCTTTAATAGGCTTTTTTTTATTAAAGTGAAAAGTGAGGTTTTTTTTAAAGTTCATGCTTTGAATAGCAGGGGCTGACATTTAAAGTGTTCATGGATTTCTCATATTATAACCACAATGCCCTTGCATCTCTAACATTCTTTTTTCCAGTGTCGGTAATGTGGATGAATACAGAAAAAAAGTGCATACACCCAAAATGAGGCATTCTAAGGAGAATCCACAACTGCAAACATTATCAAATGCACTTAGATGTATTGTCCTTAAGTGTAAATACTTCACGGGTAATTTTCATATTCCAAAACACAGAGGCTTAGAAGGTTGCCTCTGTAGTTCTTTTCTATTTACATACTTCTTTTTTTACCAGGTGTCCAATCTACATGGAACCAGAGAATCTAACATGTATCTGGGAATTTTTCCTCCTGGGTCTATCAGAGAATGCTGAACTGCAGCCAATCTTTTTTGGACTTTTCCTGTCCATTTACCTGATAACAGTGCTTGGGAGCCTGCTCATCATCCTGGCCAACAGCTGTGACTCACACCTCCACACCCCCATATATTTCTTCCTATTCAATTTGTCTTTAGCTGATGTTGGTTTTATCTCAATGACAGTTCCCAAAATGCTAGCGGACATCCAAACACACACTAATCCCATCACCCACAGAGGCTGCTTAACCCAGGTGTTCTTTTGTATACTTTTTGGTTGTTTGGACAATCTACTTCTGACTGTGATGGCCTATGATCGCTTTGTGGCCATCTGTCACCAATTACACTACTTTATCATCATGAACCCTTGCCTCTGTGTGTTTCTGGTTGTGATGTCATATTTTATCAGTCTTTTGGACTCCCAGGTACACTGCTTAGTGGTTTCCCAACTTACTTTTTGCAAAGTTGTGGAAATTCCTCATTTCTTTTGTGACACTGCTGAACTTGCCAATCTTTCCTGTTCTGACACCTATAGTAATGACGCTTTAATCTATATTGTCATTGTCATCTTTGCAGGTGTTCCAGTCATAGGGATCCTTTATTCATGTACTTGAACTGCTTCCTCCATTCTGAGAGTTCCATCAGTATGCTGGAAGTATAAAGAATTCTCCACCTGTGGCTCTCACCTGTCAGTCGTTTGCTTATTTTATGGAACTGGCTTTGGAGTATACCTCAGCTCTGCTGTCTCTCATTCCCCCAGGAAGGGTGCAATGGTCTCTGTGATGTACACCATGGTCACCCCCATGCTGAACCCCTTCATCTACAGCCTGAGGAACAGGGATATCAAGAGGACTCTCATGAAGTGGTTCAGAAAAATAATGTATTTCAGTACCTGGGCTGTGACTTTTGGTTCATAAAACTGAAAATGCAGACAAATCAAATGTAAATGATAAGAACTATTTAGGCTTAAACACATTTCATATGTACTCTGTACCAATCTGCTTTCTGTTTATTCAATTTTTCTCTTATATAGCTCTAATTTAATGGACAAATTATTACTATATTCTCCAAAGTTATGTAATAGCCACTGGATTTATGTTTAGTACCTCACCATAGATTCTGAATTTTATCATTTACCCAAGTCTTTTAGTCATGAGGGGTTTTATTTTTCTTATTTTATTTCAAAATAGTCAGTTCTCCATAACTTATTTTTGCCTCCAAAATTTCCATCCTAATATTTCCTACATTTCAGAAGCATATAATGTTCCCTTACATCCAAGGTAACTACTAAATGTTTACTTTATAATGATCTTGAACTGCTTCTTCAGCTGGTAGTGTGTTTAATTTCTAATTCATATTGGGATATTTAGGGATTGGAAGAGAATGTTATTTACACTCAGCTTTAATGAACAAGTATGAGTTGGAAAATTCCCTGGAATACTGGCACGTGTGATCTCTAAGGAAAATGTGAGAAAGGACCTGGCAGAACACAGGGACTTTTGTAATTTCTAGATAGCTATCTTTACTGCAACCTGTCCTTTTTATATTATGCAATAACTTGAAATTAAAATATACATAAGTGAAGGTTTTTTCAAGTTATAAATAAGGTATATCAATGACTTTAGAAAAAATGTAAAGATGTTTTAGTTAAGTATTGAATCTAGAATTTCAGAAAATTAATACTAACATTAATGCAAGCATTGTTTATTAAAATAGTGAATAAAAGAAGAAACTTAAGTTAAATAGCCATAAATAGTGTAAAAAGTTACGGCAAACTTTGATAGTCTTTGGGAATTAATAAAGCAATAAACCTCTGGCAAGACCAATTAAAAAAAGAATAGATACATATAGCAATATGAAAGAAAACTGACCTTTGACTATGTAATTGAAATATGGAACAGTAAGGTAGTGCTGTAAGGATATTAGTAAGTCTGAAAACATAAATAAATTGAACCACTTCATAGAAAACCATAGCTACGTTTTCTTAGAGCAGGCAGAAACCTGTCAGTCCATTAGGACCAAATGATATCTTGTTTGAGTTGGTAAAGACCTTGTCAATCTCCACCCAAGAATAAGATAATAAGGTATAGATAAGAGATTAACACCATTAATCTGTATCATGTGTGAGGCCCTGGGTTCAATTCTCACAACAGCAGAAATTAATTAGTCAATTGAATATTAAGGAAGATAAATAGTAAGGTTAGATAAATTGTAAGGTTAGATTTTTCTCCTAACATAAGCACATAAATATTGGTTTTAAGAACCTATCAACAGTTTTCTTTTTTTATGGCACTGGGAGTTGAACTGAGGGCCTCACATTTGCTATGCTAGGAAGGAACTGTACCACTGTGTCATACCTTCAGCTTTTTGTTTGAATAGGATCTCCTATTTTCATCCAGGCCAGCCTAGACTTCAATCTTTCTATCTACTCCCCATGTATTGGAAGTGCTTGCCACTTGTCCCAGCTTTATTATTGGAGGTATAATTTTGCTACCTTTTTAGCTCGCCAGGCCTCAAACTGCAATTATCTGGATCTCTGCCTCCCTAGTATCTAGGATTACATGCATGAGCCATTGTTCTCAGCATACACAGTTTCTTAAAAGTTTCTTAAAAGTAACTAATAGTCATCTAATTAGTACTTAACAAAATACAAATTGCTGCTACAAAACACTAGTTTTCATTTTACATGCCTCTGAGTTGTAAATAAATACTTGAATTTAAATATTTTAACTAAGTATTATCTATAGAGTGGATATCATTTAATTTGTCAGTTTATTTCTGACACAGCTTCCATAATTTCTTTTTATTATCATTTTATTCTTGTATTGGGGGTACATTGTGAGTTTTATGAAAGTTCCTTCAATATATCATAGTTGAATTTACTCCCTCCATCATTCACCTTCATCTGCCTGACCATTCCCAGAATATTTTCACATGTTTCATTTTCCCAGTTTCATATATGATTACCATAATATTTCTACCTTCCCAAATCCACCCTCTTACACCCTTTTCTTATATCCTTATCCTTCCTCCTGGTATCCCTTCAAAATTATTTTGTCTCTGTTTGTATCACACAATTTTGATTTCCCATATCACATTGTGATGGGGTAGAGCTGTTTGATGACCCATAATTGATGCAGTTTCAATTTTATTATTAATCACCTGCATTTGTAATCACAATAAAATAAGTTATTAACAACTGCATGCTTTTCTTATTAGATTACATATCAAAAATCCCTTCAATCTTTCTAGAAATAATCAATCCATGATCACTCATGAGGAAATCTCATCTAGCATTAAAAGTAACACTTCCATTTGTCTGAAGTGGAAGAGACAGGGACCAGGTCTAGAAGTCAGGAAATGAAAATTTTTGTCCTATAACATTGACCTAATACCATTTGCAAAATTTCTGTTACTCTACCTCTCTGTGCTGAAACTTCTTAAAGGAAATGGAAGAATAATGGCCTTTTCCACAACATCTGTAGCACCTAGAGGAACACTGGAAGTTTATTTCCACCTATCTGTCTATCTATTTGTCTATGTATCTCTCTCTCTCTCTCTCTCTCTCTCTCTCTCTCTCTCTATATATATATATATATATATATATATATATATATATGTATCTACCTATCATCTATTGCTCTTGCCTATCTGTCATTATTTGTTTAGCTATTGATCTACCATTTGTGGGTCTATCTATCCAGCTATCTACATATGTTCATTTTGCCTTTTTAAATATACAAGTTCATCATT
This sequence comes from Castor canadensis, assembly GCF_047511655.1. Classification (NCBI taxonomy): domain Eukaryota; kingdom Metazoa; phylum Chordata; class Mammalia; order Rodentia; family Castoridae; genus Castor; species Castor canadensis. Next base: position 24,688,317 of record NC_133399.1, read on the forward strand.
ATGAAAATACTAAGTTTATTGATGAATACAATTTTCAAATGACTCTCAATCCTGGACTGACATGAATTGTAAAATGTCTCAGCCTAAGCCACAAAGTTTACATAAACACTTTTCTCTTTTTCATTTTTATTAAATTCTCTGCCCCATATATTAATAATTGAATACTGTAGATGTTGTTGAATAGAATAATAGGCCCCTGGGTCTGTCATATAAACAAAAACTAGATCTGTTTTAACTTGAGTTAGTGCTATGAATCATTTCTAAAATAGATAAATTTGATGATAGGAGAGTAATAAGGCAGTCAAAGTCAAACTGAGTACAGTCAATTTTTGTGAACCAATGGATATGCTATTCAATGCATGGCAAAGAATTTACTTATTTGGTGGTACTGGGATTTTGAACGTAAGGCCTTCCACATGCTAGTAAACCACTCTACCACATAAAACATAACCCAAGCCCTTTTGACTTTAGTTATTTTGTCTCACACCTTTTTCTCATGCTGTTCTCAGTCTGAGACTCTCTTACATATGCCTCTTACATAGCTGGGGTTACAGAAATTTACCACTTTATGTCTGCTTGTTCTTGAGATAGAGTCTTGCTAAGCATTTTTTCCTGATCTACCTTGAACCACAATCCTACTATCCCATGTAGTCTGGATCACAGGCATGACCCATAGCATGGGGCTATTTTTTTGTTAATGAGATGTACCTTCATTTGTTTTTTATTTATGATGCCTCATCTGTGTCAAACAAGGCATCATTGGATTTAGAGAATCAGAGTAAAAGAAAATTACTAATTCTTCTCCAAATATATGGCATATATTTGTACAACTACCAAATGTCCTGCACAAAAATAAGAATGCAGTAATTGGTTGAGTGATATAAATATTAACCTCCTCACTATTACTACTAACACTGATATTTAAATTTTATTTTTCACATATTCTATCCCTTCATTACATGTTATTAACATAGGGAGCAACTATAATCCATTAATTACTAACCAAATTCAGTTTTATGACTGGGAAATTATTTCAATTGACAATGTTGAGTCTGATAAATAATGAAAAACTGACCTTCTGAAATGAAATAATATGGATAACAAATGGTATCAGAGATATAGTACTTATCGTTTTTCCTACTTTTTGAAACAGAGACTCATTATGTAGCTCAGGCTACCTATGAATTTGTAAACCTCCTTTTTTTAGTTTATAATCCTAGTGCTTGGATTGCAGGTGTGTACCATGGTGCCTGGTGACAGTTCTCATCTTAAACATTATTTCATAGTCAACAGAAAGTTGTTCACACAAGTCAAGGGGCCTAAACTTCAGGTGCATGTCAGATATATTTTAATGCATATCCAGTTTTCTACATAGGAACAAAACCAGGACATGGCTTTGTGTTTCACTTTGAGATTGACTGTAGTAATTGAAAGAATATGGAAGAAGCTTCAATTTGATGTCTATCCTAGACTATGGGAAGAGTTGTGGGCACAAATCTTGTGTGCTGCTGCTCGCTCTATTTTTTTCTATACTTGCTACCTATACTTCTTTATTTGGTGCTGTTGGAAACACCCACTTCTCTGCCAGTGAGCTAGCAGGGACCCCCTAAAGCAGTAGCAGAGTAAACAATGTCTTCCTGGAGTGAAGGCAGAGAAATGGCTTGCTGGCCTGTCAAGGCAAAAAGTTGCCAGAATTCTGATTAATATCCTCTCTCTGTAATATGACAACCCAATTCAAATACAACTTAACTCATTTCTACATAAAAGCCTAATAAAGTTATGTGAGTATATTCTTGAATCTTCTCTAAAACTGTAATAATGGATGTACCTATAGCTGGAAAATGAAGTGAAAAAGTCGCATAAAACATGGAGCTCAGCATTTAAAAATCCACCAAACATGCCTCCTGATGCTATTTCACTGTCATACTCCTCCCAATCCTCACCTTCATCTTCTTAATCCCTTTGTGGCAGTTAGGAAAGTTTCATGGACCAGCTTTTCTGATACTATGAGTGATATCTCTATTAAAAGTGTAACCAATATGAGTTGAAAGTTAAGTCAGTAAGATTACTGTTAATAAATAACAAAAAACATTAAATATACATAGTGCTAATGTTGTCCACTAGTTTTTTCTCACCTTCCTATCCACACTGTCATAGTTGTCTTCATGATAAAGACATGATTATTCCAGTGGGCATTCATAAATCCAGTATCTTACACAGAACTGACTGAGTTATGCTGCTATTCTCTTAAACCATGGGAAGAGTCTGGATCCAAAGTAAATGCCTAACTAAGTGACCAGACAAAGGTCAGTCTTGGTACTCAGGACAAACACTATTAACAGTGTGAGAGAAGAATTTAATGATGTAGAAGACTGTGTGTGGATGAGTCATATGTATGGAGCTCACTTGAAAGGAGCCACAAAAATGAAGGCAGTGAAGAATAGGCTGATTGTTGACTACTATGTGAACTTGGGTAGTCAGTGCACAGAGCCTATAACATGGAGCCTAACCTTGTCCATGTTAGCCCAAAACTTAAGACGTTATAGCATGGCTTGAGAAAGAAGACAACAAAACTAGTGCCCCTGAACATTTATCCTTCCCTCTACATAGGAGGACACTTTAAGATATTATATTTAATTTGTTTTACTTCTTTTTAAGAAAAACAAACAATTTTAAATTAATTAAAATTGTTTTAGAATGAGAATAAGAAAGAGTAATAGAGTAGGTGACTTTAAATGAAGTATAACACATCATATATGGTTATATCACAAAAAACTCCTTCTACAATTAATAAACATTAATAAGACAGAGAAAATGTAACTATTTACATTTTATTTCTATGATATATTGCAATAAAACAAGTATACTAAAAAATCTTACCCTTTCACCTCTTTAAGCTCATAGTTACAAGGCACTTATTGAGTTCATGTTTTTATTCAAACAACTGCACAATCCATCACCAGAAATTTTTCCATATTCCCATGCTACAAAGCTGTGCCCATTGACAAAACTTCCCTTTTATCATACCCCAAAATTAACAATCACCACACCATTATATATCATTAAGGAATAAAATTATCAAAAAATAATGCAAACAAGGATTCAGTCTTTACACGTATACATGTTTAGTTTTACTGCTACTGATATTTGCAATCTACACAGCCAACAAATCACAGTTTCTGACATCATAATTTTCTCCTGAGACTCTTCCTCAAGGAATACTTAATATCCCCATTCCACAGGCTGTAGATGAAGGGAATAAGCATAGGAGCAACCACAGTGTACACCAATGAGGCCACCATAACTTTTCTTGGAGAATGTGATATAACTAAACTGAGATACACTCCAAGACATGTTCCATAAAATAAGCATACATTTGACAGGTGAGACCCACAGATAGAGAAGGCTTTATACTATCCATCTGGAGATGGGACTCTCAGAATTGAAAATATAATCTTATAGTGGGAGAAAAATATCCCTGAGATGGGAAGAAATCCAAAAATTCCAGGAAGAACATACATGATTTTATTAAATATAAAGTTATCAGAGCAGCCAAGACTAAGATGTTCAGAAGGGTCACAGAAGAAATTAGAAATTTCTAGATGTTTGATGTAGGAGAATTGTAAGAAAATAAAATTGTGCACTTGGGAATTCAAAAGACCAAACAAAAAAGACATCAGTACTAAGATGGCACAGAGTTGAGGATTCATGATGACTGAGTAATTCAGGGGATGACAGATGGCCACAAACCAATCATAAGCCATCACAGTGATAAGCAGACTATCCATACATCCAAAAATTATAAAAAGGGACATCTGTGTCACACAGCCCACATATGATATTACTTTTGTATTATTTTGGAGGTCCATTACCGTATTGGAACCAGGTAGATATGAAACAGATGTCAGCCAAGGACAGGTTGGAGAGAGAGAGGTACATGGGGGTATGAAGGTGAGAGTCAGAACAGAAAGCCAGGATGATGAGCAGGTCTTCAAGCACTGTGATCAGGTACATAGACAGCAACACCCCAAAGCAAACAGGCCAAGCTCTGGGTCCTCTGAGAGTTGCATATGGAGAAATTCTGATACAGATGTTGAATTTTGCATTTTTAAGTCCAGGAACATCTTTTTAAATAGAAAAGAGACTTAGAAAAAGGAAACAACAATCACCTGGCTTCTCCCTATATATTGAATTCAAGTATACAGAGTATTCTCATTTCAAAGTTCATACACATTAGTAATTCTTTTTGATTTTGGCAAATCAGTCCTCTTAGATGTATTTTATTATTCACTTCTGTATTATTACCCTCCTTCTATCTCCACTTATTCAGGTAGTCAACTGAACAATGTTTGAAGGCAAAAAAACCTGAAAATTGGGTTGTTATCAAAGTAAAGCCAAATCTTTAAGAAAAAAAACAACATGTTACAGGATCCTTTTCCCTTTAAGAAGATAACTGTTCATATTATAGGAAATTGAGGAAAGAAAGACTGGGATAAAATGTGGTGAGTGAAGTTTTTTAAGTATATTGTGTAAATGTATGGAATTGCCACACTTAAAAACCATTATATTATTAATGTATACTAATTCAAAAAAAGGTAAAACTACTTTCTAGAAACTGAAATCAAATTCACTTTATTTTATTTTAAACCATGGCACAAATTGCTGTTAAGTATTTAAAAGAATGTAAGAGTCTTAGGACTGCATTATCTAAACTCTAAATCAAAGTCATTCATTCATAATCAAAAAACTTTGTTATGTCTTAGTTATATTCTACTTGTTTCTTCCTTCTTTGTTTCCATATCTCCCTCATTTTTGTTTTAGTTTATTTGTTTGGGGGTTTGAACTCAGGGCTTCATGTTTGTGAAGGATGTGTTCTGCCCTATGAACAATGTCCCCAGCAATATTGGCTTTCATTATTTTTCAGATAGGGTCTCATTTTAGACTAAGGTTTGCCTTGGTTCATAATGCTCCTAGCTGTGCCTCCAGGTATCCAAGATTATAGGTGTGTTCCACCATGACCAATTTGTACATTGAGGAAGGATATCAATAACCTTTTGCCAAGGCTGGACTCAAATCACAATCTTTCTGTTTCTGCTTCCCAGGAAGCTGGAATTGCAGGCATGAGCCAGTGAACCTGCCCTTATTTACCACCCTTTTCTTTTTAAGCACTCACTAAAATTTTATTTGATTTCAAATATTTTTTCTTTTATATTAACACACATTAATTGTACAATGGGGTTTCACTTTGATATTTGCATCATGCAAAAATACACTTTAAACATTTAAAAATATCTTACTGCTACTTATGATTTGAAGGAGTTCAAATTTTGATAAATCACATATCTGTGACATCACTTTCTAGAAACATAGATTTTTTTTTAATGGAGGGATCATTTATTTGAGCTTACAGGCTCTAGTATCAGAATCCCAGCTCTACCATTTACTAGCTATGCAACCTTAGGCAAAGTAATTAACCTTTCTATGCCTCATTTATTTTTTTTTTCATTTTTCTTTTATTATTCATATGTGCATACAAGGCTTGTTTCATTTCTCCCCCCTGCCCCCACCCCCTCCCTTACCACCCACTCCGCCCCCTCCCTGTCTCTTTTAGCACTTACTTGGTTACACTGTTGTTTTATTTGGTCATGACCAAGGCTGTGGATGTGAAAAACCAAACTTGCCTGTTGTCAAGTGAAGGCTCAATCTTTATCTTCAATATCAATATGACTAAAGTCACAGAGAGGAGCTTCCCGATGCAGAAAACTATTGCAAGAGCAGACACAGGTATAGATCATTGGACTACAGACATCAGACTAAATTCTTTAGGTACATACTGTTTATTTACTATTACCTGGCATAGGATGCCCAATTCACAGAGTCAAAATTACTCCCTATGGTCCATACCATGCCAGTCTCTAAGGACTTCATAATATTAATGGAGAAAAATGTGACTGATAAAGTGATTATTTCCAAGAGGGTGGAGAGTTGTTCGTATATTGGGAAATAAGCTCATGGGAGATGTTAATTTACTTCATTCACCATTTAAGATTCAACTGCTTTTTATTTTCATGTTTTTCTTGAAACATTATAATCACATTAAAGTTTGCAGGTTGATGGCATTAACAGCATACACATAGTTGTGAAACCATCAACATCATTCACCTGAAAAGCACTTCACCTTCTTAGCTAAATTTGTGTCCACATTTTTTAAAATATCCTATTCCAGCTGGGTGCAATGGTACCTGTAATCCTAGCTGGTCAGGAGGGAGATTTCTAGAAGACCATGCTTCAAGGCAAGCCCAGGCAATATGTTCACAAGACCCCACCCCAACCACTGTAGGCTGGGTTTGGTGATGAACATTTGTGATATCATCTGTGGCAGAACCATAAACAGGAAGATAGAGGTTCAAACTGGACTAGATATAAATGCAATAACACAGTGAAAAATTTTCTAAATTAAAATCATCCAAGGAAGTGTTCAAATGGAGAGTTTATGCCTACTAAGCACAATTCCCTGAGTTCAAATCCTCATACCAAGAAAAATTCCAATTCCTTCCAACCCACATATTGTCAGTCATTAGCCTACTATGTAACACAATGACAAATTAAACACCCCCAAATACAGTATTAGTATGTTCATAGAGGCAGAATTAACAGATGTGGATATTTATTTTTGCTGTATTTTCCATCACCATTCTAATGTACAGCATAGGTCCTTATATTAGGGTTTTTATGTCAAATTTTCACCAGACATTATACTGTAACTGTTCCACAGGGGTAGATGACAGGACTGAGTACTAGCATATACAAAAGTGAGGCCAGTTCACCATTTCTGAGAGAATGTTACAGAGCTGAAGTGAAGTACACTCCAATGCATGTCATAAAAAATAAATAGCAAATGACAGGTTAAACTCACAGGTGAAGAAGGCTGTTTATGAAACTTGTAGAATTGGAAACAATTTTGTAATAAGCACCTCCACAAGTCAGTGTTCTTCTACATCTGTAACTTGTCTTTGGCTGATGTTGCATTCATCTCCACTACAGTCCCCCAAATATTGGTGAACATCCAGACACACACTAATTCCATCATCCACAAAGGCTGCTTAACTTGGGTGCTCTGTTTCATACATTTTGGATGTTTGCACAATCTACTCCTTACTTTGATGGTCTATGATTGCTTTGGGGCCATCTGTCACCCTCAACACTCATGTGTGTGGCTTTTTGGTTGTGGTGTCATATTTTATCAGCATTTTGGACTACCAGGTCCACTGCTTAGTGGTGTTCCAACTTATCTTTGCAAAGTTGTGGAAATTCATAATTTCTTTGGTGACCCTCTTATATTTGTCAATCTTGGCTCATCAGACACCTACAGTTATTACTGTAGTAAATGTCAGTCCATATTTTTCTTGACATATTTGCTGGTGTTCCAGTCTCAGAGATTATTTATTCACATATTTGAATTTCTTCCTCCATTCGGAGAGTTCCATCAGTAGGCAGGAAATATAAAGCCTTCTCCAACTGTGACTCTCACTTACCAGTTGTTTGCTTGTTTTGTGGAACTGGTTTTGGAGTGCACCTCAGCTCAGCTGTCTCTCATTCCACCAGTAAGGGTGCCATCACCTCAGGACACCATGGTACACCATGGTCCTCCACATGCTGCACCCTTTCATCTCCATCGTGAGGAATAAGGATGGAGGACTGCCATGAATGTTTTCAGCAAAACGACAGAATTTTAATACTTGTGCTGTGGTATTTGGTTCATAGAATTGGAAAATGCAGAAAAATTTAACATGGGCAAAAAGAAATACTTAGGTTGTAGACACACTGGATTTGTACTCTGTACCTTCCTGCTCTATGTTTGTTCAATTTTCTTCTTATACAGCTCAAATTTCATGGAGAAATTACTATTGCAGACTCTCCAGTTATAAAATAGTCACTTGGGTTTATGTTTAGTACATCAGTATATTATTCTCACTTTCCTCATCCATTACATAAGGTTTTCGTCTTGAGTGGTCTCATTTTCCTTTTATCATTGCAAAATAATCATGATCTCTCTATGCCTTCTTATTTATTACCTCCATAATGCTCTTCCTAATATTTTCTGTTTTTAAGATATATTTAACATTACCTTAGATCCAGAATAGCTACCACTTTCTTCCTTTTTGTGATCTTCAACTGATTCTTCAGCTAGTTTTGTGTTTTATCTCTAATTCATATCAGGACATTTCGGGATTGACAGAGAATTTTATTTACACTCAGCTTTAGTGGACAAGTATGAATTGAAACATTCTCTGAAAAACTGGAATGTGTGATCTCCAAGGAAGTGTGAGGGAGGACCTGACAATACAGAAAGACTTCCTGAATATTCTGGGTAAACATCCTTACTACAACCTCTGTGTAATATAAGACACAATCAATTCAAATGCATATGTAAATGAAAAATTTTAACAGATAAAAACAAGGTATATCATTGATTTTAGAAAAATCTTAGAGAGATTGAGGTTAAGAACTGAGTCTAGGAAGTCAGAAAAATAACAGTAAAATCAATCCAAACTTTGTCAAATAAAGTAGTGAAGATAAGAAGCAACTTAGGTTAAAAAGAAATAAATAATAGAAAGTGTTAATGAAAAAATTGATTGTCTTAAAGAATTTACAAAGTGATAAATCTGTTGCAAGACCAATCAAGAGAATAAGAATAAGTACATAGAGCAATAGGAAAGAAAATTGAGGCTTGATTATATAATTGACATATGGAACAGTAAGGTGGTGCTGTAAGAACATCAGTAAGCTTACAAACATAAATAAATTGAATCAACTCATGGAAAATCATAGCAAATTTTTCTGGAGCAAGCAGAACCTTGACATTAATCCTTTATGAGGTAAAAATCATCATGTTTTCATTGCTACAGGCCTTCAATACATATTTTAAAATTCCCCACCTTATAATAAAAATAATTCCATATACAATTCTATCACTAATTTAAAATATGAGGCTGAGGGTGTAGATCAGAGGTAGACAGTGTGTCTAGCATGTATGAGGTCCTAGTTGAATTCCCACAATAGCAGAAATTAATTAATTAATTATTGAAAAGGACAGTAAGTTTAGATAAATGATAAGGTTAGAGTTTTCTGCAAACATAAGCATGTAAATATTGATTTTATGTACCTGTAAACACTTTTCTTCCTTATATTACTGTCAGTGGAATCATTGCCTCACATTTTCTATGCCAGGAAGGCACTCTACCACTTGAGTCATGTCCTCATGACTCTTTCTGATTTTAGTTATTTTTGGAACAGGATATCACATTATTTTCCTGGTTCACCCTAGACTTCATTCCTTGTATTTATTCTTCCCACATATTGGGGATGGCAGGTGCATGCAATCATGCCCAACTTTGTTGTTTGAGATGAGATCTAGATAACATTTTGCCCAGTCTGGCCTCAAAACACAATACTCTGGATTTCTATCTCCCTGTCCCTGACAAATAAACAGCTTTGTGTTTAAGTTCATATCAAATTACCTAATGCACATCTATTTAGTAAATGGCACTATGTTAATTGTTCCTCTAAAACACTAGTTTTCATTGACCTATGGTTTTACCTGTCTTTGAGAAATACTAGTACACAATGCCTTCAAATATTTTAACTGATACATTACCTAAGGAATAGACATAATTTATATTTGTCAGTATATTGTTATGACACTCTGTTTAAAATTCTTATACCTCTGTCCATATTGTACAATTTGGGATTCCCATATATGTGGTAGAGTTGTTTGAAGACCAATAATTGATGCCTCTTCAATCTTACTACTAATACCCAAACTTTCCCATCACAATAAAATCTTTTATTACCAATTACATACCTTTGTTCTTAAGAAACAGTATAAAAAATTTCTTATAATCTGCCCAGTGATAATCTCACCATGATACTAATGAAGGAATCTCACCTAGTACTAAGAATGATAATTCCAAAAAAGTGAATGATACTTCCACTTGTATCAAATGGAAAATACAGAATTCTGGATAGACTGTATTCTAATGAATATAATTATCAAGTGGCTCTCAATCTGGGAATGATTTGAATTGTGAAATGTGCCTCAGCTAATGCCGTAAGGTTTACTTGCACACATTTCTTTGTGCATTTTCCCATTTTCCTTTGTATGAAAATCTCTGCCAGATCTGTGAACAACTGAATACTCTAGATGATGCTGAAAATAATTATGGGGCCCATCTATCTATGACCCAAGCATAGTCAATCTGTTTTTATCTTGAGTGTAGTGATATGAGTAATTTCTGAAAGTGATGAATGTGAAGAGAGGAAAGAAACAGAGTCAAAATCATACTGATTACAGTCACTTTTTAAAAATCAACAGATATAGAATTCAATGTATGAAAGAGATGTTTATTTGGTGTATGAGGATTTTGTTTTCAGGACTTCACAAGTGCTAGGCAAGCACACTACCATTTGAGTCACAACTCAAGCCTTTTTGCTTTACTTACTTTTTCAGATAGGGTCACACACTTTCATTCTGGTTATAGCTTCAGTCTGTGATACTGCTACATATACCTCAGGAATAATTGGGATGACAGGTATTAATAAAGATGCCTCACTTGTTCTTTAGACAGTGTCTCATTGTTTTGCCTGAGTTGGCTCTTGAATCACAGTCCCAATATTTCTACCCTCATTAGTCTAGATCACAGACAGAGGCACACCATGGGGCTATTTTTCATATTCTATTTTGGAGCTAAGTTGCCTACTCACATTCCATTTTATTTTTCATGCATCCTCTGTGCCAAGAAAGGCTTCATTGTATTTATAGAATCAGAAGTCAAAGTCCTCTCCAAATATATGACATATATAATCATGCAAATATAAACTATTCTGACACAAAAAAGTGGTCAAGTACTATAAATATTAACTTTTGCACTAGTACTTTAGCAATATTTAAATGTTTTGCTAATATTTTATACAATAATATCATGTTATTACCATAGGGAGCAAATATTACCTATTAATTACTAAAAAAAGTTAAAAAGAAGTTTTATGACAGTGAAATTAACTCAAATAATAATATTGAGTCTGAAAAATACTGAAAACTTGCCCTTCTGAGATGAAATAATTAGGTTAACAGAGAAGGATCAAACTCTTCCGGAAATGTTGCTGGGAAAAGTGGTTATCTGCCTGCAGAAAACTGAAACTAGATTCGTGTCTCTCACCCTGTACCAGTACAAACTCACAATGGATTAAGAACCTGAATAACAGGCCCCAAAGTCTGAATTCAGTACAAGAAAGAGAAGAAAATACTCTGGAAGCAATAGGTCTAGGAAATAACTTCCTCAATAGAACTGCAGCAACCCAGCAACTAAGAGAAAAGATGGACAAATGGGACTACATGAAATTAAAAAGCTTCTGCACAACAAAAGAAATGGTCTCTAAACTGAAGAAACCACCAGCAGAGTGGGAGAAAATATTTGCTGGCTATACACCAGATCAAAGACTGATAACCAGAATATACAGGGAGCTGAAAAAACTAAACTCCTCCAAAATCAATGAACCAATAAAGAAATGGGAAACTGAACTAAACAGAGGTTTTTCAGAGGAAGAAATCCAAATGGCCAAAAAACATATTAAAAGATGCTGGCCATAAAAGAATTGCAAATCAAAACCACACTAAGATTTCACCTCACTCCTGTTAGAATAGTTATCATCAAAAACACCAATGACTACAAATGTTGGCTAGGATGCAAGGAAAAAGGAACCCTCATGCACTGCTGGTGGGAATGTAAGCCAATAACAACCACTTTGGAAAACAATATGGAGGCTTCTTGAAAAACTAAACATAAATCTGCCATATGATCCAGCAATACCACTCCTAGGGATATACCCAAAAGAATACAACTCAGTTTATCCCAAAAGCACCTGCACACCCATGTTTATTGCAGCACTATTCAAAATACCAAGTTATGGAAACAACCAAGATTCCCCAGTACTGATGAATGGATTAAGAAAATGTAGTATTTATACATAATGAAATTTTGCTCCGCCACAAAGAAGAATGCAATTTTGTCATTCACAAGTAAATTGATGGAACTGGAAAACATCATCTTATGCCAAGTTAGCCAGGCTCAGAAGGCCAAAAACCATATGTTCTCCATCATATGCAGACTTTAGACCTAAAACAAATGCAGTAATATTACTGGACATGGGTCATACGCTAAGGGGCATAGATGTACAGGAGGAATAGGGAAAGGTAGGAAAGCCAAAGCTTGAAAGTATTTGATGTGCCCTCTGTAGAGGAGCAAACAAAGCAATCTTCAACTGACAGAAGCCACTATTGGAAGGTGACTGGGAAGTAGTGAAGAGGTCTAGTAAAGATGAACCAATTTGGGTTGTAACACACACGTACATAGAAGAAATGCTAGAAATCTCTCTGTATAGCTATCTTTATCTCAAACTAGCAAAAATGCTAACTCTTGCTTATGATTGCTTCTGTCTTCTCTTCAAGGAAATTGGAGAAGTGGACAGAACAGGTTCTGCCTGGAAACTAGAGGGGTTGAGGGAGAGTGAGGAGCATTGGGGCAAGCAGGAGGGATGGTCCAAATAATTTATCCACATATGAATAAGTGAAAAACAATAAAAAATTCAAATGATATCTGGTACTGTAATACTGATTTTATGTTCTCTTTTTTTGAAACACAGTCTCACTATGTAGTCCAGGCTAGCCTTGAACTTGTAATCTTCTTTTCTCATTTTGTAATCAAAATGCTTGGATTACAGGTGTGTTCCACTGTCCCAGGTGATACAGTCATCCTATTCATTATTTCCAAGTCAACAGCAAGTTGAAAGAAGAAGTCAATGGGCCAAAACACTGGTGGATCTGAGGTATATTTCAGTGCACTCTCCACTTTACAGTATTGGAACGAAACCAAAACCTGGCTTTGTGCTTCATTTTGAGATTGACTAGATTGATTATAAGAATATAGGAGGAAGGTACTGTTGGAAGTACATCCAGGACCGTGAGGGAGAAGTTTAGGCTGAATTGTTGTATTCTGGTGCTTTCTATGATCATTTTGTAATGTCTTGTTATCCTTCTTATATTTAGTGCTGCTGTATCCACCAACTTCTCTGCTATTGATATAATAGGATTCCCTAAAAGGAACAGCAAAGTAAACATGGGAACTCTTCCTGGAGTGATGGGAAGTGAAATGGCTGGCTCAGTTGACAAAGGCAACAGCTGCGTGGATTCTCTTTAAAGGTGTCCTCTGTCCATAATACAACAGACCGATTCAAACGCAACTAATTTCTACCAAACAACCTTATACAATTATATAAATATAATGAGTCATTTCACTTTCTCTAAAATCATAATAATGTGAACACCTATAATTAGAGGAAGATGAAATGAAAAATTGCTACAGAGAGCTCAGCATTTAGGAAACCATCAATAATGCTTCATGATGTTATTTTACTGTCATAAACTTCCCCATCTTCACCTTTACCTTCATAAGCCCTTTGTAGAATTTATGAAAGTATGGTGGGATGATGGTTCTACTGATATAAGCGATATATATATATTGGACGTGTAATTAATGTGGGTAAAAATTTAAGAGGAATAAGATTACTGTTAAAGAAGAACTAAGAACATAAAAAAACTTAACTGAAGTGATTCCCACTGGTTCTTGTCCAACTTCCTGTTCAAACTGTCATAGTTGTTTCTTGATGAAGAGACAATTATTCATATGAGCCTTACTAAATCTAGTGTCTCGCTGTGTATTTACTGAGTTATGTTGCTACTTTGTTAGGTCATTGGTAAAGACTTGGATCCAAAGTAACTCCCTTACTTGTTGACTGTTCAATGCTTAGTGTTCGTACTTAGGACTAATATTACTAACAGCGTCAGAAAGGAGGTTCCTGATGATGAAAGCTACATGTGAAGGTGCCATATGTAAGGGGTTCCCTGGAAAGGAGTCACAAAACTGAAAGACCTAAAGTACAGGCTGATTATTTATTACTATTTGAACTTTGATGCTCAAGGTACAGAGCCCATAATTAACTAATTTTATCCCTATTATCCCAAACCTTAGGACATGATAATATTATTTGAGAAAGAGAAAACAAACCAAGTGTCCCTTTAAGGATATTTCCCATCCTCTACGTTGGAGGACTCTTTAGGATATTACATCGAATTTTCTTCATTTCTTTTTTAAGGAAAAACAAACTATATTAATTCCATGAAAACTGTTTTAAAGGCAAATAAGAAAGAGTGATAGAAGGAGTGAACTTGAACAAAGTGTATTATATGCAGTATAGATACATCACAGTAAATCCCCCAGCATAAAATTAATATACATTAATAAAGCAGAGAGAAATGGGTAACTATTTTCATTTTATTTATCTGCTATATTTACCACTATATTGTGGTAAACACTTACAAGGAAAAAACCTTACTCTTTTCACCTTTTTATGTTCTCATTCTGAGGTATTTATTGCATTCATATTGTCATTCAACCCTCTGTACAATCTAGCCCCAGAAATTTTTCATCTTCCCAAGCTACAAATCTATGCCCATTTACAAAACTCCCCAGACATTCTTCCTGAAACCTGATAGTCACCACTCTATTATGCACCATGAAGGAATAAAATCGAGAAAAATAGTGTGAACAATGTATTAATCTTTACATGTAGACATGTTTACTTGTACTGATTTTTATGATCAACATACCAAGTGAATCACATTTTCTGAAATCACAATGTCCTCCTGAGAATCTTCCTCAGGGCACTTTTAATGTCCCTGTTCCTCAGGCTGTAGATGAAGGGATTCAGCATAGGGGTGACCACTGTGTACCTTATTGAGGCTACTACACCCTTTCTTGGAGAATGTGATACAGCTGAACTGAGGTACACTCCAAGACATGTTCCATAAAATAGGCAAACATTTGATAGGTAGGACCCACAGGTTAAGAAGGCTTTAAGCTTCCTACCTGTTGATAGGATTCTCAGGATAGAGGAAACAATTTTAAAGTAGGAGAAAAATATCCCTGAGATAGGAAGAAATCCAGAGATGTCTACAATAAAATACATGGTAATATTAATGATGAAGGCTTCAGAACAGCCAAGACTAAGAAGTTCAGAAGGGTCACAGAAGAAATTAGAAATTTCTATATTCTCAAAGTAAGAAAATTGTAAGACAATCAAATTGTGTACCTGGGAGTCCAAAAGGCTAAACAAAAATGACACAAGCACTAACAATGCACAGAGTTGAAGATTCATGATAATTGAGTAATGCAGGGGATAACAGATGGCCACAAACCAATTGTATGCCATCAGAGCAATAAGCAGACTGTCTATACATCCAAAAATAATAAATATGGACATCTGTGTCAGGCAGTCCACATAGGAGATGTGGACTCTGGATCCTCTGAGAGTTATATGAGGAGAAATTTTGATACAGATGTCATATTTTGTGGTTTAATGTTGCTTGGACATCTTCCAAAATAGAAAAGAGAGTTAGAAAAAGAGGAACATAAATGCTCCTGGCTTATACTCTGCAAGTATGCAGAGTATTTTTCCTCACTTCAAGGCTCCTACACAATAGTTGTACATCTCCATTGTGTCAAATTCAGTCCTTTAGATGTATTTCATCATTCACTTTTGTGTTATTTACCTCTTTCTATGTGTACCTAGACTCAACTGAATAATGTTTAAAAGCAAAAAAAATTACTGATAATCAGATTGTCATCAAAGTCAAATCAAGTCAAAAGTTTTAAGAAAAAATGGACATGTCACAGGAGTTTTTTCCCTTTAAGAAAATAATCATTCATATTATGGGAAAATGAGGAAGGAAGAAATAATACAATGGTGAGTATGCCCTTATTAAAAGTACACTGTATAAATGTATGGAATAGCCACACTTAAACTCCATAGTGTTATTAAGTATACTAATTCAAAAGGTAATAAAACTATTTTTTTACAAAAATGTAGTCAAATGCACCTTATTTTATCCTAAACCATGGGAAGTATTGTTTTTAAGCCTTTGTAAGAATGTTTAAGTACTAAGACTTTAAAAAATCTAAACACTAAATCAAAGTTGTTCATTCACAATGAGAAAACTTTGTTATGTGTTAGTTATCTTTTAACTACCTTGGTTGGTAAGGGCAGTTTTTGACAATCTGCAGCTGATGCTTGTTAAATTTCCTACTAGTGACATTGATATTTTGTTCCTGTGAATGAGTGAGTATTGTCTAAAACTTCTTATTGTGATTATGCACCTTCAAATTTCTTGAAATCTATTAATAATTCTTCCAAGATAATTCACCAAGAAATTTCAGCTACTATATAGCATAATATTCCTACTTAAAACCAGGCAAGCAGAAAGCATCCTGAGATGGAAAAATCAACGTTTCCCATATAATAGCCCTTTTCAGTTTTCATATTGCTTTTCAATTTCTCTGTGCTGATACTACCTAACAGAGACAAGGAAACTAGCACTCTTCTAAATAACTGGAACATTTGGAACCCAATATGCATATCATAATATTAATATCTAATAAACAATTCCACATATTTTGAAAATAATGAATTTTATTGAAACATGCAATTTAGGATGGCATTGGTGCCTGAAATAATGTGAAAACATAAAATGTGTCTCAGTCACAGGAATAACTATTAACTATCCATCTCTTTGTCCCTTTTTTTTCTTTGTCTTATTTTGATTGTGCTGGGTGAAAATACATTGTGACATTCACAAAAGTTTTTATGATGTATCAAATATATCATTCTTGAATTCAGCCCCTCAAGGACTCTCTCTGATGGGCCCTCCCCCCAGTCAAGGAATGGTTTCAGCATGTATCATTTTTGCACTTACTCTCTGCAGGAATGTTTGAATAGTAAAATTTTCTACATATTAACTTGCATTTTAGAACTATTTACTCTATGGGACAGACATTAAGATAAGGGTTATTTTATCTTGTTTCTAGTTATATGGAGCATTACTGAAAAGAACAAAATGAGAACACAAAAACACTGTGTTGTAACCATAATAATTATGACTAATGTTTGTGAGTTGAGGATGGTTCTACTTAATGTTTAAAACAAGTTTTATTTTACATGCTACTTCTTTAACAAGGATAATATGGGCTTGGGCCCATATTGGTGGCACATGCCTATATAGTACTCCCTGCTAATTGACAGGCAAAGATTGAGAGGACAGCACTAAGAAACCTGCAAGGCACAATTCAGTGATACATCTCAAAAGTCGAAACTCTTATAGGCATAGTGGCTTGGGCCTGTAAGAGCTGAAATGGAGGAGACATAGGTAGGAGGATTGCAGTACAGGGTCAACCCAGGAAGAAAAAAGAGGAGACATGTAAGAAAAGGAAATTAACAAAATAGGGTGAGGTATGTTGTACAAGTGCTCTTGTTTAATAAGTATGAAGTCCTGAGAAAATAAGTGGATCAAATAAGCATTCAAAACTAAGTTACCAATCTCTGCATCTGGAGTACTAGTATTCTAAATAATTTTCTAAGCATCCAAAAGCTTTGGAGGAGTTCCATAGGTGCATTTTCATCATCTCCAGATTCCAGGCTTGTGATGATGTAAGGATCAGACTTTATTTCCCCATTGGAGCCAGAGCGGGCTGATGGAGGAGGATGAGACCAAATCAGTGGCTCACACCTGTTATCTCCAGAATCTGGAGAATAAGTCAAAAGAATCGTGAATTTGAGATAATCATGAACTACATGGAGAGACCCTGTATCAAAACAAACAAACAAAAAGATGACCAAGATATGTAGAAAGAGAGAGATGTCTGTGCTGAATTATCTTGTTCCTAATCTTTGTGGTCATACCCTGAAATCCACTGCTATCACTTAGCAGAAATCTAGCTGAAGCACCAGGAGGAAAGAATACAGTAAGCAAGAGTTCTCTGCTGGAGTGAAAGTAAAGAGAAATAAATGGCTGATTGCTCTGTCAACAGCAAGAATGACATGTCTTAATCACACAAATCAATATAAACAACACTATACTCTTTTCTACCTAACTACTGGTACATGTTATTTAGAAATAGTGTGTTCTTTACTTTTCTGAAAAAGAAAAATAATACAATGAGAAGTTATGACTTGTGGAGCACTTTTCAGGGGAAGCAAGCTATACAGAATGTGTATCTCAAAGCCTGTCACTTAGGAACCTATCAATAGTAATACATGACATTATGGCTACTGACACCCTCCTCCTCATCAGAACCCTCATAATAGTTTGTATTGCTTAGCAAACAATTCAGTTGGATCTATTTTCTGTTCTTTTGATTGAAATGTCTACGGGACAGAGGAGAACAAAAATAAGTGGAAAGCAAAATATTTAATGAATATTGTATGGCATCTATCAAAACCAAGAACATAAATTCCACAGTGTATGTAAGTTACATGCATAAAGTTGTTTTCCAATTAAGCTATCAAAGCAATTGTATTTATTCTGATAATTAGTAAGTATAGATTCTGTTAGATTTACCTTCTTCCCTGTCTCTTTCAGTACTTACATGGTTACATTGTGGATTTGTTTGGTAATGACCAAGGCTAGGGAAGTGAAAAACAAACTTTCCTGTTATTGAGTGAAGGTTCAATCTTGATCTTCAAAATTGATATGACAAAAATGACAGTGCAGAACTCCCTTTTGCAGAATGTCATGATAGGAGGAGACATAGGTATGGATCACTAGAACACAGTCACCAGACTAAATATGTAGAGGCACAGACAGATTATTTACTATTACCTGGCATAGGAGACCCAATTCACAGAGGTCATATTCACTTTGGTCCACACTATGCCAGTCTCTAAGGACTTCATCATATTAATGGAGAAAAATGTGAAAGATAGAAATATTTCCAAGAGGGTGAGAGGTTATTCCTATATTGAGAAGAAAGCTCATGTGAGAAATTACTTTATTTCATTTACTTTTTAAGATTCATCTGCTTTTTATTTCCATGATTTTCTTTTAATATTTTAACTATATTACAGTAAAGATTGGTAGCATTAACTGCACACATGTAGTGTTGAGGCCATCAACACCATCTATCTGCAGAAATATTTCATCTTTCCATGAGTTTTTATTATGATATGTTCATCGTACACTGGGGGATTTATAGTGACAATTCAAGTAGACTTATATTGTATGCTAGTTCTATTGCTCTCATCATCTCTCCCTCATCCCTGTCATTCCCACTCAAAGCAACTGAAGAGGTTTCATAGCTCTGTTTCATATGGTTACATGAAGTCCATCTACCATATACCATCACCTTTATCTCTATCATTCACCTTCCCCTTTCCACTAGTAACCTCGAAACACTGTAACTATTTCACAATCCCATCCTTGTTATTAATATTTAAGTTGATATTCAAAGGGATGCCTCAATATATGCCAATGTGGGTATACTTTACTTTGGTCCTTTCAACCCCTTCCATTACTCTCTCTTACCCCTTTGCCTCCTACCCTCTATTTTCAATAACTTTCAATAGACATCCTTATATCCTCTACCTTTCCATCTTATGTTATACACTGTTACTGATGTTCTATCATTTTTTTTTATTTTCCTCCTTTTTCTGGGTTCCATAAAGGAGTTTCACTATTACTACCATGTTCTACATCTAACCTTGTATATGATTATGCTTGTTTTTGTGTTTATGTTCACCTTTTGGTTCTATCTTGCATATATGAGAGAAAACATGCAGCCTTTTTATTTCTGAGCCTGGTTTACTTCCTTTAACATGATGTTATCTAATTGCAACCATTTACCTTCAAAGCACATGCCATTGTATCTTATGGCTGAGTAATATTCCATTGTGTATATACACTACATTTCTTGACCCATTCCTCAGTTATAGGGCACCTGGGTTGTTTCCACAGCTTGTGTATTGTGAGTAGTGATGTAGTGAGTGTCAGTGTACAGGTGTCTCTATTGTACCCTGTCTTATGTTCCTTTGTGTAGATGCACAGTAGTGGTATCACTGGATCATATGGCAATTCTATCTTTAGCTTAAGTAATCTTCATACTGCTTTCCATAGTTGTTGTACTAATTTGCATTCCTACCAATAGTGTAGATGGTTTCTGGTTTCACTGCATCTTCACCACCATTTGTTGTTGTCCTTGATTGTTCCCATTCTAACTGGGGTGAGTGAAATGTAAGTGTTAGTTTGATTTGCATCTCTTTTATAACCAGGGAAGTTGAACACTTCTTCATGTA
Source organism: Castor canadensis (assembly GCF_047511655.1). Classification (NCBI taxonomy): domain Eukaryota; kingdom Metazoa; phylum Chordata; class Mammalia; order Rodentia; family Castoridae; genus Castor; species Castor canadensis. The sequence continues at coordinate 24,708,555 of NC_133399.1, forward strand.
TTCGCTGGCCATTTGTACCTCTTCTTTGGAGAATTCCTGTTTAATTCATGTGCTCATTTATTCAGTGGAGTGTTGATTATTTGGGGGCTGAGTTTTTTGATTTCCCTGTAAGTTCTGGATATTAGTCCCTTATTGGATTAATAGCTTGCAATGATTTTCTCCCATTATGTAGGCTGTCTCTTGAGTCTGCTGACTGTTTTCCTTGGTGTTCAGAAGCTCTTCATTTTGATGCAGTCCCATTGGCTCATTGTTTCTCTTAGGTGCTGAGCTTTTTGGGTTCTTGTTTAGGAAGTTGTTCCCTATACCTTACTGTTACAGCACATTTCCTACTGCTCCCTGGAGTTGTTTCAAAGTTCCAGGCCTTATAGTAAGGTCTTTGATCTACTTTGAGTTGATGTTGATACAGGGTGAAACATAAGGATCTGGTTTCAGTCTTCTACATTTTTCCCAGCAGCATTTGATGAAGAGGCTGTCTTTTCTCCATCATGTGTTTTAGCCTCCTCTGTAAAAGAACACTTGTCTATAGATGCATGGGTTTATGTCTGTGTCTTCTATTTTTATCCACTAGTCTTCCTATCTGTTTTGTGCCAATACCATGCTTTTTTATTGCTAAGGCTCTACCATATAGTTTGAAGTCAGGTATTGTGATATCTTCAGTGTTGGACATTTTGGTAGGAATTGCTTTGGCTATTAGAGTTAATTTGTGCTTCCATATGTCTTTCAAGATTGATTTTTCTATTTATGTGCAAAATGTCATTGGAATTTTGATAGGGATTTCATTGAAAATGTAGACTGCTTTGGTAATTGGGCCATTTTGACAATGTTAACTCTACCATTCCACATGCATGGAAGTTCTTTCCATCTTCTAATGTCTCCTTTGATTTCCTTCTTCAGTGTTTTGTAGTTTCCATTAAAAAGATCTTTAATTTCTTTCAGTAAATTTATTCCATGGTACTTTGCTGTTTTGAAGCTATTGTAAATGGAATTGATTCCATGATTTCTTTTTCAGTCTGGTTGCTATTGGTGTATAAGAAGGCTACAGATTTGTCTATGTTAATTTTGTATCCTGCTACTTTCCTAAAATTGTTTATGATTTCTAATAGGATTTTTGGTAGATGTTTATACACAGGAACATGCCATCTGCAAATAAGGATACTTTGACTTCTTTCTTTCCTATTTGAATCCTTTTATTTCTTGCTCTTAGGTTATTTCTCTGACTCAGAATTCCAAAATTATATTGAATAGGCCTGGAGAAAGCAGACAGCTCTGTCTCATTCCTGACTTTAATGAGAACAGTTTCAGTTGTTCTCCATTTAGTATTATGTTGGGTCTAGGTTTGTCATATATAGCCTTTATTATGTTGAGGAATGTCCCTGCTATTCCTAGTTTCTTCAGACCTTATATTATGAAAGGATGTTGATTTTTGTCAAAGAATTTTTCTGTGTGCATTATGAGGATCGTCAAGTTTTTGTTGTTGTTTCTCTTTATATGCTGTATTAGGTTTGTGAATTTATGTATGTTGAACCATCCTTGAATCTCCGGGATGAAACTGACTTTCTCATGGTGTATGATTTTTTTGATGTTTTGTTGAGTTCTGTTTTCTAGTATTTTGTTGGGAATAAAACTGACTTTTTAATTGTGTATGTTTTTTTTGATGTGTTATTGAATTCTGTTTGTCAGTGTTTTGTTGAGAATCTTTGCATCTATATTCATTAAAGATATTGATCTATAATTCTCTTTTCTGGTTGTGTCTTTAGTAGGTTTGGGAATGAATGAATTGCTGGATTTATTTAATGAATTTGGTAGTATTCCTTCCATTTCTACTTCTTGGAAGAGTGTGAGGGGTATTGGTGTTATTTCTTTTTCAAAGGTTTGGTGAAATTTGGCCATGAAGCCATCATGTCCTGTGCTCTTCTTTGTATGGAGTCTTTTTTGCTGCTTTGATTGTATTGATTGCAATAGGAATATTTAGGTGATTAACATGCTAGTTCACTTTTTGTTTGTTATACACATCTAGGGATTTATCCATTTGATCTAGATTTTACAGTTTACTTGCATATAAGTTTTCAATATACTTTCAATGGTTTTCTAGATTTTGTAGAATTTGTGGTATGTCCCCTTTTTCACCTGTGATTTTTATTAATTTGGGTCTTTTCCTTCCTCTGTCTTGTCATGTTGGCTCAGGGTTTGTCTATCTTCTTAATCTTTTCAAGGAAACAAATTTTTGTTTCATTGATTATTTTTAGAGTTATTTTTTCTAATCTCAGTGATCTCAGTCCTGCTGTTTATTATTTCTCTTTGTCTTCTTATTTTGATTAGTTTTTTCTTGTTTATCTAATAGTTCAATGTGCATCATTAGGTTGTTTATTTGAGATAGACCCACTGGTCTTTCAGTAGTCTTGTTGTTTAGTCTTCATATGTTTGAATATATTCTGTGGTTTCTATTGTTGTTGAGATCTAGTTTTATTCTTTTGTTATCTGAAATTATACAGGCTGTTGGTTACTTCATTGTTCTTGAATTTGGTGACATTTGCTTTGTATACTTAGATATGACCTACTTTGGAGAATGTTCCATGAGCTGCAGAAAAGATGTGTTTTGCATGGTTTTGGGGTGAAATACTCTGTAGATACCTATCATATCACTTTGATCCAATGTGTGCAGTAGCTCTGAATTTTCTTTGGTATTTTGCCTGGATGATGTATCTGTTGGAGACAGTGGAGTACTCAGGTCTCACACTATCATTGTGTCTATCTGTGTTCTTTTGTCAAATAGATTTTTTAATGTAGATGGTAGCACTTTGTTTGGTGCATATATGTTAAGAGTTGGTATTTCGTCTTGATGAATTCTTCCTTTAATTAAAATAAAGTGACTTTCACTGTCTCTTGACTGATTTTATTCTGAAGTCTATTTTGGCAGACATGATTATAGCTATTCCACCCTATCTATGGGGTCCATTTTCTTGTAAAACTTTTTCCACCCTATGACTCTAAGCCAGTGTTTATTTTTCTCAATGACATGAGTCTCTTATAAACAACATATTGTTGGGTATTTTATTTTATTCCAGTTTGTGATTCTATATATTTTATATTCAGTGTTAATATTGAGAGGTGCCAATTGTTTCCAGTCATTTTAATTCCCCTGTTGCTGGTTTTGCCCCTTCCTTTTTATTGGTATGCTTGCTCAAATGTTTTATTCTTTCTTGAGTCTCCCTGTCTCACTCTAGTATCTTCTTCTCTATGTAACAGTCCAAATCCTCCATGGTGCTAGTTTAGTAGCTGTGAATTCCTTTAGTTTTTCTTTGTTGTGAAAGGGCTTTCTTGTCCTTTGATTGGGAAGGATAATTTTTCTGGATAGACTAGTCTATGTTGACAGCTGCTTTCTTTCAGTCATGAATTACATCTTGTGCACCTTGGGAGGCAGGCCTCCTGACAGCCCCAGAGTAGTGGATTGCCACTCAGTGGAGGAGCTGGTAGATTGGATGCTCCTGCAGGCAGATAAGGTGGGATGTGCTGGGCCCTTGTACACCTTGGGAGGCAGGCCTTGTGGTGTTGCCCACTGAGTAACAGGTTGCAGTTTTACTCCCTTTAGTGGGGAATCTGGCATCTTTGTCCTTTAGTGGAGAAGCAGAGGCTCTGCCAATGCCGGGAATGGTGGGAAGCACCGGGCCTTTTTGCATTTTAGGGAGGTAGGTCTCCTGGCATCAACAGAGGGGCAATTACCACTCAGTGGAGTAGCTGGGTTCCTGCTTTTGATGAGGCAGCAGGGACTCTCCCTCAGGAGGGCTTGATAGAGAACACTGGGCCTCCTTGCACTATGGAAAGTGAAAAGTTCTGGCACCAGCAAAACAGAGCCTGGGCTTCACTTGTATGTGTAAAAGTGGGTTCCTGGCACTGATGGGAAAGTTGATTCTTCTGAAGTCCACAATAAAGTAAAAGCCCTGGGATGTACTTGTGCTGGCACATGGGCTTCCAGAAGCCACAGCAGCTGCTGCAGTCATAAGAGAACACAGCCTGTGGACCACAGGAGTTATAAGGCCTACTGCCATGCACAGGCTTCCAGGAACCCAGTAGAGTATCACTGCAGGCACAGTGGAACCAAGTCCTGTTGGTTAGTGCCTCTGTTACCCATATATCAGAGGTTGCCCTGGGTTCTGCTTATGCAGGGGCAGGTTTCCCTGTCATTTCAGAGTTTGGGGTAGCAGGTCACACAGCAGGTGGGAATGTGCAGCTCCAAGTTCATATGTGGGTAGTGAATCAGAGCTTACCACTTAGTACAGAAGAATGAAGTCACCGGGAGAATGTAAGTGGATCAGGAGTTAGTTCTTCATCTCAATCTTCCTGTGGTTATTTGCTTTGACCATATTTCATTTACTTAGCTGAATTTGTATCCATGTTTTTAAAAATTCCAATTCAGGCCAAAAACAATGGCACCTGTAATTCTAGCTATTTAAGCGGTAGGTATCTCAACGATCATACTTCAAGGCATGCCCAAGCAACATGTTCACAAGACCCCTGCCCAGCCACTAAAGGATGGTTGTGGTCATTCAAATCTGTGATCCCAGTTGTGTGGGAAGCATAAATAAGAGGATAGAGGAACCAGACTGGCCTAGATATAAATGCAATTCCACAAAGGAAAAGTTCCTAAAGTAAAACCAGTTGAGGCATTTCTCGAATCTGAGAGCTTATGCCTAGGAAGCACAAGGTCAGGATTTCAAATCCTAGTACCACAAAATGAATTCCAGTTCTTCTCACCTGCAAACTTGGCAGCCATTAGCCTAATACATAACACAATGACAAATTAAATGCACCAAAGTTTAATAATAACAAGTTCATGGAGGCAGAATTTATTGGCCTGGATATTTATTTTTGCCGTATTTTCCACACCATTCTACATGGTCAGCATAGGTCCTTTGATTAGGCTATTCTTATACTGAAGTTTCACCAGACATTATAATGTAACAGTTCCACAGGAGTAGATGTTGGGGCTGAGTACTGGCACAGCCAAACATACAACTATGAGGCCAGTACATGTTTTCTAAGAGAATGTGGTGCATCACAAGTGTGGTATACTGCAATGCATGCCTCAATAACTAAACAAACCAATGGAAGGTGAAATTCATATGTGGAGAACATTGATGGACTTACAGAATTTTTGAAACAATTTTATACCAAGTGATAAGGATCAAAGACATAGGGAGAATATAGAACACATAAAAAGCAGCAGTATTTGATTGTAAAGGTGTCAGGACAGATGAGATCAAGAACTTCAGGAAAGTCACAGAAGAAATTGGCAGTCTCCACATCATTGAAGTTGGGGAATTATAAGACCATATTGTGCATTTGGGAGCTCAAAAGTCTAAATTGAAAGATTATTTATGTACTCTGGTGGCTTTGGTTTGTTTTCTTGTTGCATAATAGACTGGCGACTGACACTTTATTGGTAAGGAGAAATGGAGTTTTTAAAAAATGGAAGCACACACAGAAGCCACATATCTGAGGCTCTGCAATGACCATGTAATGCAGGAGGTGGGTGAAAGATGGACATAAACTCTCACAGCCAGCATCATATTATCCAGAGATCAAAAACAGCAAAAAAAAGACTTTTGCATTTAGCAACCCACATAAGAGATAAATCCTGTTTTCTTTTGGCTGTATACAATAATCTTTAGAACTTTAGTAGAAATAATATGGATGTCAGGCAAGGCCAGAGAGTAGAAAGAGAAACACAGGTGGGTGTGGAAGTGGGATTAGAGATGACAGCCACGATTATAATTTGTTTCTCCAGCACCATGACTACATAGTGCAGGAATGGTCCAAAGAGGATGGAATACGATTTAGTACCTTCTGAAAGGCTCATTAAATAGATTTCTTTTAGAATTGTTTCTTCATTGACTTTTGTGTTATTCACCTGTTTTTAAACTCACCCATCTTAGACTTAAAGTTTCCTGCTCCCCAGAGACCTGTGTTTTAAGAGATTGGTGTCTAGGAGGGTTCTACTGGGACATGAAGCAAAATTTGGGACATGAGGCCCTAATGTTTTGCTTTCATGTCACTGAGAACATGTTGTCAAAAGGGTAAGAAACAAAATTCCTCCTTAACATTTGTATGTGTTCCTGCCAATTCATTAAGCACTTTTCTTCTGCCACATTATCCCCCGGGATATGATTTGTTCTGACCACATATAAAAGGAATGGGATCGATGGCTAATGAATTGGAATCTGAGAAAAGTGTGAAATAAAATAAACATTTATTTTTCATGAGTTAATTTTTTCTCAAGTATTTCAAATAGTAAATGAAGCAAACCAACACAGTGGTGTTCCAATAAAGAATGTTGCAAGACCAGAGACATTAGAGAGAATAAACCCATGATCAGAATAATACAGAGCTTATTCTTCAAAGAAAATATATAGAATGAAATACTTATCCCACTTTAAAGAAATTTAATTCTAATTAAAAGAAATGAAAAATTGTAAAATATGCCTTATGTAGTCTAAGTCCACATTATACAAGAACTAAGAGCTTAGAACTATAAGAGGTAAGACCATATTATCGAGAATCAAAATAAATTGGAAACATGGTAACCATAAACATTATTATTTTCTAGTTGATCTCATGGATCTTCTTAATTTCTTGACTTTCAGACTGATACTTCCAGTACATAACTTCTCAAGTACGTGTAATGTCCTTCAGTGTTCTTGAATGTTTAATTCCTAAACTTGGAATTTTAAATTCTGAGAAATTTTCAAATTTTTGGAAATACATGTATAACCACAGATATATCATGAAGGATGATTGACCATAAAAAGGCATCACTATCTTATAAAAATTATCAAAAATGATATTAGTAAAAATGATTTTCATTTTATTTTATTATTATACATAAATTTTACAAAATAATGAGTTTCACTATGACCTTTCTACACATACCTCTACCTGATAGAGGATTATCAGTTTATTTCTTAGTTTATTATTGCAGGAATAATTTCATACTCCTGTCCCTATCTACATACATGTCATTCAAATCATAAAATTCAACATAAAGAATCAGTCAAGTTGACGATTGATTGATTGATGCATTAAGAAAGTCTGAATGAGAGTTTCCAAGATGGCGGCTAGAGGGAGGAAGCAGAAAGTGTGCCTCCTAAAGTGAAATCTTGGAGAAATGCTGGAGACATACCTTAAAGGCAAGGCCACCGAGAAGAGGCAAAACTCTGACCCCTCCACACCTCTAGCCTGTGCAGAGCATCTCCACTTCACGATGAATGGAGAAACCAGAAGGGCCCCCAAGCTGCCAGTGGCCCACATCCAGATGTCTTGAGAAGATGTGGACCACAAGGTAAGCTAAGAGGTACATGGTACTTCCACAGACATCCCTGGGCCAGATCAGCATAGCCCCCTGGACAGACCAACCCCCACCTGGGGAAAAAAGAGAAACTGAGTAATAAGCAATAAGAACAATAAAGACATGTAGCAAAGAGGGTGGGGCATCCTGAGCGCCAAAGAGGGGGGAAGGGGAATCCCTCAGGGAGCTGTAAATAAACAAGTGGGCCTGGCCAGAGAGGGTGCGAGCGGGAGTGCACACCAAGCAACCAGGTGTGGGAAAGCTTGTGAGAGTGGAGGAGAGAGCAAAACTCCACAGGAGAAGGGGGAAGACCTACTTCCCACATGAACTGTAAACAATCACGCCAGCTGGCAGGAGTTGCAGCATGTGCCTGGCAATCAGGAGCGGGAAAGCTTGTAAGGGCAGTGGTGGGAGGAAGACTCCACAGGAGAGGCAGGAAGACCCACTTCCTACGTTAACTGTAAATAAACATGCAGGCCTGACAAAGCAGTGTCACCTCCCCCAGTGTGCTTGCAAAGGGGAAAGCTTGTAGCAGTGGCATCGTGCAGAGGAGAACTCTGAGCAAAGAAAGCCTGTTGGGCCAGGTGAGCGCTAAGCTCACCCCAGAGATCTGCATAAATAACGCCACCAGCAACAGCAGACTGACAGCAGTGGGCGGGCAAGCCACAGCCACAGATAGCCATTCACAGACCGGTCTCCAGACTCTTTTTTTTCTCTCTCCCTACCTTTGATGAGAAAACAACTGAGCTACACCTGCATGCTGAAAAACTTACTGAAACTGTATTGCATTTGAACATGGGACACTTTGTGGGGTATTGGTTCTTTTTCCTTTTTTGTGTGGTTTTGTTCTATTTTATGTTACCCCTTTGATGAGACAACTACAGAACAACATCTGAGACACAGTCTCCAGGATTGGAGGATGAGGGATGAACACCAAAATTATTAAGACTGAAACATCAGTGCATTTGAACTTGGAGGTTTGTTCTTTTTATATCTTATTTTATATATATATACATTTTTTCTTTCATTTACATTTGTATTTTTATTCTTATCTTACTCTTTTTTATTTTTTATTTTCACCCTCTCTCTGTCTCTCTAATGCCTTTTCAGCTTATGGTTGATTAGTACACTATCCCTGTTTATATCTTTGAAACTTTTTTGTTTGTTTCTTTGTTTTGTTTTTTTCTACAAGATTATTTGTTTTTCCCATTTCCTTTAACTCATTTGCTTTTCATACCCTCTCACCCTTCCATTCTAAATATCACTAGTGCTATTATTACAGCCAGAAAATACTTAATTGCACACAGTACAGGGACAATAACAAAACCAAGGGAAATGACAGGAAGACAGAAAAAACAGGGAAACCAGTTTCCCCACAGCAAAAAATTAGTACAGGAACCAGAGGTAAATGAAGAAAACAGATACTCTGATCCAGACTCCAACAAAATGAAGATAAACTATGCCAAAAAAACCATCAAAGCCCACAAGAATAATTAAAAAGAAGACACACTAGAGGTACTCAATGAGAATTTTATAGGGATGATACTGGATATGGTCAACCAAAATGTACAGGAGACACTCAAGAAATTCCAAGACAACAAAAATAGAGAATTTGAAAAAGCAAAAGAAGAAATAAAGGAAACCATAGAAGCACTGTATAAACACCAAAGTGAAACATAGAACATGATTAATAAAGAGATAAATGAAAACAGGACAAAAATAGACAACATTAAACAGGAAACCACCCAGGATATGGAAAACATCAACAAAAAGAATGAAACAGAACAGCAAAACAAAATGGAAGGCCAATCCAGCAGAATAGAACAAACAGAAGACAGAATCTCAGAACTTGAAGATGAAATGGTAATCAAAGGAAAAACCGAAGAACTATTAATTAAACAACTCAAGACCTGTGAAAAGAAAATGCAAGAACTCAATGACTCCATCAAAAGACCAAACTTGAGAATCATGGGCATGGAAGAAAGATAAGAGGTGCAAGCAAAGGGAATGTGTAATATATTCAACAAAATAATAACAGATAATTTCCAAAATCTAGAGAAAAATTTACCGTGCAGATGCAAGAGGTATCCAGAACACCAAACAGACCAGATCAAAATAGAACTACCCCACGACATATCATCATTAAAACAACAAGTTCAGAAACTAAGGAAAGAATATTGAAGGCTGTAAGAGAGAAAAAGCAAATGACATACAAAGGGAAACCCATGAAAATCACAGTAGATTTCTCAACAGAAACATTAAAAGCAAGAAGAGGGTGGGTGAGATCTTCCAGGCACTGAATGAAAATAATTTCAACCCCAGGATACTCTACCCAGCAAAACTATCATTCAAAATAGATGGAGCAATAAAAGTCTTTCATGATAAGCAGAAACTAAATCAATATGTGACCACAAAGCCACCACTAAAAAAGATTCTTCAAGAGATTCTGCACACAGAAAGTGAAACCCAACATAACTTTGAAAGGGCAGGCAGCAGCAAACCACAGGAAAAGAAAAAGCAAGAAAGTAGAGAGTAACCTCAACTTAGGTACACACAATCAAACCTTCAAACAACTAAGACAACTAAATGACAGGAATCACCACATACCTATCAGTACTAACACTTAATGTTAACTGACTTAAATCACCCATCAAAAGGCACCATTTGACAAAATGGATTAAAAAGATCCAACAATTTGTTGCTTACAGGAGACCCATCTAACTGAAAGAATAAACATAGGCTTAGGATGAAAGGCTAGAAGAAGATTTACCAAGCCAATGGCCCCTGAAAACAGGCAGCAGTGGCAATACTTATCTCTGACAAAGTAGACTTCAAACCTACATTGATCAAACCAGGTACAGAAGGACATTCCATACTAATAAAAGGGGAAATAGACCAAAAGGAAATAATAATTATCAACCTATATGCACCCAATGTCAATGCACCCAATTTCATCAAACATACCTTGAAAGACTTTAAAGCATATATTAACTCCAACACAGTGGTTGTGGGAGAGTTTAACACCCCATTATCATCAACACATAGGTCATCCAACAAAAAAAACATCCAACAATAAAGAAATCCAAGATCTAAAATATACAATAGATGAAATGGACCTTCTTGATGGCTACAGAACATTTCATCCAACTTTTGCACAATATACATTTTTCACAGCAGGCCATGGAACCTTCTCCAAAATAGATCATATCCTAGGGCACAAAGCAAGTCTCAGCAAATATGAGAAAATAGAAATTATATCATGCATACTATCTGATCACAATGCAGTAATAGTAGATCTCAACAACAAAAGTAAAGACAAAAAACATGTAAACAGCCAGAAACTGAATACTCACTACTTAATGAACAATGGATCATTGATTAAATAAAAGAGGAAATTAAAAACTTCCTGGAAGTCAATGAAAATGAAAACACAACCTACCGGAACCTATGGGACACAGCAAAGGCAGTCCTGAGAGGAGAGTTTATAGCCATGAGTGCATATATTAAAAAGATTGAAAGATCCCAAATCAATGACCTGATGATACATCTCAGACTCTTAGAAAAACAAGAACAAGCAAATCCCAAAACAAACAGAAGGAGAGAAATAATAAAAATCAGAGCTGAAATCAATGAAATAGAACCCAAAAAACCATACAAAGAATTAATGAAACAAAAAGTTGGTTCTTTGAAAAAATAAACAAGATCGATAGACCCCTGGCAAACCTGACTAAAATGAGGAGAGAAAAAACCCAAAATTAGTAGAATCAGGAATGCAAAAGGGAGACAACAAACACCAAGGAAGTCCAGGAAGTCATCAGAGACTACTTCGAGAACCTACAATGAAATATATTTGAAAATCTTAAACAAATGGAGAAATTTCTAGAAATGTATGATCATACAAAACTGAACCAAGAGGAAATTAATCACCTGAATAGATCTATAACACAAAATGAAATTGAAGCAGCAATCAAAAGTTTTCCCAAAAAGAAAAGTCTGGGCCCTGATAGATTCTCTGCTGAATTCTATAAGACCTTTAAAGAAGAACTGATACCATCCCTCCTTAAACTGATCCACAAAATAGAAAGGGAAGGAAAACTGCCTAACACATTTTATGAAGTCAGTATTATACTTATCCCAAAACCAGGCAAAAACACCACCAAAAAGAAGAACTATAGGCCAATCTCCTTAATGAACATGATGCAAAAATCCTCAACAAGATAATGGCAAACCAAATTCAACAACACATCAAAAAGATTATTCACCATGACCAAGTAGGCTTCATCCCAGGAATGAAGAGGTGGTTCAACATATGAAAATCAAAAAACATAATAAACCACATTAACAGAAGCAAAGACAAAAACCAGTTGAACATCTCAGTAGATCCAGAAAAAGCCTTTCATAAGATCAAACACCATTTCCTGATAAAAGCTCTAAGAAAACTAGGAATAGAAGGAAAGTACCTCAACATTATAAAAGCTACATATGACAAACCTACAGCCAGCATTATAATTAATGGAGAAAAACTGAAAAAATTCCCTCTAAAATCAGGAACTAGACAAGGATGCCCACTATCTCCACTCCTATTCAACATAGTACTGGAATTCCTAGCCAGAGCAATTAGACAAGAAAAAGGAAAAAAGTAATACAAATAGGTAAAGAAACTGTCAAAGTATCCCTATTTGCAGATGACAAGATCCTATACCTTAAAGACCCAAAAAACTCTAGTCAGAAGCTCCTAGACACCATCAATAGCTACAACAAGGTAGCAGGATATAAAATCAGCATAGTAAAATCATTAGCATTTCTATACACTAATAATGAACAAATTGAAAAAGAATATATGAAAACAATTCCATTTACAATTGCCTCAAGAAAAATCAAATACATAGGTGTAAACCTAACAAAAGATGTGAATGACCTCTACAAAGAAAACTATAAACTTCTGAAGAAAGAGATTGAGGAGGACTAAAGAAAGTGGAGAGATCTCCCATGCTCATGGATTGGTAGAATCAACATAGTAAAAATGTCTATACTCCCAAAAGTAATCTACATGTTTAATGCAATTCCCATCAAAATTCCAATGACATTCATTAAAGAGATTGAAAACTCTACCATTAAATTTATATGGAAATACAAGAGGCCACGAATAGCTGAGGAAATACTCAGTCAAAAGAACAATGCTGGAGGCATCACGATAACTGACTTCAAACTATATTACAAAGCAATAATGATAAAAACAGCATGGTACTGGCACAAAAACAGACATGAAGACCAGTGGAAAAGAACAGAGGACCCAGATATGAAGCCACACAACTATAACCACCTTGTCTTTGACAAAGGCACTAAAAATATATGATGGAGAAAAAGCAGCCTCTTCAACAAAAACTCCTGGGAGAACTGGTTAGCAGTCTGCAAAAAACTGAAACTAGATCCAGGTATATCACCCTATACCAGTATTAACTCAAAATGGATCAAGGATCTTAATATCAGACCACAAACTCTAAAGTTGATACAGGAAAGAGTAGAAAATACTCTGGAGTTAGTAGGTTTATGTAAGAACTTTCTCAATGGAACCCCAGCAGCACAACAACTAAGAGATAGCACATATAAATGGGACCTCATAAAACTAAAAAGTTTCTGCTCATCAAAAGAAATGGTCTCTAAACTGAAGAGAACACCCACAGAGTGGGAGAAAATATTTGCCAGGTACACATCAGACACAGGAATGATAACCAGAATATATAGGGAACTTAAAAAACTAAACTCTCCCAAAACTAATGAACGAATAAAGAAATGGGCAAGTGACCTAAACAGAACATTCTCAAAAGAAAAAATTCTAATAGCCAAAAAACACGTGAAAAAAATGCTCACCATCTCTATAAATAAAGGAAATGCAAATTAAAACCACACTAAGATTCCACCTCACCCCTGTTAGAATAGCCATCATCAGCAACACCACCAACAACAGGTGTTGGTGAGGATGCAGGGAAAAAAGAACCCTCTTTAACTGGTAGTGGGAATGTAAACTACTACAACCACTCTGGAAAAAAATTTGGAGGGTACTTAAAAAGCTAAACATTGATCTACCATTTGATCCAGCAATACCACTCTTGGGGATATACCCAAAATACTGTGACACAGGTTACTCCAGAGGCACCTGCACACCCATGTTTATTTCAGCACTATACACAATAGCCAAGTTATGGAAACAGCCAAGATGCCCCACTACTGACGAATGGATCAAGAAAAAGTGGTATCTATACACAATGGTATTTTATGCAGCCATGATAAAGAACAATTTGTTATCATTCGCTGGTAAATGGATAGAATTGGAGAACATCATTCTGAGTGAGGTTAGCCTGGCCCAAAAGACCAAAAATGTATGTTCTCCCCCATATGCAGACATTAGATCAAGGGCAAACACAACAAGGGGATTGAACTTTTATCACAAGATAAAAGCAATAGCCCACAAGAGAGATATGAGGATGGGTAAGACACCTAAAAAATTAGCTAGCATTTGTTGCCCTTAATGCAAAGAAACTAAAGCAGATACCTTAAAAGCAACTGAGGCCAATAGGAGAAGGGAACCAGGAACTAGAGAAAAGGTTAGACCAAAGAGAATTAACCTAGAAGGTAGCACACATGCACAGGAAATTAATATGAGTCAACTCCCTGTATAGCTATACTTATCTCAACTAGCAAAAACCCTTGTTCCTTCCTATTATTGCTTATACTCTCTCCTCAACAAAATTAGGGATTAGGGCAAAATAGTTTCTTTCCGGTATCGAGGGGTTGGGGGGAGAGGGAGAGGGTGGAGTGGGTGCTAATCTATGGGGTGGGGGTGGGGAGAGAAATGACAGAAGCATTGTATGCACATATGAATAATAAAAAAATTAAAATTTAAAAAAAGTCTGAATGAATCTTCCTGTGCAAAAATCAAGTCCAGATGGATCAAAGAAATAGTATTAATTACACAGCTTGTGCGTGTCTCTGGCACAAATTTTATGATAGCTATCATTTCCATTATATAATAATGTAGAATGTTGTCATAAAAATCATGGAGATTTCATAAATGAAAAACAGAGAGGAGACTGACTTCTTATTGCCTGAATTGATATACATTTTATAATTTACACTCTATGAATGAGTTCATGTGGACATTTTGGGGATTGCATTTAACAAGTAAACTTTCCACTCCAATATTAGTTCAAATTCTGATTCAAAAGCCATGACCAGGTAAAATGACAGGCCCCTCTTAGTTTCATTAAATCCATGCCATCCTGGTTGGAAACCATTTCCAAGAATGTACGTTACTCCCACAAATCCTACACAAGTGATATCACGCTGTGAGCTTGAGAGATTTATACATACATGGTTTTAAAATTCAAATGTGGAAAACTGTCTCTTATGTCATACCCTAGGTCTAACTTTTCTACCTGAGTAAAATTATCATTTTATTTGCAGCACTACTAATGTCAAATAGAAAACAGTAGTAAGGCATGGGACTGCTTTTTGGATTTAATGAGTTCATCTCTGAAGGAGAAGGATGGGCCTAGTTGTTTACGAAACCCCAAAATGCTGGTGAACAACCAAACACATGCTAATTCCATAGCCACAAAGACTGCTTAACTCTGGTATTCTTTTTTATATATTTACTGGAGTCTTGGCCAATATACTTCTGACTATAATTGCCTATGATCAGTTTTTATCCATCTGTCACCCTCTACTCCTTTATCATGAACCCTTGCCTCTGTGGGTTTCTGGTTGTGGTATCATATTTTAGTTACATTTTGGACTCACAGGTGCACTTCTTAGTGATCAAAACTTACTTTTTGCAAAGTTGTGGAGATTCCTCATTTCTTTTGAAATGCTGCTGAACTTGTCAACATTGCCTGTTCTGACAACTACAGTAATACATTAATCTATATTGTTGTTGTCATGTTTGCTGGTGTTCCAGGCACAGGAATACTTTATTCATATACTTGAAATGTTTCCTCCATGGTGAGAGTTTCATCAGTAGGCAGGAAGTGTAAAGTCTTCTTCACCTGTGGTTATCACCTGTCAGTTGTTTGCTTATTTTATAGAACCAGGTTTAGAGTATATTCCAAAGTATGGTGGAATGGCCTCAGTGATATACACCACCCTCCCCCCATGCTGAAACCCTTTATCTGAACAGTTACATCAAGAGCACCATCATAACATTTTTCAGCAAAACAGCATAATTTCAATACCTGTGCTGAGTCCTTGGTTCATAGAAATGGAAAAATGCAGAATAACCAAACATGGACAATAAGAACTATGTAAGCTGTAGACACGTTTTGTATGTACTCTGTATCTATCTGCTTTTTGTTTATTCATTTTACCTTAGTATTGCCCTAACTTAATGGAGGTTATTATTATTGGCTTCAGAGTTACATAATAGTTACTTGGATTCATTTTTAGTAATCAACATATGATTCTCACTTTCCCTATCCATTACACAAGTCTCTTAAACCTGAGTGGTCTTATTTTTCTTTTCTCATTTAATCATTACTTCACCATTTCTTGTTATTTATTGCCACCATACATTTTCTCTTAATACTTTCTATTTTTAGAAGTATTTTAACCTTACATTATATCCAAGGTAAACAATAAATTTTTACTTTTTAATGATCTTGAACATATTCTTCAGCTGGTTGTGAATGTAATTTCTAGTTCATTTTGGGATATTTAGGGAATGACAGAGAATGCTACTTATACTCACCTTTGATGAACAATTATGAATTGGAACATTGCCAAGCAAACTTGGATGTGTGATCACTAAGGAAAATGTGAGACAAGACCTGGTGGAACAGTGACTTCCCTAATATTCTGAGTAAGTATCCTTACTGCAACCTCATCCCATTACATTACATAACCAATTGAAATTCAAATATATAGAAATAAACAATATCATTAATTTTAGGAAAAATTATAGATATAGTAGTTAAGCATAGAATCTAGGAATTCAGAAAAGTGAAAATATATCTAATCTAAACATTGTTGAACACAGTAATAAAGAATAAACTTAAGTTAAATAGCAATAAATAGTAGAATGTGTTAGCACAAATTTTGATAATCTTGAAAAATTAATAAAGTGATAAACCTCTGGCAAGCAATCAAGAGAATAAGAATAGATACATATAACAATATGATAGAAAATTTAGAACTGACTATGTAATCAATATATGAAACAGTAAAGGGGTGCTATGAGGACATCAATAATCTTACAAACACAAATAAACTGAATCAATTCATTGAAAACCATAGCCAGTTTTGCCTGGAGCAGGCACATCATTAATTCTGTAGGATTACAGAGGTTAACATGAGAAGGGGATCAGGAACCATTGTAAAGATCAGTGGGAGATGAATCAACTTGGGTTGTAACACATTTGTACATGGAAGCAATGCTAAGAATCTTTCTGTATAGCTATCCTTAACTCAACTAGAGAAACCACTTTGTCTTCCTTATTATGCTTATATCTTCTCATCAACAAAATTGGAGATAAGGGGGGAATGGGGCAGAAGGTGGGGGATGAGGGCAGGGGGGAGAAATGGCCCAATGTATGCACATGTGAATGAATGAATAATAAAAAAAATTTAAGAATAGAACCACAAAATAAATCTGTTATTAACAATTAGAAATCTTTGTTCTTAAGTTAAATTATCAAAAATAGCCCCAAAAATCTGTCTAATAATAATCCCTCTAGGATCACTTTTGGAGAAATCTCATCTAGCATTAAGAATGATACTTCCAGAGGCATGGGATAGAAGTCAGGAAATGAAAACTTTAGTCTCATAATATTGACCTAGTCCTCTTTCAGAATTTCTGAGACTCTTTCCACCCTTCTGTGCTCAAACTTCTTAATGGAATTGTAGATTAGTGTCCATTTCTGCAACACCTGTAGCACCCAGAGGAAGGTTAGAAGTATATTTCTTTTTCTATCTATCATCTATATATCTATGCATCTCTCTATAATCTATCTAACTATCTACGTATCTTTCTATCTACATATAGTCATTGTTGCTTTTTAAAGAAATAAATTCATTATTATAAAAATACTGAGTTTGTTGATGAATTCAGTTATCAAATACCTCTCAATCCGTGAATAATGTGAATTTTAAAATTTGTCTAAGCCTAAGCCACAACACTTACCTGAACACTTTTCTTTATCCATCTTTTTTCTTTTTCTTTCTATAAAAATTTCTGCCACATTTGAATAATTGACTATTATAGACACTGCTGAATAGAATCATATGCCCATGTGTCTACCACATGTACAAAAACAAGGTAAGTGTTATCTTTAGTTCAGTTCTATGAGACACTTCTGAAACTAATGAATGAGAAGAGAGGAAAGCAACAATAGACTCAAACTCACACTGATTACTGTCAATTTTGACAACCAGTGGACATGCTATTCAACGTATAGCAGAGATTTTGCTTATTTAGTGGCACTGGGATTTTGCTCTCAGGACCTCATAGTGGCTAGGAAAACACTGTACCATGTAAACCGCAACCTGAGCCCATTTTGCTTTTCCTAATTTTTTTTCTGATAGGGTCTAACACTCTTTCCTGAGGCTGGTCTCAGTCTGAGATCATCCTACATATGCCTCCTGATTTAACTTCAGTTAGAGATAATGACCATAATACTGGGATTGTTTTTTTGAGACACAGTCTTACTAAGCATTTTCCATGACTTGCCATGAATCACAATGCTAGTATGTCTACCTCCCAAGTAGTTTGGTTCACAGACATGAGCCACAGCACTGGGCAACTTTCTTATTTTGTAATGAACTGTATTTCAAGTTTTTTTTAAATTTTTGATGCCTTCTCTGTGTCAAACAGGCATCATTGAATCTCTATAATGAGAAGTAAAAGAAAGGTACTCTTTCCTTTCCAAATATATGGCATATACTTATACAACTATAAAATATCTGACACAAAAACAAGAATGTGGTAATTGGTTTAGTGATCTATTAACCTCCTCAACATTACTTACAATGTTTAAATAATATTTAAATTTTATATTACCCTTATTTTATCTAATCATTACATCATATCAATATATGGAGTAATTAGTATCTGTTACTTCCTAAACAAATGCAGTTTTATGACTGTGACATTAGCTCAAATGATAATGTTGAATCTGATAAATACTGAAAACTGGCTCTTCTAAGATGAGATAATAAGGGTAACAAACAAGGTTCAAAAGCAAATGGTATCTGGGATTGTACTAATAATTTTTTCCTGCTTTTTGAAACAATCTTACTATTTATCTCAGGCTGGTCTTAAATTTGTAATCTTCCTTCCTCAGTTTGTAAACAAAGTGCTTAGATGAAAGTTGTGTACCATGATGCACTCATCTGACACATTGTTGCTGGTGCACCCACTCTGGAAAAAAATTTGGAGACTTCTTAAAAGTCTAAACATAGACCTGCCATATGATCCAGCAATCCCACTCCCGAGGATATACCCAAAGAATGCAACACAGGTTACTCCAGAGGCACTTGCACACCTACGTTTATTGCAGCTCTATTCACAATAGTCAAGTTATGGAAACAACCAAGATGCCCCACTACTGGTGAATAGATTAAGGAAATGTGGTACTTGTACACCATGGAATTTTACTCAGCCATGTAGAAAAATGAAATCTTATCATTCGCAGGTAAATGGATGAAACTGGAGAACATCATTCTGAGCGAGGTCAGCCAGGCTCAGAAGACCAAAAATCCTATGTTCTCCCTCATATGTGCACTTTCAATCTAGGTCAAATGCAACAATGTCGTTGGACTTGGATCACATGACAAGGGGAGAGCACATACAGGAGATACAGGAATAAGTAGAAAACCCAAAACATGAAAGGATTTGATGTCCCCACTCCAGAGGAGCTAATACAAAAACCTTAAAATGACAGGTTATCACTAGCAGGGGATCAGGAACCAGTGTAAAGATCAGTTAGAGTTGAATCTACATGGGTCATAACACATGGGTATATGAAAGCAATAGTAGGAATCTTTCTGTATGGCTATCCTTAACTCAACTATCAAAAATGCTTCATCGTTCTTATTCAACAAAATCAGTCACAGGGGCAGAAGGGGACCTGCCTGAAACTGAGGAGGGGAGGGGGGAAGGGTGGGTATGGGGAGTAGGGTGGAGAAATGACCCAAACAATGTATGCATATGTGAATAAATGAACAAAAAAATTTTTTAAAAATCAAGTTTTTGGTTTTCTTCCCATTCCCTATCCCTCCCACGTGTGGTCTCCACTTAGTCTGTGACCCATGTGTAATAATATCACAGTGTTTGCATTACGTCTATAATCTGCATATGACAGAGAACATGTGATTTTTGGCCTTCTCAGTTTGATTAACTTTGCTTAAGGTGATGTTTTCCAGTTTCACCATTTACCTGCGAATGACAAAATTTCATTCTTTGTGGCTGAATAAAATTCCATTGTGTATAAATACCACATTTTCTTAATACATTCATTGGTGCTGGGGCATCTTGGCTGTTTTTCTAGCTTGGCTATTGTGACTAGTGCTGCAATAAACATGGGTGTGCAGGTGCCTTTGTAGAAAGATTCCTTTGGGTTAATCCCTAGAAATCACATTACTTTAGGCACATCCCTAGAAGTGGTATTGCTGGATTGTATGGCAGATCTATTTTTAGTTTTTTACGAAGCTGCCATATTGCTTACCATAGTGGTTGTACTACTTTATCTTCCCACCAGCAGTGTTTGAGGGTTGCTTTTACCCTGCATCCTCACCAACACATTGTTGGTGGTGTTCTTGATGGTAGCAATTCTAACAGGAAATCTTTGCTAACTATATATCAGACAAGGGACTGATAATCACAATATACATGGAGCTCAAAAATGAAACTCTCCAAAAGTCAATGACCCAATTGAGAAATGGGCAACTGAAATACACAGAATTTTTTCAAGGGAAGAAGTCAGATGGCTAAAAGACACAGGAAAAAATGCTCATCATCCCTGCCCATAAAAGAAATGCAAATCAAAACCCATGTAGTTCTGAATTTCATTTCTATGGTGGCTAATGATTTTGACCATTTTTCATGCATATAGTGGCTATTTATAGGAAATATAAATATTCTAGGAACTGTCTTTTCAGTTCACTTTCCCATTTATTGATGGAATAATTTGTTCTTTTGCTGTTTGTTGACTTTCTTATCTCCTAGTACATACTTAATTAAAAAATATCTTTGAACACAATCACTATGGAAAATAGTATAGAAGTTTCATAAAAAGCTAAAAATAGAACTGCATATGATCCAGCAATTCTATTCCTAGGAATATACCCTACTCACCAGTAACTCATGACTGCAAACCTAGTTACCTGGGATGCAGAGAATGGGAAGATTTTATTTTGAGGCCAATCCTTGCAAACAGTTTATGACACCATCTGTGAGACAACCAGAGAAAAGAAAGTGGACTGGAGTTGTTTAAGCAGTGTGGTGCCTGCTTTGCTTTTATAAACACCAGTCCTGCCAAAAAATAAATAATCATATTGATAGTGTGTCCACTTGATTCCATTGAAGCAAAAAAAAAAGCCCTGGCACCAAAGTCAGAAGATTAAT
Source organism: Castor canadensis (assembly GCF_047511655.1). Taxonomy (NCBI): domain Eukaryota; kingdom Metazoa; phylum Chordata; class Mammalia; order Rodentia; family Castoridae; genus Castor; species Castor canadensis. The sequence goes on from NC_133399.1 coordinate 24,729,512, forward strand.
AGATAATATTTCAACCCCTACAGGTGGAGGGAGTCTGCTGTACTTTGTTCTTTGTTAGAAATAAAGAGAATACACCCTATGTCTAGGAAAAGTGTAGTATTTCACAGAAGTTTGAGCTTTAATAATAAAGTGGTCATTTGAACTTCATTTAAAATTTTTCTTAGTATATACGAATTATACAAAAATGAGTTTCACTATGACATTTTCACATTTGACTATAATGTACCATGATCATACTCACTCTATTACCACCTCTTGTATCCCTTACCTGTTCTAATTTCATTTCTTCTTCCAAATAATCTGCCTTCTACACTCATGTCCTTTTTCTTTTACCTATATTCCATGTATTCTCATGCATGCAATATTTGTATTTCTGAGGCTATCTTATTGGCATAATAATCTCCAGCTCCATGTATTTTCCTGGAAATGACATGATGTTGCTGTTCTTATGAATTAATATATGCACCACATTTTCTTTATCTATTTATCAGTTTCTGGGCACCTAATCTGATTCCATAGTATGGCTATTGTGAATAGTGCTGTGATAAACATGGCTGTGTGGGTATCTCTACAGCATGCTGACTTGAATTCCTTTAGGTATATACCCAGGAATAATACAGCAGTGTCACATTTATTGATTATTTGCAACAAGTACATTCACTCCAACAGTGGTAAAGTCTATTTCCTTATATAATCTCCAGCAACCATTGTTAACTGTTTTTCTTGATAATATCAATCCCCACAGAGAAAAAAGGAAATTTGAATGTACTTCAGATTTTCATTTCCATCATGGTTAATGATGTTCAATATATTCTATTTTTATTTATTGAAAACTTATACTTCCTTTGAGGAAGATCTTTCTTATTTATTTGTCCATATACAGATTGGATTATTTGTATTATGGTGGTTAATTTTTGTGTTCTTTTCACATTTTGTGCATTATTCCCTGCTGATATGAATAGCTACAAACAATTTATTTCATTCTCAAGGTTATCCTTTCAATCTGTTAATTAAAAGTCTGTTCAGAGACTTGAGGCAATTCTGTATTCCATATTGTGCTCTCATTTCCTCAGATAGCGGAATCTTATGAAGAAAATTATAGCCTATGCTTTGATTTTTGTAATAATTACACTAATTTTGCATCTAGTAGTTCTAAAGTTTCAGATATTACATTAAGGTTTTTGGTCCATGTGGATTGATTTTGGCTGAGTGACAGATAGGGTTAAAATGTATCTATTTGTAGAAATATCACCCAGAGAGCAGAAAACAATCCACAATATCAGCAACATACCAAAATAACTCACATATATGCTAAAAATCAAGTAAAGATAGGTATTAAAGCTCCAATAATGACAGAAAAGAAAGTAACAAGGTAACATAGAATAAGCCATGTGGCTAAAAGTTAATGAATATAAAATTAGCAGTAAAAAAAATTAAATAAAGAAGTGCCAAAGAAAGGTAAAATAGAAAGGTAAAAGAGAAAGGATGTGAAGAAAATAAAAAAGCAAAAGATGAAAATATCCATGTAAAAATAAAGAAATATATGTAAATAAAGTTAGAAAAAAGTAGAGTACAAACTAAAAACAAAATATTTTAAAATAAAATGAGGCAAAAACAGTATCATAAAAAGAATAAAATTGAGAAATTTTCCTTCTGGATGCTCAAATGGTGAAAGCTATTTGTTCTTGGGGGTGGAGAGAAACAGTCCTGGACTTTGGTCTTTATTCCCACCATAATGGTTGGTGCTTTGTGCCAGCTTAGGACTGGCTACTCAATGATATGCCATCAATGTTAAGGCTGTATTAATTTTGGAAACTTCCCTTCTTTATATACTCAGTAGCCATTGTTAGTCCCAATTTGTTCCACAGACTGTTGCCTGGGCAGATTCTACTCACTCCAGAGGCCCTCCAGTTTGTGCATGTAGGGGCAGCAAATTTACAGTTGTGAAGCATTCTCCCAGTGTATAGCACAGTGGGAGAAGCAGAGCACTGGTATGAACTGGATGTAGAGTACCAAAGGGACCCATCATCTATCTTCCAGCCATAGTGCTTTCAGACCCTACTCAACAATAAACCAGCCAGTGGGATGGAGGAAAGTGTGGAAATAGTGCTATCTACTTTCTCTGGGATCTCATCTCTCACTCTACAAAGTGCTAGCCATTGCTGGCCATGTGATCAGAGTTCTCAGTCTCCACAGTAATCCACAGGCTATGGGGCTTCGTCCTGTTTACAAAGGGTAAGGCCAATGTCCACCTGGCTCTCTGCAGCCCAACCTCCATTTTGACAAAAGTTTGCAGCACGTCTTTGTCTGACCTTCCTCTCTCTACAAGTGCTTCTCATGTTTCCATGTACAGAATTTATCATTAGTATTATCAGGCTATCACAATTCGTATGAAATTCCCAAAACCAATGAAAAAATAAAAAAGAAAATGATGCCCCCGATGGTTCTGGGGTTCTTCTAGTCAGAAGGAAATATTTGTGTAATATTCACCTCCATGGTGTTTTTAAGCCCCATCTGTATTTTATTTCCATGTTTATTATGGTAAAATGTGAATGCACTAATTTCCATTATACTTGTACAATTTACTGGCATTAGTTGCATTTACATTGTTATGCAACATTAAAACAATCAATGTCCCTAAATAATTCACCTTCACAAAATGAAAATTTGTCTCCATTTAAAAATCTCTGCTCCTCCTTCTTCCTATGACCCTGGCTACCATCAATGTACTGTGAAACAATACATGGAAACAACACCAATAAGATTAAAGTCAATTGTAAGAAGCTTATTTACAGATGTAGATATTTAATTTCACTGCTGTCTACAATCCATCTGTCAGGTGGATGGCAGAGTTGCTGAGTTTAGACAGTTCTGCCATGGCGTCTTCTCAGGGCATGTTGAATGTCCTTGTTCCCCAGTCTATAGATGAAGGGATTCAACATAGGAGTGATTAGAGTGTACATCATTGAAGCCACTGCTCATTTTCTGGAGGAAGATGATATACTTGAAGAAAGACACACACCAAAGCCTGTTCCAAAAAATAAGCAAACAACAGACAGGTGAGACCCACAAGTGGAGAAGGCTTTATACCTCCCACCTGATGATGGAATTCTCAGAATAGAGCCAATGATTTTATAGTAAGTATAAAAGATCCCAGAATAGGAAGAAAACCAGCTATGGTACCAAGGAAATAAATGATTATGTTATTGGGAAAGTTCTCAGAACAGACAAGGTTAAGAACTTGAGAAGGCTCACAAAAGAAATTAGAAATTTCCACATTCTTAAAGTGCAGAAATTGTAAGGCAATCAAAGTGTGCAACTGGGATTCCACAAAGCTAACTAAAAAAGACAGAAAGATCAAAGAGCTACAGAGACGAGAGTTCTTGATGACTGAGTAATGCAGGGGGTGACAGATGGCCACATACTGGTCATAGGCCATGGCAGTCAGAAGATTATCATCCGTACATCCAAAAATGAGGAAAAGGAACATCTGTCACAGACATCTGACATAGGAGATGATTCTGCTGTGAATTTGTATGTTCACAATCATCTTTGGGATTCTGGTAGAGAAGAAACAGATGTCAGCCAAAGATAAGTTGTAGAGGAAGAAGTACATGGGGGTGTGGAGGTGGGAGTCAGAGCTGATGGCCAGGTTCCCAAGCACTGCCACCAGGTATATCGTTAAGAACAGTCCAAACAGGATGGGCTGCAGTTGTGGATCATCTGAGAGGCTCACGAGAAAGAATTCTGAAGGATGCATCATATTTTGTGCTTCCATGCTGGTTGGGCATCTTTCAAACAAATAAAAAGTTTTATAAAAGAAAAAGAAACTAGCACCAATACTTATGATTATTCATTGAATTCATGTATTGTCAGGAAAGTATTAACACTTGAGGTCCAAACCACTAAGAAAAATTTCTAATTTTACAAACTCAATCATCTTTGAGGTCTCATGTTTCTGTTATTCACCTCCTCAGTCTACACCTACACAGAGATGTTTAACTGCATAATATTTGAAATTCAGGAGCATTTCAAATAACAAATTGATTTAAGACAATATAGAGCAAAGAAATATCCATCCCTGGTAAGAAAAAATTCATTGTCTTTAAAAGAAATAAAGACGCAATCGCATATACTTTACTTCTTCTTAAGACAAATTCCCTGAAATAGAATATTTTTAAATAATGTTATAATGGTATAATTGCAATACTTGAACACTAAATATTGTGAAAACATTCATATAAATTTGTTATGTTCTTTGGAGTTCATCAAGTTTTGACATTATTAATTACCCTTTTCAAGAACTTATATGATGTTTTTCTTTTATAAGTCATATATATGTACATATATACGTAAACGTATATACATATATATGCATATACATATGTAAGCATATATAAGCTTCTATCCATGGATTTGGCAGAATTAAAATTTAGATATCACGTAGCTAAATTCATACAATGTCTGCACTGACAACTAATATATAATCTGTGTGTTAAGAATAATAAAAATTACCAAAATTTAAGAAACATTTTTGAATATTTTAAATTTTATTCAGGATTATTTCTATCAATTGAAAATTCTCAGATAAATTTCTGTTATGTAAAATTTTTTTTCTGCATTCTGTGCTGACTTCAGTATAGTGATTCATTATGTGGTTTATTATAAACCTTACTTTCCACCTCAGCACTTTAACATCGAGAATGTCCCAAAGCTCAGGTTTGAGTCCCAACTTTATTAAGCAATCAGTACATTTTCACACCAAATCTTGTGAATTAAAGGATTGCAATTCTCTTACTTCAAATACATGAAGGCAAGTCCAGTTCATTAATTTGTCAGTTCACACTGTAACTTAATTATGGAAGAAATGTACAGAAAATCATGTTAACACAGAAGGACAATTTTCGCATTTGTCAAAGTAGAATTTAATTACATACACCATGGAATTGTTGTAACAGAAGATTTATAAAATAGTTTTAATTGTATAAATTAGGGATTCTCAGTCCGTTTATCAACAGATTTATTTATGGATAAAAAATGCAAGTACCACAAATGAAACTAATTTATTTAGAATATCTACATATAAAATCTCATGGGACCTTTTCCCATGTTTGAGTTGAGAACTACTGCATTAAATATTTCCCAATGTTTTTCAGTTAATAATTATCTTTAATCATGTCAATGATATGCTTTACTATACCAAAATGTAAATATGTAATGGTATATACATGACAAATAATATTTTATTAAACTTGAGTTATTACTCAGGAAACTTCAGTTTTTGGTATCTCTGCAGAATTTAATTTTCTTAAAAATCTCTCTTCCTAAGAATAATAGTGTTCAATTTGGGGCAAATTTTTCTGTCACTGTTTCCATGTCAATATTTATGTTTTCATTAACATTCTATAAAAATTCTAATCTGAAATGAACTTGAAGTACACCTAAGTAGTCTACAAGCAATCTATATGCTAGTGAAATGCACTAGCTGACATAAGCAGGTGGTTTTATTTTTCTGTGTAAATTATATACATCAAATTCAAAAGCTTTAACTCACAACATAAGTATCTGAGAGAGGAACATCATCAAAATGTATTTATTATTATGACAATCATTTCCCAATTCTCATACCTTCTGTCTATATCACAAAATTAACAATCCATACATTTGTGAAGAATAGCTGTTTGGCTTCTAAAAATGGAAACTTAGTTGGTTTTGCTGTTAATAATCTTATTAATTGTCTCACTAAGATAATACTTACAGTGACAATATTGTTTCAAATTTTATGGTCTCAATAATCTATATTTATTGTCTCAATCCTATATTTTTTGTTCTCAATAAAAGAATACACTGCTATATTGATAAGTGTGTTGTTTTCAATGCACCCCTGAACTGGGTCTATCTATGTCCATGAAAACTCACTTAAAAACTCATCTTGTACAATTAATTTTATTTCCATTTTGTTCTAGTACTGCTGGTTTTACCATGAGGCAGAAAATAAACTCATACTAGTACTGTTTGTGTGAAAATCAGTACATGTCTCTATCACCAATTACTTAATGGAAATAGGCACACTAGAAACTATCTCTAACATATAAATGACATGTACAGGAAGGTATACCTAATGTTTTGTCATTGTGTTTAAGAAATATAGAACTTAGTCCCCATGAAAATAGTGATTGTACTGATGAATGCAATTATCAAAGGAAACTAGAACCTAAAATGACATTAAATTGTAAAATGTGTTGTACCAAGAATAATAATAAGAATTTTTCTTTCATACACATGAAAATCTCTGTAATGATCTTTGAAAATTAAATGCTGTGAATGCTGATGGTTGGAATTAAGGAGAATATGTGTCAATGACACAGACCCCCCAAAGATCTATTTTATCCTGTCTCCACTTCTATGGGACATTCCTGAAATTGTACATAAGAAAACAAATGGTGTGTTGAAACCACAGTGATTTTTATCATTTTCTATGAAACAAGGCAGAATTCACTCAGAATATATTCATGATTTGTATTATGTTTCCTGTATGGAGAGCAAGGATTATAGACTCTGGGGAATCACAAATGATAGCTCAGCCATTCGTCCCCCAAATACACTGTATATATATACATAAGAACAAAAATTAAATGAATCATTTCAGATCATGGAAAAGTGTAATGTCTACTCACAAGAAATTTATTGCATCACCTGAATTCAACAATATTAATATTAGTAAATAATTTTCCTTTTGATTGTTTTATACATTCATTACATATTCATCACAAAGGAAACTGAATTCAGTTGTTTCTCAACTAGAAATCAACTCAGATGATAATGCTGTCAGAGAAATACTAACAACTTGATATATGACAGAGATTTAAAAAGTCAAGCCAATAATATTCAAATTATTATGTCAGTCTCTTTGTCTAAAAATCAACTATTTCATCTAGTTCCTGTGGAGACACAGGTCTGAAACTATTATCGTCAGTCTGAGTACAGTATTTATCCTAAACTACATTTAGATTACTGACTAGGAATTAAATCAGGACCTAAATTAATTTCTAAGTTCTGATTCAGTGAACTGATTACAGGAATGGATGATATGATAAGCAATAAGGATATACTGGAGAGGGGGCAAGTCAGAGATATATCATTGAATTATTATACCCCTTGTTCTTTGTGATCATTTTCTGTGATCTATAGCACTCCTACCTATCATTCACATAGCAGGTACTAACCACAACTCTTCACTCTGATATTCCTAGAATTCCTCAAAGAATACAGTGAGCAAGGGGTCTCTCCTATAAAGGCATGGATATGAATTATCTGGTTGAGTTGTCAGCAGCAAAACAAACCTGGATTCTACAAGCAGAGCTCTGTGACATAAGACAGAGCAATTTAAACAAGGCTTTGCTATATTCTCCCTAACAAACTAGTACAAGTTACACACAAAAATGTTTTTGCTCCTTTCCTATAAAATAATGATAATATGGTAACCTATAACTTGGAAACAACTATGCATATGGAATGAAACAAATTCCATGGATCACATTGTTGAAGTACTGGCATTTGGAAGCCCTTCAATAACGCTTCATGGTATCAGGGTTACTGTCATTTTTCTCATTTCCATTCCAATCATCACCTTCATAAATATTTTTGAGTGCTTGTTCCATAGTTTAGATAAACTCATTTTGTGTTCTTGTGGGTGAAATGTCTAGGGAAGTACATATTTCCACTTTGGTTGGAAATCAAAACTTTGAATTAGATTTTTGGGATCACTACCACAAACAAAAACATAAAGTGTACTGTTCACACACCTGAAATGTTCACATTGTCATCCTCCCATCTACTTAACACAGCTTCATAACTGGACCAATGATGAACACACAGTGATTCTACTACCTAACACTTACTTTGTTGCACTCTGTGACAGCTGTATCATGACCAAAGTCGGTGGACTGATACCACTCCTATTCCTCATGTTAAATGAGCGCAGACTGTATCAAGGTTAATATGAACATGGCAGAAGAGTGTTTCCTGATTCAAACCATGGGAGGAGCAGAAATACAGATGGAGCCCATGGGACTGGAGACATTAAGTTGAAGGGAGTGGAGGAACATGCTGATTATTGTCTATTATATGACCTTGAAGGCTCTGTGCACAGAGCTCATTATTATTCAAATTGGTCCATTTTCTCCAAATCTCAATGGACTTCATAATATTAATGGAGGCAAAGGAAGAGAAAACCATTCTCCACAAAAGGCATCAAAACTTTCTAATACTCATGAAGAAGTTCATGAATACTATTCAATTAAATTGCATATCTTTTTAAAAAATAATCCTCTGCACTGTATTTCATTTTCTTGTGTAAAGCTACACATAACCAAAAGCTACCACTTTAAAGTACACTCTAGTGTGGCATTAATACCATATTTTACATTGTCGTGAAGCTATGTTTACCCATCTATCTCCAGAGATTTTTCAGTTTCCCAAAGTGAAACATTGTACCCATTTAAAAAGCTCCTATTCATTTATCTTTCCAATCCTAAAACCACTATTATACAATGAATCATGATGAGGAATTAAAGACCTCAAGTTACAAAGCCAATATGAACAAGAAGGAAGGATTATTAGGTAGAGATATTTTGATTTGTTGCCTTTTCCAATCTGCATTTCAAATGAATTCCGCAGGTCTTCCACTGGTTGCTTTTGATAGTCCCCACTCCCTAAGCTGCACATGAAGGGATTCAGCATAGGGGTGACCATAGTGTCACCCATACTACAAAACTTTTGGGAAAGTGTGATATCAGAATCTATAAGCTAAAGTGTTTAGAAGAGTTATAGAAAAAATAGAAATTTCTTTATTCTGTAAGCATATAAATTTTAGTGCAATCAAATTGTGTTGAACTGAGTCCAAAATGCTAACCAAAAATATGCTGAAAGTGCTGAGGGTACATGATGACTGAGTAATGCTTGGGTGTGTGTGATAGGGAACTATATTGCCATGTGCCATAATATTCAGAACCATTATGGGAGGAAAGCATAAGTCTGCATTACAGTTTTAAAACTTTCACCATAACCAAGGATGTAAAGCAAAATAGTGTTCACTGGAACCCAGGAAGAGGTACAAAGGGAAAAAATGAGTCCTAGGTAATGGGCAACAAGATACAATTAGCTGTGAGGAATAATCTCTACTGTTCTGTGGCATAGTAGGTTGAACATAGTCTACAAATGTTTTATTTCTTATATATTTTATAGATAACTAGAAGAGAGCAGTTTGAAGGTTCTAAACAAAAAGAAATGATCTATGTTCAAAGAGATGCAGATCCTAATTTACCCTGATCTGATAATTGCACATTACATGCATGCGTCAAATTATCACACTGCAGTTCATAAGTTTGTACAATTGCTATATGTCCATTCAATTTTTTAATTAAAATCATTTTAAAGGATAAATTCATGATCTTCTGAATTAAAAGGTTTGCATTTGTGGTCCCCTCATCTGACTACTCCAACTGTGTGTCTTGTTGGTCAGGAAGCAGTACTTCCCAAGGCATCCAGTCTCTCCCATGGCATCACCAGACTATGCCATCTCTATACCAGTGAATGTCAAAGAAATGACTGTTCATTGCCTCTGCCTGTTCAGTAAATGATTCACAGTCAAAATCTTTCCTCAAAACTGGCAGGAAGACAGACTCTTCATGGATGCTGTGATTCAAAGACTCTGGGAAGAGGAGACACAGACCCAAAAGGATTTTCAGCAGTCAACTGAAAGGCTGAAGGACACAGGCTGATTATTTACACTTGTATCAAATAAGCAAAGCCTAGTCCAAAGCAAGAGTATGTTCCTATCAGGATCAATTTATGGTCTACAGGGACTACTTAGATAAGTTCATCTTGCTATAAGCCGCGCGCCCGGCGGCTGCTGCGGCGGCACTTGGGCAGTCTGGGTGCGTCTTTTAGATTGCCGACGCCCTTTCTGATTCCAACAGCGGCGGGACGCCCTTCGGCAGAAGCCCTCTGCAGGCGGCGGGCACTGATGCCCAGGCTGCACGACCACTTCTGGAGCTGCCCCTGCGCCGGCGCCGCGAGGTAACTGAGTCCCCCGCGAGTCCGCGCCTCGGGGCCCGCCCCCTAGGTGGGAGGCATGATAACCGCGTCCTGGCGCCCGTTGGTTCTCGGGGGTCCGGACACCGACCCTGCACCCCAGAGCCAGCGAGCGGGCCACAGTGTCCATGGCGGCCATGCCGGCAGCTGGCATCACCACCTGGTGCAGAGGAGCCTCGTGCTCTTCTAGGTCAGGGTCGTCCTGGCCCTGGTCCTCAACCTGCTGCAGATCCAGAGGAATGTCACCCTCTTCCCCGACGAGGTGATAGCCACCATCTTCTCCTCCGCCTGGTGGAGAAGAATTTTGTTTAAAAGAAAATGGATCCTTCTGAACTATGGGGTGATCTGCATAAATTTTCTGAAAATGAAAACACGATTAGTTTTGTGACAGCGTTTTTCAGTGACAATGTCAGCGTTTTATGAAAACCAGAAGTTCCTAGAGTAAAGCACTGAGTCCAAAATACACTTGATCATGCACAAACAATAAGTATGTTTCTTCTTCAACTGGAAGTAAATCTATATGTCAGGAATAACGTAGCCAAAAAATGTGAATCCGAAGAATTTTTTTGCCAATAGTTTATAGCAGACATTGAACCAAAGTGGTTTGAGTTTGTAAAACAGTATGAACAAATCTGCACTATCCCAGACGAAACGAACACCCAGTGAGGTTCACGTTCATACTGCATTTTCACATTGTGTACTTTTTGCATTTTTTACTTTTATTAAAGGTTCAAAACCAAAAAAAAAAGTTCATCTTGCAGTTATGTGCAAGGCATTGCTCTGACAAATCTGCCCCATAGCCATGCACAGTTTCTTTACCTCTTGATGGCACACATAAAGGTTCATATTGGCACTTTGTACCACAAAAGGTACAAGAAGAATAATATATACTTTACTCTATTTATGAAATTCTGATTCCAATCATCTTCCAGTTGTTAATAGGGATTCTTCTGGTGCATGTTGGCATATGCTACATGACAGTCTCCCTGAAATTTCCAGTGTGATTTCAAACTGTCTTGCCCCGTATTGAGGGGGGGAGCGGGAGGGGGCGGAGGGGGTGGTAAGGGAGGGGGTGGGGGCAGGGGGGAGAAATAAACCAAGCCTTGTATGCACATATGAATAATAAAAGAAAAATGAAAAAAAAAAAAAAAAAAAAACTGTCTTGCTCTATGTGAGCATTCCTTAGTTAGGCCATTTTTACATTACTTTTTCACTTGACTAGATGGATAGGCACTTGGGTAACTATCATGAATTGTTTTGTGACAATAAAAAACAGCTAGGCAAACAATGTGAAATTCTGCTCTTTGAGATTATTTGCTTTTATCTTCTGCAATCAAGGTAGCAGTCTTCGATCCTTTCACCTTGCGACTACTCTTTGATATGTATCTGTTCAGAACCTTTTATATTCGCTTTATGAACTTAGGTGCTCCAATCTGGAAAGCAATCTCTGCTTACAATTGTTATTTATTTCATGAATTAGCTTTTTTTTACCAGAATATTATTTCCTCTCTTTTCACAATTTTTTTCTTAAAGTCTACTTCCTCTTATACAAATACAGCTAACTCCTGTTATTTTTTGTCTTCTTTATTTGAGGAGTATCTAATGCTATTCATTTTCAGTGTACATGTGTTATTAGACGTGAGATGAGTGCTGGACATGTAGCTTGCAAAAGATCCACATGCTTATCATGCACAGAGACCTGGACTCGAACTCGACCCTCATCACCACCAAGAAAAAGGGGACATGAACATCTTTAAGACAGCCTAGAGGTTGACCTTGATTTTTGTTGTTTGTTTTGCTTTGTTTTTATCCAATTATCCTGCTTATGTCTTTTGACTGGAGAATTTGTTCCGCTTATATTAAAAGATCTGACTGGTAAGAAGATTTGATATTGCCATTTTTCATTTGTTTGCTCTTCCTTTGTGTTCTGAGCATTTATATCATGCCATACTTTGAATACTTTCTTTTTATATATTATGCAACTACTCTAGAACTTGGGTTTGTGATTACCATGAGGTGTAGATAAGCCATTTAATACTTATAGTATATTTTTCTTATAGTGTAATTTTTCAACATTATAACTACTTTACCTTGATCATATAATTTTTCACATAGTTCTTCCTACATTTTACAATTTTGTTATCATATGTACATGATGTTATAATTTCTATCTCTTACCAATTTATTTTAACAATAGTTTTTTAATCTTACCCTTAAATGTGAGATAAAGTTCCTTGACATATCACTGTTACTGCATTGAAATATTTTGTTTATGACTCTGTTTTATTTATATACTCAGTCTTGTGCTTACATATTTTTGTGTTGTTAATAAGATTTTAAGTTCAGCTTGAAGAGCTTCTTTTAGTAATTTCTATAAGGCATATCCAATGATTATGGAATCCTTCAGGTTTTGATCATTTGATACTTCTAAAATTTCCACTTCATTTCTGAAGGAAAGCTTTCATGAATAAAGTTTAGTTGGCAAATGATTTTCTTCAAGAGTTTGGATTTACAATTCTACTCTTTGGGCCTGCAGGATTTTGCTGCAAATCCACTGATAATGGTATAGAGACCTTGTATGTAATACATATATTATATCTTTTTCCCTTGGAATTGTTTTTTGCCTTTGATATTTGATGGTATAAATCTTTCTTTGGAAACTCCTCCTTCAGGTGAAATTGATTAGAGACTTTTATGCTTCCTGTCCCTGAATGCTGTCATCTTTTCCCAAGTTTGGGAAGTTTACAGTCATATGTTTAATTATTCTTTCAGATTCATCCTGTCTTTCTTCACCTTGTGAAACTCCTGTGCTGTGAAGGAAGACTGTCTTTGTGATGTCACATAATTTCTGTAAGCATTTCAATTGTTTTGCATTCTTTATTCTTATTCTCTCATCTGAAAGCCAACAAGTCATCTGATTATCTACATAGTTTTTCCAACTCAGTCATAGTATTTTTCACTTTGGATTTATGTGATTTTCTTATTTATTACTCTTATTGTTTCACTTATGTCTTGTGTACAAATTTATTTTTCTGTGCATTATTTTAGTTTATGGAACTACTCTAAGGGCATCGGCCTGAATTCTTTTACTATCATTTCATATGTCTCTCTTCCTTTAGGTACTATTATTAGAGCTATAATGTGTTATTTTGGTGTTCTCATGATTATCATCATTGTATTTGTGTTTGCATATTTGAATAGGAGAAGAACACCATCCCTTCCTGCATTTACAAATGTTCTTTGGCAGAGGGCAGAGTTTACTCTTTACTCAAAATTGTGACTCTAAGTGAGCCAGATGGTGTCAACTTTCAGCAAGGAGACAGTGCTATCAGGATGTATAGTTGACAGGGCTAATATTTTTGCTCTGAAATCCTATGTGTCTACTGGCTGGGCTATACTGCCTGTTCTCTGTAGTCAGGCAAAGCTGCTTCAAAGGCACCATAATAACATATAATGAGGTAAGGATGTGGAATGTATATCCTTCCCTAGATATTCCACTATTTAAGTCCTGCAGTTGGACAGAAGTGCAGGTTGTCTGCAGGTTTGAGTAGGACAAATGGTATATTCCAGACCAATGTGTTCCGAGGATACTTTCAATGGAAACATGTAGTCGAGGTTTAACTTCATTCATGAGTCAGGCTTTCCTGTTAAAATGAAATAAACAGCAGTCAAACATATCTCATTTTGTTGTAAGTAAATAGTACAATTTCTCTTAAATTTGAAGAATATTCATAATCACAAGGACTTAATTATATTAGTACTATATCAAAATTCAGAGTTCATAATAAGAAAACATTTTTGTGTCAGTTATCTTAAGCATTTCTGATAATTCTCACTTTTCTGATTGCACTCACTTGCAGATGTTTATCTTCAATGAAATGTTGGTGTGTCTTCATAAAGCTATTTAATATATAACTCCTATCATTTGCAGTACTTGACATCAAATTTTGATCAGTATGGTTTAGGTAAAAGAATACAATGAATAACATCACTGATCATAATCATGACATCATTCTTCATCACACCTATCATTTAATATAAAATATTGAAATTATAGAAAATGATTCCTAAATGTTTTATTTAGATGTATTTCAACTAACCATAACCCATCGTACAGATTATACAATATGAAGGTAGACCTTTCATTTCCCTTGATTTTTATCCTAAAATAACCTATTAATACATCTTGATGGTTTTTGTGAAAATACCCCTTATATTTCAAGTGGAGGATGTTATGGATAGAGAAGAGCACAAGGTGCATTTTGAGCCCCAACCATCTTATGTCTTGTTGACATGTTTCCTGTCAATCCTCACGAATGCACGAAGGATCTATTTAATAATTAACATCTATTTTTGTTTTCTTTTTAATGTATATTAATTATACAAATATCATTGTGGTATTTTCATTCGTTAGCATGCAGTTTCGTCATATTCACACTCTCTATTGTGCTTTCTAATCTTCCTTCACCTATTTTTAATCAAATTCTAATTGTTTTCAATATTCCATTTTTACATATGCATATGAAGTTCTTCCATCATATTCACACCACCTTCACCTTCTCCTCTGGTTCTCTCCTCCAAAATTTTCCCATTTTACCATTGTGATACACATTTTGATGCCTTCTCTATGCCAAAAATGTGTATGCTCTGAGTATCAGAAGTTTAAAAAGTTAATCATTCTTCTCCAAATTCACAGTACATATTTGTATAAAGGTAAGCATAAAATACAATGTAACAGAAATAGGAAAGCAGTAATTTCAGTATCCATTTCCTGTGCTTGTAGTCCCTAAACATTTTCATTATTTTCCCCAAATCCTAAAGTTTAAAGGTGAGTTTCAGAGGTGTTAACCTTACAGTATATGCTTAAAACTTTCAAATTTCCAGCTTGGAAATTAAATAAAGAAGCTGATATTGATTCTCCTTTGAATATTGAGTTGTCTGATGTAAGAAAGGAAGAAGATGTGGTTAAATCTCAGGAAATAATTGAGGAAGTGTCAGGTGCAATATCTGTGCTAAATTGCTATATGCATACTGTTTCTGTGATTTTTCCTATGGCTATACTTCCTAGAATACATGAAGCAAGTCTCACCACTGTTGTCTGACAGGATATAGCAAAACTCTCAAAGTGAAAAGCTCAATGAGAAATTGTGTCTTCCTGGAATGAAAAGGTAGTGAAATGTTTGTTTGCATTACCAATGGCACCACCTATAAAGATTCTACAGGAAAATATCATGTCCCTTTTATCAGACAGTTCAATTAAAATATAAGTTCAATTTTTCTACCTAAAAGATGTAATGAGGTGCTTAAAATACTCTGCACCTTCCTCCCTGTCATATAATACTAATGTGATACCTTATGGATATTATTGCTTGAGAAACAAGTTCCATAAATTTCCTCTCTCATAGCCTGGTATTCTGGAAGCCTTGAAAATGTTTCTTGATGTCATTATAGTGTTGTGATCCTCCTCATTTTTATCATCAACTTCTTCAAAATTTAAGACTTCTAAAGAATTTAGAGGTATTCTTCTCATGGAACAATGGATGAGGTGACTATGGGAAGGAAAACCAGAGCAAAGGAAACACAACTTTGAAATAGACTTTTGGGCGCCAAACACAGCTGGAAAACCAAAATTCAGCTAATACCTGAAACTTTGCATATTTATATCCTCCAATCTGGCCAAACAAGGTGTCATGTTTGTGTTCATGATGAGGATTCAGTGAAGCTAATAGTCCCACCTCTAATTGTCTTCTCCCTCAGAACTCACTTGGTTAGTCTGGGTCCCCGCTGGGACACAAGTGAGGAAATGATGAACCAATATGAATCCCTGCCAGGTGCTCAATGAAGAGATAGACTCAGTCCACAGTTGTCATATGAAACCCGGGTCAGATGCATAGTTCTTATACATATAATCAAGAGAGGGAGGAACACTGGTATAGAGCCAGTGGACAAGATCCAGCAAAAGGAGGTTCTATGGACACAGGCTTACTTGATAATTATATGACCTTGAAGGATCAATACACAGAGTTCATACTTAAAAGTATTCTCTAATTAAAGAGCTTTCTAGTAGAAATGAAGGAAGAAAAGAGAAAATGAAGGTCCATAATGGCTTTGGTCTCTTCTAATATTCAGGAGGACACTCGTGTAAAATTCAGTTAGTTTATTACTTTCTTTTTTAAAAGATTAATCATGTTTAAATTCACATTGTGGTTTTAATATGTATAGGAAGCAAAAATTGGCATTTCGACCATTCAATAGCATGAATTACATGCACATTGTTTTGCCACCATCTCTACTATTCATATGCAAACATTTTTGTGCAGAAATCCTGTCTCATCTTAATGCCAGTTGTTTTCGTCATTTTACTCTTTGGCTTTGCAGCTGGGCTCCCACTGGCATTTCTCCCACCAAGAATATTCTGCTGGTGAATCTGAAGCAAAGTCATTCAATTAGGGACTGCAGGGTGAAGTCTTTAGCTTGTGTCTCTGTGTGTGTGTGTGTGTGTGTGTGTGTGTATTTGTATATTCAATATGATTCCAATGATTATAAATTAAGGTGTCACTCTTTGGGAAAGAGACAATAAAATTTTTTTTCCTTTTTATTCAGCAATCAGAATTTTTTAATCAAATATACAAATGTGCTACACAAATGTACATTTGAGGTGAATTTTTTTAAATGCTTCCAAATTCTGAGTAGTAATAACATCAAGACCTGATTTAAATATCCTTTTGAGATTTTGTTGGTCTGTTATAAGTATTCATGAGTATATCCTAGAGTAGAACAAAAAAGATGCCAGGTCTGTTGTCTGTTTCTGTGATCTCTTTCTATGATGTCAGACTTTCTGTAATTGAAGTGGGTGCTGCCTAATGATCTATGTTATTATGTACCAGAAATCCTCATATGGAAGAACACACTGAGGAATTAGTCTTATCTTGGAGTGACAGGAAAGTGAGCGGCCGAAGTGACAATGTGCAAGATACCCAGATGAGAAGTCTTGTGTCTGTAATAAGACACTTCAATTAAAATGTGACTTCAGAGATTTCAACAAAAAATACAGCAAAAGTTACATAAAAATTTGGTGTCCTTTCTTTTCTAGAAAATACACTAATGTGGCACTTCTGAAATGACAAAAACTATGTAGACAAATTGAAACAATTTGTGTAGAAAGCAAAGCTCAGAGACTGGCAATCAGGAATTTCTCAATAATGTTTCATGACATTATGGAATATTATGGGTACTATGCTACACCTAATCCACATCATCATGTTCATAAACATTTTGTAGTGCATAGAAAACAGTTTAGTTATACACATTTTTCTGCTGTCATTCGAGAAATGTTATGAGTAGAATCACTGTGCAAAGAAAGCAAAATTTACATAAGATTCAAAATTTGCATGAGGCTCCAATGTATGTTCCAAATGTATGCCATAAGGCTTCAGTTCAGTTTGCTCTACTCTGGAGGCTTTTCAGGGTTCCACTCATGTCCTTATTCCTCAGACTGTAGATGAAGGGATTCAACATAGGTGTGACCACAGTGTACATTAATGAGGCTATAATATTTTTCTAGGACAATGAGATCCAGTTGAACCAAGGTACTCTACAAGACCTGTTACATAAAATAAGCACACAACAGTGAGATGAGAAACACAGGTGGAGAATGCTTTGTGCCATCCAATTGATGATGGAATTCTCAGAATAGAAGAAACAATTTTGTAGTATGAGATAAAAATCATTGAGATTGGGAACAAACCAAATGTAGCACCAATAGTATACATAACTGCTGTTTGTAAGGAATTCTGAACAGGAAAGATTAAGGAGTAGAGAAGGGTCACAGAAGAAATTATAAGTTTCCACAATCTTAAAGCAGGTAAATTGTAAAGCAATCAAATTATGCACCTGGGAATCCAAAAGACTAAACAGAGAAGCCACCAAAACTAAGCAACAACAGTAGTTAGGGTTCATAATGACTGGATAATGAAGGGGATGACAGATGGCCACAAAGCGGTCATAGGCCATCACAGTGAGAAGCATATCATCCTTACATAGAAAAAATAGGAAAAGAGACATTTGTGTCAGGCAGCCCACATAGGAAATGACTCTGCTCTGTGTTTGGATGCCCACAATCATTTGTGGTACTGTAGTGGAGATGAAACAGATGTCAGCCAAGGACAGGATAGAGAGAAAAAAGTACATGGCGGTATGGAGGTGGGAGTCAGTGCTGACAGCTAAAATGATAATCAGATTTCCAAACACTGAGACAAGGTACATGGACAGGAATACTCCAAAAACTACAGGCTGTAGTTCTGGATCCTCTGTGAGTCTCATGAGATAAAATTCTAAGACACTTGTTAGATTTTGTTCTTCTATAATGCTTGGACACCTGTTGAAAAATAAAACTTGTTAAAAAATGAAACAAATAGGCATTCAATATTAGATATGAAAAATTACATACTTAAAAATATACTTAAAATGTATACTTATATGAGTATATTTGCATATACATTGCATATATCAAATTCAAGTTTTCACAAATTAGAATTCACCCTTCAGGTACAAAATCTTCAGAAATATTTGTCAGTTTGGACAACCCCAATCCTCTAGAATTCTTTCACAATTTGTTTCTTTGCTATCACCTTCCATGCACATTTACTTTAGAGATACTCAACAACATTAAAAGGCCAAGAGTGTAAAAGTTAAACAATCTATAATCACATCAATATATAGTTTGTTCTTACAAACGGATAATAAAAATTAGAAAATTATAAAAGTTTCTTAGTCTTAGTCTCTTAATAAACACGGCATGATGAAAGACAACATTATTTGTACACTATTGTTGAGAGTTCAGAATTAGGAAACATGAGGAGTTCCAGGTATATATCAAGAGGTTTTTTTCATCATTCTCCGGTTTTCTAACTTTACTCTTTTAAAGATTTACTTTCTCCCTTACGTTCTGCTTTTATACTTTTAAATGTTTTAATATATTTCTTCTATCAGAGGGAGTCATTGTCACCATAACTTCTTACTCTTAAGCAACAAAATATTCCTCTGCCTGTCCAGTCATATTGCATTTACTACATAATCCCCCCCAAATACATTTTATGTAGGGAATCATTCAATTTGGTACCAATATAGGTGCTAGTGTCCTGGGAATAGGACAGAAACAATGAACGTGTTAGGCCCCCATCATTGACTTGTTACTATATGCAGAATGTGTGTGAATCACTTCATCACAATCTGCATGTGCTGCTTAATGTAAATAGAGATAACTCCATATACATGAGTTGTACCTAGAGGAAATATGAAACTTTTGAAAACCTGGCTAATTAGTGTTTTTTTAAAACAAAGTATTCCATCTTTACAGAAACAGTGAGTTTGTTTACGAACACAAGTTTCAAATAACGCTGAAGCTGGAGGGATGTGAAGGTCTGTAATGTGTCTCAACCCAAGGCATAAGGTTTACCTGTCCTCTTTCCTCTGTGCTTCTTTTTCTATGAAAAGTGCCAATATGGTTTTGAATAATTGATTAATGTAAATAAAGTTAAATGTGATTAAATAGGGTCTGTGTGTTCATAACATAGACACAAATAAGATCTATATTATATTTGCCTTAGTTGTATGCAATGTTTCTGAAAACAATGAAAGTGAAAAAGGAAAGCATCCAGTTTGTTGAATCCACACCAATTATGGCCAATTATTGTGAAACATGAAAACATCTTATATTGATGCCTCCTCTGTGCAAAGCAATATATTGGCTGTCATGAATTGGATACGGAAGATATGGAAGATGGAAGTTGCTTACCAAACATACAAAGTGTACTTCTATGAAGAAAAATGAGATATCCTGTTATAGAGACAGGAAAATTTCACTTCGATTATTATAATATTTTCCTAAATGGAAAAAAATGATCAACCTATATATAATATCTAAATTTAATTGTTCCCTTATTTTAAGTATTTATCCTATGGAAAGATAGCTGACATTATTTGTATCATGTTTAAACAATTGTAGGAACTAAATATCAATTCATGTGACAATGCTGGTTCTCTGAGACACTAAAAACTCCCCTACATTCCAGAGATTGTAAGTGGATATGGAAAGGTTCAAAACTAAATTTTCAGTCTCGGTGCCCAATGCACTTAATTTTTTTATTGCTTCCAAGTTAGTATAAAGTTTTGAGTAAGGTCCAAAATTCTTTACCACAAGCATATTTAGGGTTCATTTTAAATTTTGTCCAGGTTTATTTATAGGAAAATAATCAAGATCTGACAACATGTCTATTTGGGAGATTGTGTGAACTAACCCAATCATGGTGAAAGAAGGAGAATGCAAAGAATTACCATGTTCCTACTCTTTCTGTGGTCATTCCTTATGTTCTATGGCTGTTCATCCAACAGGAGATACAGTTGTTTTTGTCCACTGTTCTGCTCTTTGATTTTACAGAAGTCCCCAAAGGAAAAGGACAGTGAGTATGGGATTTGCTCCAGGAATGACATGGAAGCAAAATTTCTGTTTGTATTGTCAAGGGGACAATCTGCCAAGATTCTCCTGGTAGGATACAAATATGACTTCGATCTTTTGTACTTAAATACTAATCTAGGTTGCATGAAATAATATGTGCTTTATAAGTTTTTAAAGATAAAAAATACAGGCACTTTTAATTAGAGGTAGATGAAGCACATGAAATGGAAAGAGCTATGTAGACACAGAGCTCAGAGCAAGACACATAGGAATAGCTCAGTGATTCCTGTGTTTACAGTTAGATTCATCCTCATCGTCACTGTCATTTTCACCCTCATCATAACCTTCATATTATTTTTGTATACGTTGGACAAATTTCAAAATAGCCCATTTGTTGCTATTTTTGGGTGAGACATCTATGAGAAGTAGAATTAGTACAAATAGAAAATTTTGGTTAAGTTTTTGGTACCTCCATCAAAACATAATCTTCCTGATACTCATAATTGAAAATTTTCATATTGGTATCTAGCTTCTATAACTGTCCTGTTTGCCCTTATGATTAAGAAAAAAATATTTCCAAAGGTATTTCCTATATCCATCCCTCAGCACTTACATGGTTAAACTGCTTCTTGGTTTGCTCATGATTTCACATGTGAAGACTCTCCCATGCCTGGTGCACAGTGAATATTCTGGTTCGCTCATTAAGAAGACTATGAATACAAGGTCAGACAGGAGTTTTCAGATGCAGACAACCATGGAGGAGGAGACAAGCTTGAAACAAAATAAACTGGAGAAGTCAAAATGAATGGCTGGAAGGACAGAGTGATTATTTACTATGATATGACCTTGGAGGCTCAATGCATAGAGCTTATCATTAACAAAATCTGTTGGTATTATTTTCCTAAATCTCTAAGGGCCTTCTATCTTTAGCCAGTGAAGAAGAGGAGAAAAATAATATCCACAATAGATTCTAGAATCTTCTACATGTCAAATAAGGATTGTGTGTACTTTTAAAAATTGTACTTATTTTTTAAATCTCCATCAACTTTTCAACTTTTTACTTCCATTTTATTATGGTAAATATACATCACAAAATTACCCTTGTATCCATTTCAATTAGAAGTGAGTGCTATTTACCCCATTCACATTGTTGTGATAGATTTTACAATAACTAAAAACTTTCTGCAACACACAGACTTGGAAACCATAATGAAAAATCATGTGAAATTAAAGATATGGAAATGCAAAAAAATTAATTTGACCAGAGAATTGGGGATGTAGAAGTCTAGATGTTAAATTATTTTTTAAACACTTTGAGGCTTGAACATTTTGCTGTGGAATATCAAGGAAATGCTTTTAATGCCCCTCTTTCTTAATTGAAAGAATTAAACATAGGCGTGACCACAATGTACAACACTGAGTTTGCCACACTCTTTCTGGGAGATGTGATTCAATTGAGCAAATATACTTCAAAGACTTGGTCCATAAAATAACCAACAGACAAGAAAGACAGTTGATAGAGAAAGCTTTAAACTTCTCACCTGGTGATCATGTTCTAAGAATGGAGGAAAAAACATAACAAAAAGAGAAAAGTATCCCTTAAATGAGAGGAAAACATAAATATGGTATCAATATCTACTTCGTTATGTTATTGCAAAAATTGTCAAGATTAAAAAACTGGTATCCAGGTGTGGTTACTCAGACTCAGGAGGTGGAATTTGGAAGGATCACAATTTGAGACGAGCCTGGGGAAAAAAATCCATCCCAACAAGTAAACCTGCCTGCGGTTGGATGGCTCTGTCATCGCAGCTACATAGGAAGTATGTGTAGGAGAATCACACTCCATGCAAACCCATGAAAAAAAATGTGAGAACCTATTGGAAAAATAACTAGAGCTCAGAAATTTGAGGGTGTGGCCTAATTAAAGGAGTGTTTAAGTTAGCCCACCTTAAGTTCAAACCTTAGCATAACCAACAATATAAAAAGAAGAAGAATGGGACAGGGTAACAGAATAAATTAGAAAATGTGATATCATTTTTTATTGTGGTGCTTGATGGGGGTACATTGTGGCATTTAAAATGGTTCTTACAATGCATCAAATGAAAAATAGAAAATTTTATTATTTTTTTTATTCACATGTGCATATATTATTTGGGTCATTTCTTCCCCCTGCCCCCTTCCCCCACCCTCTCTTCTCTTCCCCCCTCAGTTCCAGGCAGGTCATGTTTTGCCTTTATCACTAGTTTTGTTGTAGAAAAGAGACAAGCCTAACAAGGAAGAGAAAGTGTTTCGCTAGTTGAGTTTAGGATAGCTATACAGAAATATTCCTAGCATTGCTTTTGTGTACATGTGTTATGACCCATGTTGATTCATCTCTAATTGATCTTTACCCTGGTTACTGATCCCCATCTCATGATAACCTCTGTTGCTTTAAGCTTTCTGTATTAGTTCCTCTAGAGTGCAGACATCAAATGCTTTCATGTTTTGGGTTTTCTACATATTTCTGTATCACTGAAATGTGCTCTCCCCTTATCATGTGATCCAAGTCCAGCCACATTGTTGCATTTGCCTTAGATCTAAAGTCCACATATGAGGGAGAACATATGATTTTTGGTCTTCTGAGCTTGGCTGACTTCACTCAGAATGATGTTCTCTAGTTCCATCCATTTACCTGTAAATGATAAGAATTCATTCTTCTTCATGGCTGAGTAAATTCCATGGTGTACAAGTACCACATTTTATTGATCCATTCATCAATAGTGGGGCATCTTGGTTGTTTCCATAACTTGGCTATTGTGAATAGCACTGCAATAAACACGGGTGTGCAGGTGCCTCTGGAGTAATCTGTGTTGCATTATTTTGGGTATATCCCCAGGAGTGGGATTGCTGGATCATATGTTTAGATTTTTAAGAACTCGCCAAATTTTTTTCCAGAGTGGTTGTACCAGCTTGCATTCCCACCTGCAGTGGATTAGGATTCCTTTCTCCCCACA
Organism: Castor canadensis; assembly: GCF_047511655.1. NCBI lineage: Eukaryota > Metazoa > Chordata > Mammalia > Rodentia > Castoridae > Castor > Castor canadensis. The sequence goes on from NC_133399.1 coordinate 24,753,056, forward strand.
TCCTCAGCAACACATGTTGTTGGTGGTGTTTTTGATGATGGCTATTCTAACAGGGGTGAGGTGGAATCTTAGTGTGGTTTTGATTTGCATTTCCTTTATGGCTAGAGATGGTGAGCATTGTTTCATGTGTTTTTTTTGTCATTTGAGTTTCTTCTAAAAAAATAAAATTTTATATCCTTGTAGTAGGTAAATTGTAGTGCAAATTCTATGGTTAGAAATAAAAAATGCTAGCCAGAAATACAGCAAAACTAAAACCACACAAGTTGCAGTGTTCTGTATGATGAGATGCAAAAGGTGTCAGCTACAAGCAAACAAGTCATTGCCCTGTGTAGTTAGGATCATATCATACATATATACAGAAATAACTTTAAAAAACATCACTGTTGGGAAGTCCACATAGTAAATTAATTTGATTGCTGTGAATTTGGATGTCCATAATGATCTTTGGGATTGTGGTAGAGATGAAACAGATGTCCTTACTAAGGACAAGTAAGAGAAGAAATGTATACGCATATGGAGGTGGGAGTCAGAAAAAGTATTCAGGATTATGAACAGGTTGCCAAACACCATTACCGGGTACAGAGAAGAACAGTACAAAGAATGAATTAAAGTTCTGGATCATCTCAGAGTCTCATCAGATGTAATTTTGAGACATGTGGTAGATTTTATTGTACAATGATAATACACATTTTGGGAAATAACCTTGTGCTCTGTAGATATGTTGAATACAAATATTTACATGTAAGGTATTCTCCTTTGATGTCCACACATCTTCAGCCAGATTTTACAGACGTGACAATTGCAATCATATTAAAACACTTACAATATTGGTTTCTGAATTTTTCACCTCTTTTTATATATACCTCCTCTAGAGATGCTCTGCTATATAATGTTAGAAGACTAACAATAATAGACATAGCAAATCTGTGATTACCGTAAAATATTACCTATTCTTTTTAGACAAAATGAAAAATAACAACATTGTTCATTCTTTCAGAAGAAAATTAAAAGAATTCAGGAAGCAGTGATAAGTATTTTATTTTCTAAGAAAATGGTATGAATTCACTTGCTGAGAATACTTGTAAAGACTTAGAAGTGCGAGGACAATAGTATTTCAGTAAGTAAATTTATAGTCATAATCATAAAAAACTATTATGTGCAAATTGTCTCCCAACTATACTTCAGTTTTGTGGGGGGCTTCTTATTTTTTTCTTTGCATTTACCCAAATATTGTGAGCCTTTGAGATTTTATTTATTGTATGACTACTCTTTTTGAATTGCTGGAATTCATATTTCTACAAATATATTTAAACACACACTGTAATATGACATTACTGATCACAATAGTGCCGTCAGTCTGAAGGGTACCAGTCAATGACTAAAGTCATGATATGTTAAGAGTTTCTTTTGGAACTTTAAATTTTATATATGTTTATTTACATAAACCACATTCTGCCTTAGCAAAGTATCTTGGGAGGACATTTATTTTTATTTTTCTTTCTGGGTCTAAATTTATTTGCTGGTCATGGTTTCTCTAATAATAAAACATTTTATGTACAATAAATGACACCATGTCATTTTTCCCCTTAAGTTCCACATATGAGATCATACATGTAACACTTCTCTTTGTGAGACTGTATATGGAACAGGAAGTCACCAACAACATGGGCTTTTATAGAATTTGTTTGTTTTTTGTGTATTTATTTATACTGGTTTTGATTTCTGAAGCTTAATAGTGTAATTTAAATTACAAAATATTATTCCCCATCATTTCTTTTTTTGCTCAAAATTTCTTTGTATTTTCAAACATTTTATGGTAGCATATTTATTTTGGTTTGCCTTCTTTAAAAGTGTGATCCATTCATGGAGTTTTCTTGGATCAGGTACTACTTATTACTGATTTCATTAAGAGAATGTTCAAATTTTCTATTCATGGTTCAGTTTTGTTACATTAATCATGCATGTACATATCTCAGAATTTATTCATTTATTTTATATTATATAATTTGATAACATATAGTATTTTATAGTAATCTCTCATAATCCTGTGTATTTCTTTGTTATCAGAGTTTAAACTTGTTATCAGTTTAAATGTCTCCACTTCATTCCTCATTTATTTGAGTGTTCTTTCATTTTTCGTAGATCAAATACAATTTTAGTAATTTTGTTTATCTTTTTAAAAACAGACACTTACTCCATGTTATAGATATTTTCTATTATTTTACTTTTTAAAATAATGGATATGTGAAAACAAAAGTTGTTCACAATAATGAGATATCAGATAGTGTTTCAACACATGTATATATTGAGTCTTGTTTAAAGCAAACTAAACATTTGTCTCTTCAAACTTTTCTGGGCACAATATTCATGGCTGACAGAAAAATTAAATCACCCTTATTTGTTTATTTTCTCTTGTAGCCTAAGGGAATCTTCTATATCATTAACCTTGTGAGCCTTAAAATAAGGTATTTTGTAGTTGACTTGTTTAGTTCAATATGACTTGTGACCTTTTACATTCCCTTCCCTGTGCATGTATCCTACTCCATATTTAGCAGATGTCTGTTATTATTTCTTTGAAAATGCATTGACATTCTCAAGATTCTTTTGAAATCCAACAAGTGCAATATTTTTACTATTTTTGGTGATACTGGGTTTTCAACTCAGGGTTTCATGTTTGCTAGACAAGCGCACTGCCAGGGTTTCATGTTTGCTAGACAAGCGCACCGCCAGAACTTCTTCTTTAATTTTCTGAAAGGGTCTTCCTGGACCAGACTTGAATGATGATCCTCTAGATCTGTCTCCTGAGTAGCTGGGATTATAGGCATAAACCACTGTAAAAGGCACTTTATGGTTTTGGAGACAGACTTTCTCTATCTCACATAGGCTGTCCTGTAACTCACTATGTATTCTAAATGCCCTCAAATTAGTGATCCTCCTGGCTCCCATTCCCATAAGCTAGTATTATAGGTATATCACAACACAACCGGCAATATTTATACCTTTAGTGCTTCCCAAAGTTCCCAGAAATTACCTCATTTCTATTGCTTTATTTTCTCCTATTATCCTTTTTCAAATACACTGCATTTAAACTTAATAATTCAAATTATTATTCAATTAAAAATATTAAATTATTTTTGACCTAGCTTTCTTTTGATGCTTTCAATCATATATTTTTTAGTCAAAGATTTCTATTTACTCTGTTATTTTTTTCCATTTTTGTGTAATTTTCTTTTGTAAGCATTGAATACTTTTGGTGTTTTATCTCAGGGCCTATTGGATTACCTTAAAGGAGATGTTTTAAGTTATTCATCCAACATCTGTTTCCATCCATACGCACTATGACATACTCATTTTCTACTACTTTATTTTGACATGTAAGTGAAGTCATTATCTTCTAAAATATGTTGATCTTTGTTATGTGATGTCATCTTGGCAATGAAGAATTACATATTTGTTCTAGTTTTTGTGATCAGGCTTTTACTTATTTTCTAGGTGTTCTTTCCAAGTTCTTTATTTTCTTTAAGCTTTTTTTTTAGTGGTGGAAAAAATTTTAATTCAAAATAGACATTTGGAAAGCAGTAAATAAAAAAAATGATAATAAAATCCAACAAGCTCTCTCTGCGTTTACAACAGAGTACACCAAGAGTCACAGGGCAGTTTCACAACTGCCTTGAAATGCATGTCACAGCAATTACATACAAATGTTATATTTTTAAAATCTATATAGCAACATTAGGGAATAGCTAAATGCACTATTTCTCTGCAGAAATCCTTTAAGTCAGCAAATAACATCATCCTTGCACTCCTATCTCCTTTTCTCCTTATTGGGGCTGTGCTCTGCCAGCAAAATTGTCAAACCTTGGCTTAGCTTCCCTCTTAATTTTTTGCACCATAGTACACCTGCACTGGCTTTTGGTCCAAAATTCTCTGGGTTGCCCAGTCTTCAAACCCACTGACTGAACCAGCTGTCACTGTCCTTGACCTCTTCTAATCCTCTAGGTTTGCCTCACTGGTGCATGCCTGGTTTGCTACTGGCCTTGGGCATAGTAGGGACCCTGCTTCTCCTACTGGGGCTATGGACAGGTTTGTACTATTTTTTTATTCATATGTGCATACAAGGTTTGAGTCATTTCTCCCCCCTGCCCCCACCCTCTCCCTTACCTCCCACTCCACCCCCTCCCTCTCCCCCCTCCCCCCCCAATACCCAGCAGAAACTATTTTGCCCTTATACTCATTTCTATTTCAGTGCTAGATATATTCTAAGTCCAACTTTCCACGAGTGCATGCTTGGTGTGTTGTTCTTGTTCCAGATCTAGGAATGCTAAAAATAAGAATTCATAAATGCAATAAACAGAAGGATAGCTACCAGAGTGTTCATTCAGTATTTTGATGCAACCAGAATTATGTTGATTCCAAAATCCGGAAAGGGCACAATATATAAAAGATTACTACAGGCCAACCTGCCCAGTGAGCATTCATGCAAAAATCCTCCACAAAATACTAGGAAGCAGATTCAACAGAAATCTAAACAGATTATTCGCCATGGTCAAGCAGGAGTCATCCTGGGGAAGGAAGTATAGTTTGTTCAATGCACATCAAAATATGTGCTACACCATATCAACCAAAAGCAAACCAAAATTGGATATAATCATTTAGATATATGCAGGAAATCACATAACAAAATTTGATACCGTATGTGGTAAGAAAAAACTTCCCCAAATTAGGAATAGAAGCAATGTACTTGAACATAAGAAAGTTAATACATCAAAAACTGATTTCTAACATTATATAGAATTGCAGAATACATAGTATTTCTTCTAAGTACTGGAAAATATATGGCTTACCCACATGTGTCACTTCTGCTTACCAAACTACTGAAGTCCAAGCTACAGAATTAGACAAATACAATAAATCCATAAAAACAGAACAGAAAGAAAATGTTAACTATTTCCAGTGTGCAAATAATAGATCTTACATACAGAAAACTCAGAAGATCCACAAAAATGTTAGAAGAAAGATATAAACACAGTGAAGTAACATGGCATGATCAATCAATCTACCTACTGAGCAAATCCACAGAGTACAAAGCCAATATTTCTTTTTTTAAAATTTTTATTGTTTTATTATTCATATGTGCATACAATTCTTGGGTCATTTCTCCCCCTTGCCCCCCACACCCTCCCTTACCACCCTCTCTGGCCCCTCCCTCTACCCCCCACCCCCTCGATACCCAGCAGAAACTATTTTGCCCTTATCTCTAATTTTGTTGAAGAGAGAGTATATGCAATAATAAGAAGGAACAAGGGTTTTTGCTGGTTGAGATAAGGATAGCTATACAGGGAGTTGACTCACATTAATTTCCTGTGCATGTGTGTTACCTTCTAGGTTAATTTTTTTTGATCTAACCTTTTCTCTAGTTCTTGGTCCCCTTCTCCTATTGGCTTCAGTTGCAAAGCCAATATTTCAAACATATCCACACTACCATTTTATTAAGTTACTACTCACAAGTGCCAATATATGGAATCAACACAAATGTCCATGAATGGATGAATGGATTATTCTAAAACAATAGTATAAATACATGACAGTATATTATTTAGATATTTCAAGGGAAATACGTCATTTATGTTGACATGGATGAGCTACAATAACTAGCGTTCAGTGAAGTCAGCCAGATACAGAAAGATAAAAACTGAACCTGGACTACATTTCCAGAATTGGGGCTGTTATAAGACACTAAGGGAGGAGGAAAGCAGAAAAGAATGGTAGAGAATGAATAGGAAAAAGACCCAATGAAATATACTGAAAATGAAAAAGAATAAGGAGGACTAATACAGAATGTTATGCTGATTAAAGTACAATGCACTTACAGGTAAAATACTAAGGCAAAGCCCTACTGAATAATGAACAGACACGTACATCATGATGGACAGGAATTTACACATGTCATGTTAAGTTGAGTGAATATTGAGAGAAGGAGGGTAAATGAAGATGGTAAAGGTGGATGAATATCATTGAGGTACATTCTATACATGTAAGAATATGTAACATTGATGCCAGTTGAATTCATTTTAAAAGGAGTGTGGGGAAGAGGAAGAATAATGGAAAAGATGAGCCAAACCAGGGTCCATATAAGGAAATGTCACAACCAAATTCCTTGTATATCTATCATATACTACTAAAAAGTTTTTGTAAAAGAATTGAATGATCACATGTATATATGGATTTTATAAAGTTGATCTCATAGAAATACAGAACCAAACAGTCACTATGATGTCTGGTAAAGTTGGGGACTGTTTTGGAGATATATTGGAAAAATGATACACAATTCCAAATAGATATGAGGATCAACTTCAAGAGATGAAATTTATAACAAGATTACTATCATTAATTATCATACATTATATTTTTGAAAAATGGTAGATGGATAACAATTCAAATGACATTTGAAAAATGGTAGATGGATAACAATTCAAATGATAAGAATTAGAAGACTAATTCTTAAATTAGTCTTCTGTGTGTAACTACTTCAAAATGAATAATGCTTAGAAACATCACATTGTATACAATAAGTTCCAACTTTTAGCTCACAGTTAAAAAAATAAATGCATTTCAAATTACAAATTTTAGAAAAGTTTAATAGAAAGTACTTCTTTTCTTTCATACATTGTTGACAACAATCTACAAAATCTCCAATCCATAAAATCTCAAAACTTTTTTCTAAGGTCCTATGTCACAGTGAGAGAATTCCTGGAATTGGTTCCTCTTGAGAATGAGATATTTCTTACAGTAAAATTTATGAATTTTAATTCATGTCAATGAGAAAAATATTATGCATGGAAGAAATACATTTACCTCACTCAGTGTTACTTGTATACAAATAAAATTGATAGAAAATTACATTTTGCACTCTTCTTACCTCAGGAGTGGTAACATGTTGTAGACTATAAAAGCAATACAACATTTTAATTTGGAGCTCTGAAAATTCCACCATTAAAACTGTAAAAACTTTAAGAATATCTCTGTTTCCCATAATCTGTTATTCTCTGATCCAAGTCTCTATGAAAATATGTTGAATTTATAGGAACAGATAGTGGAAGCAAAAGAAAGCTTCAGTGGAAATCAATGCAGCAAGTTGGTTATTCTAGTGAGGCTGGAGGAGTAATAAGGAAGACAAGTCAAACTGGGTTTTAGTTTTGCAAATAGAGCAATGATAATGAGAAAATGAAATATTTCTTTAATCTTTGAAGGTGATGTGCCTGTGCTCAAATCATACAGTCCAAATCAAAGACCTTTCATTCAATTTCACCCAGTAAATTTTATTTAATTACATTAAACTTTCAAGCTCTTTTCTTCTGTAAAATAATATAGGAGTTTATACTTGGGAAACTATGGGCAGACAAAATAACACCTTACACAAAGCACGTCCCTCAGATACTGAAATTTAGAAATCCACAATGTTTGTTCATGATGTTCTAGCTGCTATCTTCCTCATCACCATCCTTATTATTATAATCATAATCATCATAATCCCCCTGGAATGTTTAGGTAACTGTTTAAAAAACCCAGTTTCTGATGTCATGGGAAGTTCAACTAATATGGGAGAAAAGAAAATCTTTGAACGAGAGTTTTCAGAGTCTTATGAAAAGCAATTACATACACATACACCTCCAGTTTTCAAAGGTAAAACTTCATATGGATATTTTTCCATCTTCTTGCTCAATTTTCCTGTTGGATCTCATAAAGAAAGAACAATGATTTCAAGAGGCTTTCTGCTATTCTTCCTCTCCCGTTGCACTTACTGGTTAAATCTGTGTCCCTGCTGTGTCATGACCAAAAACCATCCACCTTTAGGTTGAAAAGCAGCTCAGTTCCCATCTCTATGAATGATATGAACACCATCAGAAGGGAGTTTCTAGATGCAGACTCCATATATGTGAGACAGACACACGTATGATGCCAATAGCCTAGAACCTTCAAATCTAAGGACTGGAGAAGCAAGTCTATTTTATATGGTTAAAGGACATTATAATCTCAAGATGCAGAGTCATAACTGCACAAATATACTTGTTATCCCAATCTGTAAGAATATAAATAAACACATTTACATGTAAGGTGGTCAGTTTTGCTACATTTTCCAACCTATATACTGAATTGATGCAATAAGTCCCCAGTCAATATTGTTCTATTGCAGAGTCTCTTTAGGGTCCTACTAATTTCCCTATTCCTCAGGCTATAGATAAAGGGATTCAGCATAGGAGTGATTACAGTGTACATTAGTGAGGCCACAACAACTTTGATGGGACAATGCCATACAGTTGAGCTAATGTACACACCAATGCCTGTTCCATAAAATAAGCAAACCACTAACAGGTAAGAAAGACAGGTAGAAAATGCTTTGTACCTCCCACTTGATGATGGGAATGTCAAAATTGTAGAAACAATTTTGTAGTAGGAGAAAAGAATCCCTGAGATCAGTACAAAACCAAATATTGTGTCAATAAAATACATTACTAACCTAGCTGTAAAGCTTAAAGAACAGGAAAGATTAAGGAGTTGAGTAGGATCACAGAAGAAATTTGAAATTTTTATATCTTTAAAGCAAGTAAATTGTAAGGCAATCAAATTTTGCAGCTGAGAATCCAAAATGCTAATTGAAAAGGACAGCAAAATTGAGATACCACATAAGAGAGGATTCATAATGACTGAATAATGTAGTGGGTAGCAGATGGCCACAAACCGGTCATAGGCCATGGTGGTCAGAAGTATATCATCCATACATAAAAAAATCAAAAAGAGAGACATTTGTGTCAGACAGCCCCCATAAGAGATGACTCCTATGTTAGTTTGCATGTTCAAAATCATCTTTGGGACTGTTGTGGAGATGTAACAGATGTCTACCAAAGACAGGTTAGATAGAAAGAAGTACATGGGGGTGTGGAGGTGGGAGTCAGAGCAGACAGCTAGAACAATTATCATGTTCCCAAGTAGTGTTACCAGGTATATGTACAGGAACAGTACAAAGAGGATGGGCTGCAGTCCTGGATCTTTGGATAGTACCAGGAGATGGAATTCTGAGACACCTGTTATATTTTGTGCTTCAATACTGCTTGGACACCTTTGAAGAAATATTAAAAATGAAATAAATAAGCAGGCACCCAAGAGTCTGTGTGTTGTGAATGTTTAAAGTATATACATGTACATATATATATATATATATATATATATATATGTACATGTATATATTCATATAATGCATCACATTATGACATCTTCATATTTGTATGCAATTTTATTCACCCATATAACCCTTTCTTGTCCCCATCCCTGTTCCCACTGGTCCCTGCAATAAGCATGCCCACTTTACTTTCATTTCCACTTCAGTTGATATTAATTGTATGAAGGGGTTTCAGATTTATATATATACACATAAACAGAATGTACTTTGATGACATTCGTCCTGCATAAACCTCTTCATCCTTTCTCCTCCCTTTTACACTCAAAATATATTTTAGGTCTAGATTCTACATATGGAAGGAGACGTGAGATTTTTGGTGCCAAATCTGATTTAGTTTGTTAACATGATGACATCCATTTACATCAATTTTCTTAAAACTGGAAAATTTTCATTCCTCTACATCATTGAATAATCTTAGATTTTTTTATATCTACCATACTTTTTATCCTTTCATGTGTCGATAGCCACCGAGTCTAAGAATATATTAAGCTGACTATTGTACAAGGCTATATGATCATTTTGACTCGTTTCAGCATTTGACTAGCAGTGTATAGCATAATCAAGTGGTAGCTCCATTTTTAATATTTTGAGGAACCTCTATATTGATTTCCAAGTGCCAGTACTAATTAATTTTCCCACATCCTCATCAACATTTGTTTTTGTTACCTTCTTTGATGATAGCCACTCTGACTACAGTGTTATGGAATCACAGCACAGTCTTGAATCACAATTTCTTTGAGGATAATAATATTGGACATTTTTCATGTATTTGTTGATGATTAATTCTTCTTCTGAGAACTGTCTGTTCAATTCATTTGCCAATGTATTGATTGGATTAATTGCACTTTGTCATTTGATTTTTGAGTTCTTTTATTCCCCTCAGGCTTTCTTATCATCTATTAAATCCTTTTTAGATTTCTTTTTTATTGTTGTTCTGGGTGGGGGTATATTATGTCATTTACAAAAATTCTTACAATATACTAAATATATCATAGTTGAATTTCCCATATCCTTCCATCATTCCCCTTTCTCCCTGCCTCCATCCATTCCTGGAGTGTCACCTGTATAGCAAGCATGAGCTTTAAGTTCAAACACCAGTTCCAACAAAAAACAAATGAACAAAAAACACTTTGGGCTGGCACAGTAGTTCCTTCTAACTGAAGGAAATATATACTTAATTCTATTTTAATATAATCATATATAATTCCTCAACTTAGAAGACAATAATGAAATGTGATAGGACTTCATTACCTGGACACATTATGGTGTGCCAGTTGTCTCCAGGGAGATTTTCATCACTTTTAGATACTCTGATTTTCCTCCTTCAGGACACAGTTGCTACCTTATATTCTGTTTGTATATTTCAAAGTTATTTAATGTATAACTCTCATCCCTGGCTTTGGTGAACTTCAGATACTTATAATACACATGATCATGTTTCAACAAATAATGACAACAAACATGACACTAGCAAATATACTTTTCAATGATTAAAAACAGTAAATAATCAGGTTCTTTGAAATTACTCATTTTATAAAGGATTATTTGTAATATACTTGTACAATATTAATACATTATCTGGTATTTGTGGTCTTTATCTTTTTTTGATTATTTATTGTATACTTGAAATTGATAACTTCATTGTTTTATTGATAAAAATATATTCAATTAAAGAATGTACTGCCATGAACTATCCCAAACCCATGTTTGAATTCCAAACTTCTCATTTCTAATGGATACATTTTCACATTAGTCATTCCAAATTCATCCATTGGAATTATTTCAATTTAGTATATGAAGAAAACTCAGACCAAATTTGATCAGGATGCATTATCATTTAATTGAGAAAATGTGAATAAAATGTCCATGAAATAATATGAATACACTTATTGGTGAGGATATGGGGAAAAAGGAACCCTAGTACACTGCTGATAGAAATGCAAGCAAGTGCAACTACTGTGGAAAAAAATTGGAGGCTTCTTAAAATCTAAACACAGACCTGCCGTATGATCCAGCAATACCACTCTTAGGGATATACCCAAAGGAATGTGACACAGGTTACTCCAGAGACACCTGCACACCCATGTTTATTGCAGCACTATTCACAATAGTCAAGTTATGGAAACAGCCAAGATGCCCCACTACTGATGAATGGATTAAGAAAATGTGGTATTTATACACAATGGAATTTTACTCAGCAATGAAGAAGAATGAAATCTTATCATTCACAAATAAATGGATGGAACTGGAGAACATCATTCTGAGCAAGGTTAGCCAGGCTAAGAAGACCAAAAATCATATGTTGTCCCTCATATGCAGACTTTAGATCTGCAGCAAGTGCAGGAATGTAGGTGAACATGGGTCACATGATAAGGGGTGAGCACTCATGGGAGTTATGGGTATAGGCAAGAAACCCAAAACATGAACTATTTGATGTCCCTATATAGAACTAATGCAAGAACCTTAAAGTAACCGAGTTCAACATGAGAAGGGGACCAGGAACTAACCAAAAGGTCAGTAAGAGGTGAATTAACTTGGGATGCAACACATTGCTACATGGAAGCAAAACTAGGAATCTCTCTGTATAGTTATCCTTACCTCAACTAGCAAAAACGCTTTGTCTCTCTTATTATTGATTTTGTTTTCTTTCCAACAAAATTAGAGATAAGGGCAGAACAGATTCTGCCTGGAAGCGAGGAGGGGTCGGGGGGGAGAGAGAGGGGATGCGGGGATGTAGGGGGAAGCAATGACCCAAACAATGTATGAATATGTGAATAAATGAATATAAAGTTTTAAAAATTCATTTAAAAAATTCTATGAAATAATATGAATACACTTGTATTTACATGTTTTCCCCCAAACAGTAAAAGGGAGAAAATAATATTACGTTATATAGCTATGCAAGAATGTGTTTTAAAAATGTTTTGTAAAATTTTGTAACTTGTGGTTCTCTGTTTCTTTTACTATCATATTTATATGTGTATATTTAAAAATCAAGATATCCTTACCTCTGAAGTGATCCAATTTCAATAGAATACCTGCCTTTGAATTTTTGTGTTATTTTCTTACATTGGAGTTGAGAATCATCCTTTTAAACTATTTCTAGACCCTTATATAAAATGCTTAATAATTATGAACGATTATCATATTCAATGACACCTACTATGTGTGTTAAAATATTATAATTTAATATTTACATCAGAAATAAGTTTCATAGAGTTCTGCTTATAAAATATGAGTTATTTTCATCTCTGCATGATTTCATTCTCCTGAATAGTTGTCATTAATGAGAAATATCTCAGCTTTGTTGGATAGATTTTCCTGTCAATACCTCCATATCAGTATTTATTTATGTACCTAGGAACAGTTTTCATAAAAATTACTTATCTATAGCTAAATTTCATCTCGAAGAACCGTTGCCCATGAAATATCCTAGTTTATTTCAGAATATGTTCTAGAGACTCCCCTTGAAATACATATATCTGTGTCTATAGGTAAGCATTGTATTACCTGAGAAAAAGATATCATTTGATTTGTGTGTCATTACACACTTTTAAAGATCTTGTGCCCCTGAATATTACACAAATGAGAAACTCTATGCAACCTATTTCTGGGTGATTTTCCTTTGAATTCCAACAAATCATGTATATCTAATTTTACCACTCATCACCTATCTTTGGTTTCCCAATAAAAAAGTGAGTTTTTTATCAAATATACCCTTGAACTGTTAATATATATAATCAAAACATTCCTTCTGTCTGTTGAGTAATAATACATTTAATATAGTACTCTCTTAAATTTTGTGGATGGAAAAATTCAGTTTAGCTCTTATAGAGGATAAAGTGCCCTGGAATCAGAAACGATAAAATACATATACTTGTACTCCATCATTGAACTGCTACTGTAAGGAGGATGTATATCAATTTGCTAACATTGTGTAATGTAAATGGAGAGAAAAACCTCAAGTATGACACATTTGTTTTTCCTAAGGGGAGTTCGTAACTTAGATGTTGATCAATTGTGATTTTTAAATAAAAATTTCCTGTTAAAATTCCAATGTCCTTCTTCAAAGAAACAAAACCCATCAATTTAATAATTCATGTAGAAGCACAAAAGACTCCAAAAAGAAAAGCAATCTTTAGTACAAAGAGCAATGCTGGAGGTATCACAATACCTGACTTTAAGTTATATTACAGAGCCATAATAACAAAACAGCATGCTACTGAAACAAAACAGAAACATAGACTGATGGAATAGAATAGCTGACTCAGAAATCAGCCCTCCTAGTTATAGTCATGAGATTTTTGGCAAAGTAGCCCTTGGAGAAAACACAGCCTCTTTGCTAAACGGTGTTGAGAATAGTGGATATCAGTTTCCAAGTAGAAAACTGAAAGTACACAACTTATCTGTACAAAAGTCAATTCAAAATGGACAACAGGTATTAAAAATACAAGACCCAAAATTTTCAAATTATTACAGGAAAATATACAGAAAACAGTTGAAAATAAAGTCATGGATAGGACTATTTCATTCTGAATAGGACTATGATTACTTGGGAAATAGTAGCAATAATGGACAAATAGGATTTCTACAAATGTAAAAGGTTCATTCTGCACAGAAAAGCAAACAATTACCCAAATGAGGAGACAATCCACAGAATTAGAAAAAAAACTTCCCAAGCTGTTCATCATCACAAAAATGATTAAGATCCAAAATTCATAGAGAACCTAAAAATTAAACACTGAAGAACAAGTAATCCAGCTTAACAAATGGACAAATTAAGCAGATAGTTCTCAAAAGAAGAAATACAAATAGCAAGCAAATTAAGTGAACAAATACATAACATCCTTAGCCATAGATGAAATGCAAATCTAAATAACACTGAGATTCCATCTTACTTTAATCAGAATAGCTGTCATGAATAAAACAAGAGAAAAAAGGCTGGTGAGTATGTGAGGGGAAAGAAAGACTTATATATAATTGAGGGGAATTGAAATAATGGAGCCACTACAAGAAATATTATAGTGTTTTCTAAAAAATCCTCAAAAATCAAATGAACATATTATGCTATTATATTACTTGAGCATACATCATCTGGGATGAATTTGCTCAAAGTACATTATTTGCATCTATGATGATATCACAATGAAACCCCTTTGAAAAACTAATTGGTGATAATAAAAGTTTTAAAGGAAAAAGGAATAAAAATATTCACCCGTATGGAAACAAAAGTTATTGATGAATACAGTTTTCAAAGATCACTGCATACTCTAATGATGGAAAGCTCTATAATGTTTCTCATTCCAAGGTAAAACTTTCTCCTGAATGATCCTTTTTGTTCCTCTTTATATTTGTCCCATGAAAGCTAACGCCATGTTTTTGAATAACTGATTACATACATTTGATTAAATCGATTGCAGTGTCCTTGTCCAGTAATGATTTCTTTAGTACTATATTTATAACAAAGACACAAATAAGATATATTTTATCTCATCTATATTTCCATGTGAAATTCCTGTAATTAAAAACACATACAGAAAAGCATGGCATGTTTTGTAGCCACACTAATTGTGACCAATTTTGTCAGCCAAGGAAATTTCTCTTCAATATTTGCAGAGTTGTGTTTTCTACTTTCCTTCTTTTTGCCAAGAGAGATATTTGCTGTGAAGAATAACAAGTGAAAAAGTAGTTTTCCTTATACATACATAGTATATATGAATGAGACAAAAATGAAATGGCCATTTAAAGGAATGGTAAAATTTAACTTTAGGTAGTTGGATAATTTTCTTGAATGACAGAAAGATGAAACTTATTGTTACTAGTAATAAATATCTAACATTATTTTCCCTTTAGAAGCATTCATCACATGTTGCTAACAAGGTAGCATCCATTATCTGTTTAACCATTACTCAGTACAGTTGTATCAGTGGAAATCATCTCAGATAACAAAGAAAAGGCTTAAAGATTCTAATAACCTTCCCCAAATGACAGAAATTAAAAGAGGAATTAGTAGAATTTAAAATTAAACTATCAGGCTCTCCTTCAAATTCATTAATCTATTTAATTTTTCCTAGCCATTATAGTGTTAAGCATAGACAAGACATCTTCACTACAAGTATATTTGGCTTGTTTTTAACTCTTTCTACTTTCTCAAATTGAATGAAATCAAGATCTGATATATGTCTTTTGGAGAATGTGTTTGCTGAAACAACCATCAAAAGAATACCGTAGGCTGACAGCAAGAGGTAGATCTATGCTGAATTATGTGCGTTGTCTTTCTAAGACCATTGCTTATGATCTATGGTATTTTGTCTATATACAGTAGGTGCCATGTATTTTTTTTATAAACTGCCAAGTGTCCCAAAAGAAGGTGAATAAGGACATTTGTTACTTATTCCAGGAGTGACAGGAAGTGAAATTATTGGGTTGTTAAAGGGATAACTATCTTGATATGATGCCCTGTGACCATAAGCTGATAGTAGAATGAAAATACAGCTTTTAAAATGTGTACCTAGTTTCTAGCACAGCTTACATTAAAATGATGCTGCCTTTAATTAGATATCTTGAGTGAGACATACAGAGGAAGTAAGAGCAGTGTGGGTTGAAAGAAAATTTTGATCAATTTTCTGGTGTCCCAGACACAGCTAAACAAAATCATCACTGTTCTCATAAATGAAAGCTCTTACATTAGTATCCCCCCACCTGGCTGTCTAAACTGTCATTTGTTCATAGGATAAGGAAACAAGAGGTTCAAGCATTGTTCCCACATCATTCCTTCAGCACTTACTGGGATATGCTGCTTCTCTGCTTGATCATGCCCAAAGTGTGCAGATCTAAAGCCTTTTCCATACCTTGAGGACAATGAAGTTCCAGGCTATATCCTCAGGTCTGGTATAAGTAGACTGTCATTTTGGAGCTTCCTGATGCAAGGCACCAAGGAAGAAAAGACACAAATGAAATCACCTATATTGGAAACACTAAATGGAAGAACTGAAAGAATAAGCTGATTATTGCCAATTATGTGACATTGGAGGCCCAATGCACAGAGCTTGTAATTAGACAAATTTGTTGATGTTATTGAACAGTCTCTAATGGTTTCTAACACTGATGGAAGAAGACGAGAAGAAAAGAATATCCACACTATGTTTTGGACTCTTCTTTACTCAAGTTAGAATGATGTGTTCTTTTCACTTCTTTAATTTCTGCTTATTTTTTAAGGACCAATAGCTATCTCTTTCCATTTGTACTGGAATAAAATACACATCATAAAAACATCATATTAACCTTAATAAACATAAACATAACTTATTAAATTCACACTATTGTGAAATTATCAGCACCATTACCATGAAGGTAATTTGGTAACTTAACCATTGTCTAAACATAAAATTGCAATCATTTTTAAATGTCTCCTTTATCATTCGCTGGTAAATGGATGGAATTGGAGAACATCATTCTGAGTGAGGTTACCCTGGCTCAAAAAACCAAAAATTGTATGTTCTCCCTCATATGTGGTCATTAGATCAAGGACAAACACAACAAGGGGATTGGACTATGAGCACATGATAAAAGCAAGAGCACACAAGGGAGGGGTGAGGATAGGTAAGACACCTAAAAAACTAGCTAGCATTTGTTGCCCTCAACGCAGAGAAACTAAAGCCGATACCTTAAAGCAACTGAGGCCAATAGGAAAAGGGGAACAGGTACTAGTGAAAAGGTTAGATCAAAAAGAATTAACCTAGAAGGTAACACCCACGCACAGGAAATCAATGTGAGTCAGTGCCCTGTATAGCTATCCTTATCTCAACCAGCAAAAACCCTTGTTCCTTCCTATTATTGCTTATACTCTCTCTACAACAAAATTATAAATAAGGGCAAAATAGTTTCTGCTGGGTATTGAGGGGGGAAGCGGGAGGGGGCGGAGTGGGTGGTAAGGGAGGGGGTGGGGGCAGGGGGGAGAAATGAACCAAGCCTTGTATGCACATATGAATAATAAAAGAAAAATGAATACATAAATAAATAAATAAATGTCTCCTTTAATTTTACTACCCAACCTGGAAAACAACATTGCCCTACTAAATATCATGAAAAATTAAAGTGTAGAAATTTTTTAAATTATCTGCATGAAAAGATAAAATGGATATCTAGATGCTATGCTTTTTTGCTTTTACATAGCTACATCACCAATAGGTGTCATAGGTCATAAGATTAAACTATTCTGCTCTGGAGCCACCACAGAACACTTTTAAGGCCCATTTTCCTCAATTCATAGATGAAGGTATTCAGCATAGGGCTGACCATAGGATAATATACTGATGCCATCACCTTCTTTCTGAGAGAATGTAATACAGATGAGCCCAAGTACCTTTCAGTTCTTTATCCACAAATATACAAACAATGGAGAAGTGGGACTCTCAGGTGTGTCTAGACCATCCCTCAACTTACAGAAAACCTCATGTATACTATTGGCTTCTGTGCTTTTAAATATACATCCTTTTAAATTAGCATATATAAATTGTAAAAAGTAAGGACTATCATTGTAATATTCCCATGCATGCATATAAAGTTTGATGATATTCACTCCTCTTTTATTCATTCTTATCTCCACTGCCTCCTTCCCTCCCACATCCCCAGCACCTTTTAATTCCAAGACCTTTTTTATTCCTAGATTCTGCATATGAGAGAAAACATGAAATCATTTAAAATTAACAATTCAACTCTTAAGAATTAATGAGACTGGGTTGGGGGCATGGCTCATGTTGTAAGAGTGTCTACCTAGAAAACACAAGACCCTGAAATCAAATACCAGTACCACCAAAAGAACACAATTAGTGAGATAAACAAAGTTACCAAAAGACAGTAGAGCCATGTCACTTTGTGTAAGTATAATAAGTATCACAGCACAAAAAATGCTTTGCAGACTATCTTCTCACTGTTTTTTACTTTTCATACTCATGAAATTCTCTGCCATGATTTTTAACAACTGAGTGATGTAAATGTCATTAAATGGAATTAGAGGACCCATGAATCTGAGTCTTAGTCACAAAGAAGCAATTATATCTTCTTTTTAGTTTATGACACATTCTCTTTTTGGCAGTACTGGGGTGTGACTCAAGGCATCACACTTTCTAGGAAGATGCTATACCAGATGAGCCACTCTGCTGGCCCTTCTTCTGTGTTAGGTGTTTTCAAGATTGACTTTTGCAAACCATTTGATAGGGGTTGGACTCTAACTGTGCTCCTCTTGATCTATGTCCCCTGAGTAGCTAAGATTACAGCTGTGTGCAACTTGCACCCATCTATGAGACATTCTTGAAAAGGATGAAAGTACAGAGAGTGCCAAGGGTGTTCAAACCACAATGATTTTGGCAGTGTTTTCTGAGACAAGAATCTTGACTTAATGTTTCACAGATTTCACAGTGAGAACTCAGGAATCATTCAGAAAATTAATATATCTTTCCAGACAGGCATTTCTTCATAGAGACAACTATGAGAGGAGTCACAGGTATGGAGGTATGGAGCCAAATGGAGCCATCAAAGAGACAACCTTGATGTAGAAGATATTTAAGTGACTTTGAAAGATCAGGGTACAGAGAGACATTGAAACAGTTAGAGTTATCTCAAAATTTAAGCTCTTACTCCCAGGAATGAGTGAAGGGGTAAATTAATATCTACGATCATTTTGTTCTCATCCACTTCCAAGACCAGCTGTAGTGTACTGGTCATTTATTTTACTTCTCTCTCTCTCTCTCTCTCTCTCTCTCTCTCTCTCTCTGTCTCTCTCTCTCTCTCTCTCTCTGTCTCTCTCTCTCTCTCTCTCTCTCTCTCTCTGTCTTTCTCTTTCTCTATCTCTCTCTCACTGGTACTTGAATTTTGAGATTTGCAATTCCTAGGAAAGCACTCTACCACTTGATACATGACTCCAGCCATTTTCATTTAGTTATTTTTTCAGATAAAGTCTTGCATTTTTTGCCCAGTTTGGACTAAAACTACTACCTCTGCTCCCATGAAGCTGGCATTAATATAGGCATTAGCCATCACACCCACCCTCTTTTCCTGTTTTAAAAAAAAATCATTTTACTTGTTTCGATGTTTTATTGTGATAATGTATATGTGTAGAGCAAAAATTATTCTAACCAACTTCAGTGAACAACCATACTCAAAACACTCCAAAACACCATTTTATTATTACACATGACAAGCAATTAAAGCCATTCCTCTACAGCCATAACAGTCCAGGAGGCAGAATTTATAGAACAAGGTGTTTATTATTGAGGTATTTTTGTTCCACCTTCATCGTTTTCTCTGCACCTGTGTCTTTAATCTATGTTACACAAGTAAGAATTACTACATAGTATATTAATAAAGAATACTTGTTTGACTTGCAAAACTTGATGTATGTTCACTTTCAGTATTATTCATCTGCATTTGTTATCTAAGCAAAAATTCTGTCACTATCACCTACAACTGCTTTTCTTATTATGTACCAGCAAAATAGCCTGAGTTTTATCTATCAATAACCCTTCCAAGATAGCATATGAAAGAATTTTATACTGAACTGTTCATATTACTTCCATTTGACTCCATTAAACAAGAAAGAACACAATATAGGAATCAACAATTCAACACTGTAACACCACATGTTGACCTGCTAAAATCTGCAGAATATTTGTTGATTTCTCCATCTCAATATGATACCTTTGTTACCAATAAGCTTGCTGAGGTAATCTTGCCCTATTCAAGTAAGAATTCTAGGTGGGTGAGGATAAGCTCTTCCAATGGCAGCAATCCTATGCCCTGGATGGCTTTTGCAAGCCTTGGCATCTGGTAGTGAACGTTGGCATCAGACAAAAGCAATCAGAATTAGGTGGTATTATCTAGTGTTATAGTTCTACAGGATATGGGTGCTATAATCTTCAGCCCTACATGATCAAGTATATTCTAGCCTAGGGTTATAGAATCCTCAGCCTTTGACACCTATGGCTATGGCTAGTGTTACAGCCCATAGATTTCAGATTTGGGAATCCTCTGCCCTTGACTGTGGTGTTACAAGTCTATGGAACTTTTCTACTGCTTCTGCTCCTGGCAGAGTTTTCAATGCCACCACCACCAGCTCTAATGCTGCTAGCACAGTCAATGACACTGCTGTTGCTGCTGCTGCTCTTGATGTTACTGCCTCTAACTCACATTAGTACTTCATATTTCCAGGTCAGTCCACCTTAGTAATGATGGACAATAAAATAGCTAAGAGAAGACCATTTGAGGGGAGCGTGTTATTAGGTCTAAGGATTCAACACCAGGGGGCACCATAGGTGTCTCCAGGATGACTCCAAAAGTAAGCTGAACACCTCTTTTTATACCCAGAAAAATGGTATGACAAGGATGTCTGTACCAATCATGGTAACCATTGCATGAAAATGAATGTAGTTGTTTGCATCAGTCACAAGACACCTGTTGTGTTAAAGGAACTAGGACTGCCCTATGGCCTGGGTGGAAGTAGCTGCAAACAAAACTACAGTTCTTTCAAGATTGTGGTGGAAAAACTCCAGCAAAAGTGTTTTAAACAGATGAGGATAGGAGAATGACTTCAGGAGAAGAAGAGTTGTGCTTTAGCAGCAAGCAGCTGTGCTTGCTGTGTAACTACCTTGAGACATCAGTGAAATATTTAAGCAGACAGATATTATGAGGAAAGCTCAACCAACTTTTAGACTGATTTTCTTGTCAAGGCAGCAGAGAAAGGTCTAATTGCTGTCAACTAGGTCATCAAATGTCTCCACCCCTAGACATTTTACCTTATTTAAAGGGAAAAAACACTAACAGGGGTAAAGACTAACAACCAACAACAAAAGGGCTTAACAGTAATCAGTATTTTAACAATGAACACATTTCCCCGTGTCCCAGGGAGGGGTGTTTCTTCTGTAATTAATCTACCTCATCTCCAAAGCATATATGGGCATAAATAAAAATGGAAACTAGGATATATCTGGATATTCTTGGTTTTCTGAATGCATAAACAAATCTTCAAGACTAAAAAATAGTAAGCTGATTGGTGAATATCATTGTGATTGTGACCAGTAGTATTAAAGTACCATGAAGATCTAAAATAGGTCTCATCCAGGAAACTTGCCAAGTCAGTGGTGTGTTCTCTCCATCTGGCCACTCCAGGAGATGCAGCAAGGGCATAGTGTGGAAGGAAAGTGATAGGGATTGGCCTAGACCTTGTGCATGCTAGTCTGTGAATATCAGGAATCTAGGAGCAGCTTATCGGAATCATTCTGGCTCAGGATCACATGACATTGTAGTCACTTGAAGGTGTGATCAGGGCTGATGTATCTGTTCTAAGATAGCTGGTGATAGGAGATTATGTATCAACCTCAAGCAGATTTTGCAATGTACTGGGCCCCTATCATGCAGACACAGTTTACATGCATCCTGCTGGCCTGGACCCAACTCCGCTGGAGTGAATCTGCAGCCCCAACAGGTGAGAACCACAGATTTTCTGCTCTTGAGGAAACCACATTATTCAACACAGCTCATGGGCAGATTGTAGCCCCACCCAGAACAAAACTTATAAATATTGATAGAGAATGTATAATTTACTTCTGCCTAGCAGAGGTGGGGTGGACCATGGAGTCAACCTTTGAGAAAGCAGGGCAAGGCAAGCATCTAACCTCCCAGAGCAGAAGCAGGATAGATCACTGAGCCTATTGCAGGGCATAATGCTGAGTTGTCCTACCTTGTTGGGGTGGGACTGACCTGCCAGAGCCAAAGCAGCTGTGAAGCAACACAGAGAATGCCTCATGAAAACAGAAATATATCTGACCAACTTGGAGAATCTGTAGCAAACTGAAAAGTAAGCAATCATAGAGATCTATTGCAACTAGCCTTGTGGGCAGAAGGGACCAGCAACTGCTCACAAGACAGCCTCCTGACCAGACCACATTAGTGATCCCACCTGCACCAAACAACCCATTACCCCAAGGAAGCACGGGGCTCATCCACCCCATGTCAACTCCCTCCAAAGCTGTCCAACAAAGAGGAGCACATCCATTTCCACACAGCCCAGCACACCAACCTTGAGAAGGGTCAAGGGCACTGAGAAAGCCAGTGTCAAAAGCTCCAGCACCTGAATTTGATGCCAAAGGAATAAGTCCAGAGCTTTCAGCAAACTGATTTTCACTTTTATCCCCATTTTTATTCAGTATTTTTATTACTATTTTCTTATCTTTATTCTTATTTTTGTTATTCTCTCTCCTTTTATTGTGCTACAGTCCATTGTTACTTATCTTGCTCTTTCTCCCTGTACAAATATCAACCTACATAACCCTCTCTTGGCCCACTTTCCTTTCCCTCCCTTATTTTTTCTGTAATTTTCTACCATTCTCTAATCATGTCTCAATCTTCCCCAATTTGCCTTCCCCTTTCTTTCAACCCACTGCCTCACCTCCTCCACACTTACTTACTACTTTCTGAAGCATCTACTGTACCAACTCTACACATTACCCCCATCTGACCTATCCCTCAGAAATCCCTAAAATAAACAAACTCCCAACAACAGTTGAAATACACCTTAAGTCACTTTTGGGCCCTATTACTCTATAGCCTTCCCACACCACTTCCAGCACTCACCCAGACTTTCCTTTTTTGCCCCATTCTAGCACCATCTTTTAAAATATCTAAGTATCTATCTCCCCAGTTATACCCCCCAATTCCCACTATTTATAGATAATATCACAAAGGAGTACATTATGCATTATGTAAATAACAGTACTGACATTGAATCAGTGAATTTGTTATTGTTAAATTATACCTCCAGGTCAGGGAACAGAAATAGGAACTCAACCAAGAGTCACAATATGGTAATTAAATCAAAGGAAAGATAGCAGGTGATTAACGCCTCAAACTACCCAATCAATAACACATGAATAAGGCACAAAACAGAAACATGGGAGAAGAGGAAGGCAGGGGGAAACAAACACTCAAAAGACTGTTAACATTCAATGGAGGATTTAGTGAAAAGTGAAGAAATGAATATCCAGTTGCTGACCACAGTAGAATGATGCTAAATATGTCCAATGAGCTTAATAAGGACCTTAATGAGAAGCCCAAAGAGGAACTCAAAAAGGTCTCAAAGAGGAACTCATGTAAAGGAAAACTTAAAGAGAACATGTAAAAACAACTCAAAGAACATCAAGACAATACACACACACAAGAAACAACTTGAGAAGACACAGAAACAACTAAAGAAACTCAGAGAGGACCTCAATAAATTCCAAAATGAAACTAAGGAAATTACAAAAAAAATAGATATATGAAACAAAGAAGAAATTACAAGATATGAAAGAAGAGTTTATCAAGATATAGAAAGTCTCAAAATATAAAATCGAGCAGAAACTCTGGAAATAAACAGATCCATAAATTGAATTGAAAAATACAGAAGAAAGCCACTTCAGAAGACTAGGACAAGTGAAAGACAGAATATCATTGAAAACAAAATCGATATTAAAGAAAAAGCACAAGAATTCTTAGACACAGACTCAGAGTTGTGAATGGAATATGCAAGAATACAACGATTCCATCAAAAGTCCAAACCTGCCAATAATGAGCATTAAAGGAGAAAATGAGCAAGCCAAAGTTATACATAATAGATTAAATGACATAATAGCAGAAAATTTACCAAATCTTGAGAAAGAGATGCCCATTCAAGTACAGGAAGCCCCCAGGACACCAAACAGGCATTTCCAAAACAGAAATTCTCCATGGCATATTAAACTTAAAACAACTCACACAGAGAAGAAGGAAAGAATATTGAAGGCAGTAAGAGAGAAAAATCAAATAATGTTTAAAGGTAAACCCATCAAAATGATGGCAGATTTCTCAACAGAATCCTTAAAAACAAGAAGGGCATGGAATGAGGTATATCAAGTACTGAAAGAAAACAATTTCAGTCTTAGGATACTCTACCGAGCAAAACTAGCATTCTTCATTGATGGAGGAAAAAAAAACTTCCATGATAAACATAAACCAAATCAGTATATGACCACTAAGCCACCACTACAGAAGATTCCGAAAGGAATCATATACAGAGGAGATGAAAACAAACAACCATGAAAGGACGTAAAATACTAAACCTCAAGAGAAGAACAAACAAATACTCAGATAGAAGCATAGAATTAGATGCATACACGCAAATCCTTAAGCAAAAAAGAACAACTATATGTCAGGAATCACCACATATTCTCAATATTAACACTGAATAATAATGGACTCAATTGCCCTATCAAAAGATGCCATTTGGCAAACTGGAATAAGAAGGAAGACCCAACTGTACAATATACATTCTTCTCAATAGCCCATGAAACTTAGTCCAAAATAGACCATATTTTAGGCACAAAGCAAGTCTCAACAAATATAAGAAAATTGCAGATCTTTCCAAGGTGGAGAATTGTTGACATCTACACCCCAGAGGCAACAAACTACCCTGAAGAAGGAAGATGGGGGGTCCCCAAAGACATCCAAAGGGACCCATAACCAGTGACAAGCTAAGCTCTCTCTGAATCCACAAATAGAGAAGGAACTAACCATAGAAAGATCAATTTGTAGGACAACAGTCCTGATCCTTCATTCCTGAAGTCTCCACTCTCCTGCAAACTACAGTAAGTCTTCCTTCCCAGCACATGTAGGAACTGTGAGCTCCATGCTCCTCTCTGGTACACAACAGGCTACCTTCACCCAGAAACACAGAGGAAACCTGCCACTGTGCACAACCAGAACTCAGGGCTCCAGCTGCTCCACAAGTATCAGAAGACATACCCAGCAGGCTTTGTTTTCTCATGCCTGCAGCATTGCTCTATTGTGCTCTTGGAAGCCTACGCACGGCAAAGAGGCCCCAAAGCTCTTGATGCCCACAGGCATTTTCTCCCATGCCTGCAGCAGCTGATGTGGCTCCTGGAAGTCCATACCCCCATACAAGTAGACCACAGTCACCCTCAACTTGCTACCCAGTACCAGGAGCCCTCCAACAGACATGCAAGTCAGTTAAAAGCTTCATGCTTTCCTATTCTACCGATGCCAGGAGACTTCCATAGCTACTTAGCATGGAGGACCAGTGTTCCCTACCACCCTGGACCATGGAAGAGTCACTACTGCAGGTCAAAGAGCAGGAACCCATCTCTTCCACTGAGTGGCAATCCATTGCTCTGCAAGTGCTAAGAGGCCTGCCTCCCCAGGTGCATAGAGGCCAAGTGCTATCCACTGTGCACAACAGTAGCAAAGCCCCAGTTTCCCTGTTAAAGAGCACGGATGACAGTTTCCCCAATGAGGGAAGGAAAGCAATAACCTGTAACTCCTTAGGCAGCAGCAGGAGTCCTGTTCTTGAAAGTGCAGAGACACAGAATATCTCATTGCACCTGCCTGCAAAAGACTCCATCTGCCCTGCAAAAGAGCTGGAATGCTAGCTCTTCTGGAACAGTGTTCTGCTTCTCTGCAGTTGCTACAGTGCACAGAGGCCCAGCATTCCCCACTGTGCCACACAGAAGGAGAGCCCTTGCCCCTCAGAATATCAGATTCTGTACCACAACCTGCTATCCTGTGGGTGGTACTGGGAGTCCTGTTTTCCCAAATTGCACAGAGGCCCAGCACTTCTCGTCACACCTGCCTTCAGGAGAATCTCATCTCTCCTGTCTAAGAGCAGGAATCGCAGCTCCTCCTCTTAGGAGCAATCTGCTACTCTGCAGGAACCAGAAGGCCTGCATCCCATGTTGCAAAATGGCCCAGGGCTCCCCACTGTGACAACAACCAGAGAGCCATATGGCTCCCCTGTTAAAAAGAGAGAATGCCAGATCCCCCACTGAGAGAAGGAAATCAATAAGCTGTTGCTCTGTTGATGGCACCAAGATGGCTGTTTCCCCAAAATGCACAGACACTCATCAGTTCTCACTCTGCCTGCCTGCAGAAGAGTCCTGTCTCCACTGTCTAAGAGCAGGAATCCTAGCTCCTGCACTGCCAATCTACAGGAATGAGGAGGCCTGCCTTCCATGGTGCAGAGCAGTCTAATGAACCCAATGTACCCCACAGTAGGGGAGTCCCCACTCACCATTAAAGGGTGAGAATGCCAGATTCCCCACTGACGGGAGGAAAACCAGCAGCTACTCTGTAAGCAGAACCTGGAATCATGGTACCCCAAAGTAAACAAAGGCCCCACACTTCTCACCTCACCTGCTTGTAGGAGAGACCCATCTCCCCTATCTGAGAACTAGAATAGCAGCTCTTCCTCAAGCACCATTCTGCTTCCCTGTGGGGGGCCAGGAATCCTGCTTCCCACTGTGCACAGTGGGTCATTCCTCTCCACTGTACCCCACAGTGGGAGAGCCCCTGCTTACTCATTAAAAGTGCCAGAATGCCAGACTCTCAACTGAGTGGAAGAAAACAGGAACCTGCTGTTCTTTGGGAAGCCCCAGGAGTCCTGCTTTCCCAAAGGGCACAGAGGCTAAGCACTTCTCACTGCTATTGAATGCAGGAGTGTCCCATCTCCCCTAACAACTGAATCCCAGATAGTTCAATAAGTGACAATCTGCTATTCTACATATACCAAAATGCCTGCCTCCCATGGTGCACAGAGGCCCAATGCCCTGCCCCCCACTTTGCCTGAAACTGGAAGAGCCTCTGCTATCACATTTAAGAGCATAATTACAGATTCTCACTGAGGGGAGGAAAGCAGCCTGACACCCTGTGGGTGGAACTAGAAGACGTGTTTCCCCAAAGTGCACAGAGGCACTTCTCACCTTGCCTGCTTGCGAGAGAGTCTGATCTCCCCTGTCTAGAGACTGAAATCCCAGCACCTCCATAGAGTGGAAATTTCCTACTTTGCAGCTGCCAGGGGCCCTGCTTCTCAAGTTGCACAGATGACTAGTGTTACCTACTGTGCCCCACAGCTGGAGAGCCCATGCTCCCCCATTAAAGAGCAAAAACTCCAGTTTCCCCATTGAGGGAAACAAAGCAATAACCTGCTACTCCACTGGCAATTAAGGAGGCCTGTTTCCCCAAAGTGCATAGAGGAACAGCACTTCTCACTGTGTGCACCTGCAGAAGAGTCTCGTCCCCCCATGTCTAAAGTTGGAACACCAGCTCCTCCACTGAGTGACAATACACTACTGTACTGGTGCGAGTAGGCCTGTCTGCCAAGGTTCAAAGACAACCAATGCTACACACTCTGCTCCACAGTGGGCAAGCCCTTGCTCCCCCATTAAAGAGTGAGAACTCCAGATTCCCCACCGATGGAAAGAAAGCAGTAATCTGCTACTCTGTGGGTGACACAAGGAGGCCTGCTTACCCAAAGTACAAAGAGGAGCAGCACTTCTCAATGTATCTGCCTACAGGAGAGTCCTTTCTCCCCTGTCTACTAGTTGGAATCCCAGATCATGCAATGAGTGGTCATCCACTACTCTGCTGGTGCCAGGGCCCCTGCCTCTCAAGGTGAACACTGCCCACTGAGCCCCACATTGAGAGAGCCCCCAATTCCCCATTAAAGAGCCAGCACACCAGATTCTCCAATAAGGGGTTGAAAGCAGTAACCTGCTACTCTTCAGGTCACACCAGAAGGCCTACATCCTCAAATTGCACAGAGACCCAGCACTTGTCACCACACTTGCCTGCAGGAGAGTCCTAATTCCCCAGCTTTAATTCCAGCTCTCCATTTTGTGGCAATCTGCTACTCTGCAGGTGCCAGGTGGCCTGCCTTCCAAAGTGCACAGGGGCCCAGCTCTCCTCACTGTGCCCAATAGCAGGTGAGAATCCACTTCCCCATTATAGAGCAAGAATGACAGATGCCCCACTGAGGGGACGATAGCTGTTACATGTTGCTCTGTAGCTAGCACCAGAAAGCATGCTTCCACAAGAAGCCAAGGAGTACAGCAGTTCCCATTGTGTCTTCCTGCAGGAGAGTCCCCTCTTCCCTATGATGGTGCTGGAATCCCAGCTCCTCTGCTAAACTGTGGGTGCCATGAAGCCTGCCTTCTACAGTACACAGAGCAGCAGCACTCCTGCTCCCCCATTAAAGAGTGGGAACCTCAGCTCCCTCACCAAGTGAAGGAATGAGGTAATCTGCACTATAACAAGAACCCTCTACAAAGGGTAATCTTTATAACATACCATCCCTGATGAAAACAAAAGGAACCACAGGACTAAAAGCTCAAAATGCCAGCCATAGTGGCACAAGGGTTTAAAACACTAACCAAAAACAACTCCAGGTGAATCAATCTCAATGCAGAAAGAAATAGCACAAAACCACTCTCCCTCCAAAGCCAACTCCACCACTAAGGATCTAAACACCTGCAGAGAGAATGAGGTATCAATTACTGAATTACAAAAAGCAAGAGTAAAAATGATTAATGAGCTCAAAGAAGAGACATAAAAGCTAGAATCTGAACTCAAAGAGGATATGAGACATGGATGTCTGCTTTTTCCACTCCTCTTCAATATGGTCTTGGAAATCTTTGCCAGAGCAATAAGAAAAGAACAAGAAATAAAAGGGATTCAAATAGGGAAGGAAGATATCAGACTATCCCTATTTGCAGATGAAATGATCCTATACCTAAGACAACATGATGCTATACCCTAATAACTCTATGAAAAAACTATTAGAAATCAAACACTCTTTTGGCAAAGTAGCACATACAAAATTAACATACAGAAATCAGTAGCCTTCATATATACCAACAATGAACACAGCAAGAAAGATATCAGGTTAACAACCCATTCACATTAGCCCTCCAAAAAATAAAGTACCTTGGAATAAATTTTATGAAAGAAACCAAAGACCTTTTTAATGTAAACTATAAACCACTAAAGAGAGAAATTGAAAAGACATCAGAAGATGGAATGTCCTATCCTCATGGATTAGTAGAATCAACATTGTGAAAATGGCCATACTACCAAAAGCAATCTACATGTTTGACACAATTCCTATCATGTATACATATAGAAAAATCAATCTTTGAATACATATGGAAACACAAAAGACCTTGAATAATCAAAGCAATACTGAGCAAAAAGTCCAATGCAGGAAGCATCACAATACCATAGTAAAGGGAATTAATAAAACAGTATGGTTTTGGCACAAAAACAGACAGGAAGACACATGATTATAGAAGACCCAGACATAAACCCCTGTCTTTCACCTTGTACCAAAAAATCAACTCAGAGTGGATCAAAGACTTTAATATGAAGCCTGAAATTTTGAAATAACTCCAGGAAGCAGTAATAAATGTACAGGAACAGATAGGTGTAAGTAATGACTTCCTAAAAAGAACTCAAAGGACTCAGCATCTATGAGAAAGAATGAACTAATGGGAATGCATCAAACCAAAGAGCTTCTGCACAGCAAAGAAAACAATTACCAGACTCAAGAGACAGCCCACAGAATGGGAGAAAATCTTTGCTAGCTACTCATCTGAAAAAGACCAATTCAGCTATCTTTGGTAGCTGAATTAAAAAAACTCAGCTACCAAAGAACCAACACCCCAATGAATAGATGGGCACATGAACTAAACAGAGAATTCTCAAAGGAAGAGGTACAAATGGCCAACAAATACATGAAGAAGTGTTCAACTTCCATGGTAATAAATGAGATGAAAATCAAAACAACACTTAGATTTCATCTCCTTCCAGTTAGAATAGCCATAATCAAGGGCAATAACAATCAACACTGGCAAGGATGTCGTGAAACAAGAACACTTATACACTATTGGTGGGAATGCAAATTAAAATAACCACTATACAAATCAGTACGAAAATACCTCAAAATGCTAAAGATAGAACTACCATATAATCCACACCTGGGTATCTACCCAAAGGAATGTAAGAAAGGATATAGTAGAGACTCCTGTACACTGATGGCCATCACAACATCACTCCCTTAGCCCAGCTTTGGGAAAACAAGGTGCACTACAACTTATGAATAAATCAAGAAAATGTGATTATATATATAAATTATAATATATATAGGAGCATTACTCAGCCATAAAGAATAATGGCATGTGTTTGAAGGTAAATAGATACAATTGGATGTCATCAGGTTAAATGAAATAAGCCTTGCTCAGAAAGACAAAGGCTGCATATTGTCTCTAATATGTGGAAGATAGATCCAAAAGATAAACATATACACAAAAATAAGCATGATCATACACAAACTCAGAAGTACAACATGACTGTAATAGCAGAATTACTCTATGGAACTCAGGAAAGGATAAAGTTAAGTATAGAGCCTCAGTGGTATCATAAATCAAAAGATGTAAGGTAGAGGATATATTGGAGTGTATTGAAAGTTGTTACAAAATAAGGGGTGAGGGATAAAAGGGGAAGGGAGAGTAGTGGAAGGTGTTTAATGGAACAATTTAAGATAGACCTACAGTAGGCAAACATTGAGAAAAACCCCCTTTGAACATCAGCTTAAATATTAATAATGAAAAACAGTACTGTACAATATGTGAAATATGAGTGGGGGGTATTAGTGGGAGAGGGGAGGGTGACTGAAGGAAATTAACAAAACAGTATATGGTTGAACCTCATATACTTATATGAAATAGAAATAAGAAACCTCTCACAATTGCATAAGTGGGGAGGAGAGGGGTTTGAGGGAGAGAGGCAATGGGTGCAATCTAACTAATTTACAATACAAGTCTAATTAGAATTGTCACTATGAATCCCCCTGTATGAAACATATATACTACTAAAATTTATAAAATAAAAGAATATTGAATTAACCCCTGCATGGTGACTGATTGACCACAATACAATAATACTAAAACTCAACAATGAAAGAAGCAGCAACAAAATATTCAAACAATTATAGAGGTGAGCAACACATTGCTTTATGACCAGTGGATCATAGAAGAAGTAATGTAGGAAATGAAAAACTTCCTGATATTTACTGAAAATGAAAACACAATGTATCACAACCTATGGGACAGCGCAAAGATAGTCCCATGAGGAAATTTTATGGCCATGAGTGCCTGTATTTATAAACACAGAAAGATCTGAAACAATCTAATGCTGCATTTCAAACACCTAGAAAAAGAAGAATAAGCTAAACTGAAAGGAAGCATAAGCAGAGAAATATTAAAAATAAGGGGCCAAGTCAAAGAAATCCACATCAAAAAAAATCCAGAAACTCATCAGGAACTACTATGAAAACCTTGGAAAATCTAGAAGAAATGGACAAATTTCTAGATACATATGACCATCTAAAATTGAACAATGAGTATATTAATCACCTTAGCAGAAACAGCAATAAAGAATCTTCCAAAAAAAAATCCAGGACTTCTTGGATTCTTTCCTAAATTCTACCAGAATTTAGGAAATTAAAGAAGAACTAATGCAAACCGTCTTTAAACTTTCCTCTGAATCTGAAAGAGAAGGAATAGGAACACTGTGAAAGTAACTCTATTAAGTCAGTTTATACTCATCCTAATGCCAGACAATGACACATCCAAAAAAGAGATCTACAGGCCAATCTCGTTAATGAACATAGATGCAAAAATCCTCAATAAAATAATGGCAAATGGAATTCAACAGTAAATAAAACAGTTCACATACCATGACCAAGTCAGCTTCTTCCCAGTGATATAGAATTGTTTCAACTTATGGGAATCATTAAATGTAATACAGCACATTAACAGAAGCAAAGTAAAAAACTAATTGATCACTTCAATAAAAGCAGAAAAAGCCTTCAGTAAAATTCAACATTATTTCATGAAACTAGGAATAGAAGGAATGTGCCTCAACATAGTAAGAACAAGTCAAAGAATCCCTACTAGCAGGTGACATGATCTTAATACCAAAAATATCTGTAAAACTAAACCAAAAAAAAATAGACACCACAAACAGCTTCAGAAATGTAGCAGGATACAACATCAATTTATAAATATCAGTAGCCTTTCTACATACCAACAATGAACACATTGAGAAAGAGTATAGGAAAACAATTCCTTTTAAAATAGGCTCAAAAAATCAAATACTGATGAGCAACAATGGATGTGAATGACCTCTGTAAAGAAAGTTACAAACCACTGAATTAAAAAAATTGAAGAAGATGGCAGAAGGTGGAAAGTTCTCCCATGCTCAAAGATTGGTAGAATCAACATATTGGAAATGGCTATACTAAAAAAAAAGCATTCTATATGTTCAATGCAATTCATATCAAAATTCCAAAAACATCCATCACTGAGATCGAAAAATCAACCTTATTGTTTATTTAGAAGCACAAAAGACCACAAATAGCTTACGAAATAATGAGTAAAAACAGCAGTGTTGGAGTTATCAGAATGCCATACTTCAAACTATACTACAGAGCCATGGCAATAAAAACAGCATGGTTCTGGCACAAAAACAGATACAAAAAACAGTGGAACACAGCAGAAAGCACAGATAGGAATCCATGAAACTATCCCCACCAAATTTTTGAAAAAGGTGCAAAAACATATGATGGAGAAAAGACAGCTTCTTCAACAAATTTTGCTTGGAGAACTGGATTTCTGCATGCAGAAAACTGAAACTAGATACATATATCAACTCAAAGAGAAGTAAGGCCCTTCATGTAAGACCTGCAACATTGAAGCTAATACAAGAAAGATCAGAGTAATACACTGGAAGCAATAGACTTAGGCAATCACTTCCCCAGTACAACTCAATAGGCTCAGCAACTAAGAGGAAGGACTACATAAAATTAAAATCTTCTGCACAACAAAATAAATGGTTTCTAAACTGAATGGGCTACCCAAAAAATGGGAGAATATCTTTACCAGCTAAACTTTAGACAAGGGACTGATAATCAGAATATACAGGGAGCTCAAAAAACTAAAGTCCCCCAAAAATCATTGACCCAATTAAGAAGTGGGCAAATGACCTGAACAGAGATTTCTCAAAGTCCAAATCGCTAAAATAAATATGAAAAAATGATCATCATCTCTGCCCATATAGGAAATGCAAATCAAAGCCACACTGATATTCTACCTCACTCCTACTAGAATAGCTATCATCAAAAATACAAATAAGAAATGATGGTGACAATGTGGCGATAAAGGAACCCTCATACATTGCTAGTAGGAATTCAAAGCAGTATAACCACTATGGAAAAGAGTATGGAGGCTTCTCAAATATCTAAAAATAGAACTGCCATATGATCCAGCAATATCACTCCTAGGAATTTACTCCTAGGAATGTGAGTCAGGTTACAATAAAGGCTCTTCTACACCTATGTTCACTGTAGCACTATTCACAATAGCTAAGCCAAGATGCCCCACCTCTGAACTGGTTTAAGAAAATGTGATACTTATATACAATAGAATTTTACTCAGTCAAAAAAGAAGAATGAAATTTAATCATTTGCTGGTAAATGGATGGAACTGGAGAACATCATCTTAAGAGAAGTTAGTCAGGCTTGAAATGCTAAAAGCTGCATGTTTTATCTCATATTTGGAATATAGTGCTAATATAAATACAGCAATATTATGAAAAACTGGTAACAGTAAAGTGAGGTCACATACAAGAGGGGTAGGGTAAAAGAATGAAATGAAAAGATGAACATGGTTGATATACTGTCTATGCAAGAATGAATATAGAATTCTTAAACTGGCTGAAACCATGATAAGAAAGGGACTAAAGTTGAATTAAGAAAAGTAGAGATGTACTAATAGGGAATACATGCAAATATTCCTGTGTAGCTATTTTTATCACAAACAAGCAGTAATGTCATTTTCTTTCTTTGTTCTACAAAACCAAAGAATAGGAGGTCAGAACTGATCTTATGTGGGGGGGCGGTGTGCGAAGAGCAGAGTTGGCACCAGTGGGAGGCAGGAGGTGGCAGGAAAGGAAGTACAGGGTGAAAATTACGCAAAACCTGTGTACACATGTATGTAAATTCAAAAATCATACCTGTTGAAAATTTCCAGGAATGATATGAGAGGGGGATAAAGGAAAGTGGTGGAGTGGATGAATTCAAGTATGATATATTTGATACATTGCCAAAATGTATATGAATGCCACAATGTAACCCCCACCCAGCACAACAATATATTAAAAAAATAAGATGTATGTGACCTTCACTGATTTTTCTATGGACAATAAATATAAGCTCTTCAAAGTCAAGTGAAGCAAACATCAGTTGATGAAAGCTAACAGTTGTTTTCTTACAACAAAATATCTAAAAATACTTGTGTAGTCTGCCGAAAGTCATAATAATTTTGAAAGGATTGGCGTATTATTAAACTGAAAAAACAAATGCCATGCCAGAAGGGAATGTTTCTCTTAATGTCTTTGAAATACATTGTAATAATAAAGCAAATATCATTAAATGTTTATATTTTAACAAGTAGTGGGTATTATTGGTAGTGATAATAATACATTTTCTAAATGCCAGAGATATTCTAAGGGTGTTATTCTCAATCCTGATTTTAGAAATTATCGATAAGAGCCGTGATGCAGAAATTATGTGATTACATTTGTTTGTGACTGAGGCCAACTATCTGAATATTTATTTTAAAATACCCATGCATGCAACTAAAATTGTCTTTTAAAATAATTCTTATAACCAGCTTAGAAGGTAGACAATCAGCATCTGCATTTACAGATGTAGACATAATCAGCATATTTATACTCTATCTTGTACTGTTTCACTTTTTCATTTTTCCCAATGAAGATATAGTGTGAGCTGCCAAATCAATGAAGGCTAGCTGTCTTCAGGTTAACAAAGTGAGATAATTGCCATCCATGTACCCAGAACGATTGAAATGAATGGAACTCTAATAAATATAATAACGCTGGAACTCAAAGTGTGCTTGTGGTCTTTCTTCCTCCAATGTAAACAACAGGGTTTATGTTCCTAAATATCATTCAGCTGTATAAACAGGCCATTGTAGAATACAGAATCAAAGAAGAAAAGCTAAAAGACACTGCAACTTTTGAGTGTGATTGAATTGGAGCTGTTACAAATCATCCTGAAAAAAATGTTCTTTTAATAATTTATACTCACTGAAAGGTGTAGTGCCACATATGTCATCAGTTATGTCATTTGTTGTATGCATTTCACTAAAGCATATTTATTGGAATTTCATGTCACTTCTTCTAAGGAAGTGCATTATGTATTAACTGAGTTTTTGAAAAGACAGCAAAACCTGGGCTTAATTGTAGGTGCTTGCAATCATAACTACTCAGGAGATGGAGGCAGCAACAAGAGGATCAGAACTTCAAGCGTACCCCAGCAATGTCAGAGATATCCCATTTCAAAATTGAAATGGAGATAAATTGTATGGGTGTCTTAGAATAAATCTGGTATATTTAGTGGTTTCTTAATTTCCTTACTTAAAATTATATTTATATTAAATGGGGAAAGGTATTTCTTATTCTTAGTATTCTCCAAAATGTTTTGGCTATATTTCAGTATAATCAAAGACCTCTTACATCTAGTATTCTTGTGTTTACAACATTGTTGTATTGAGTGTCACTAAAGTAGCTGTGTATGGAAGAAGACAAAAAACACATAAATCATTAAGGGACAATTTCTAATAAGTTAAAGTTTATTACAAATGAGAAATAATGATGAAGATCTGTTGACCTCAAGTGTGAATACTTTACAAGTGAACACTTGATTTAATCGTCCACAAACACAGTACTGAGTGCCTATTTATTTCTTTTTTATTGTCCTAACCATTTCTTTTAATTAAAAATTATTTCCAAGCAATATAAAACTCACAAATCTAACAACTGTCTGAAACTCCTATGTCGTGGGACGGTCAAGTGTATTGAGTTGCAGTCTGTCCTATTTGGATTTTCCCTGTCCAGATATGTGATCACTGTGCTTTGGAATCTGATCTTCATAGTTGCTATCAACCCTTCCTCTCCAGCCTGTCTTTGGGTGACATCTGTTTCATTTCCACACAAATAAGATCCCCAAAGACGAATGTGGACATCCAAAGTCTAAACAGAGTCATCTCCTACATGGACTGCATCATTCAAAAGTCTTCCTATTGTTTCTGGAGTTATGAATTGTTAGACTTCTTTCTCTCATCCTCTGCACTATCCAGCCATTATAAACACCTACATCTGTGGGTTTTTAGTTTTGGTATCATTCCACTGTAGAGTTTTGGACTCCTAGTTGTATTGACTGAGTAAAATTTTCCCTCTTCAAGGATGCAGAAATTTCAAATTCTTTTTGTGACTCATTTCAACTCCTTAGTCTTATCTGTTCTGAATTTTTACAAATAACGTATTAGCATCTTTCATTGGTGCCACATTTCTTTTGATCTGACCTCACGGATTTGTTTCTCATGCAATAAAATTGTTTCTTCCAATATTAGTGTTCCAACAACAGGTGGAAAATATTAATCCTTCTCTACCTTTGGTTCTTACTTGTTAGGGTTTTGTGAACTATTTGCCCAGGCTGTCTTCAAACCATGATCCTCCTGATAGCTGCCTCCTGAATAGCTAGGATTACAGACATTGGCCACCAGTACTCTGTGAATCTCTTAAAGATAAATCATTTTTCCTCAGGAAGTACGTGGGTCTACAATGAAGTATACTGCAATCACCTTTGTGCTAAACCCCTTTGTCTATAACCTGAATATTAAAACCACACTGAGTAGGCTCCACTGGACCTATGGAATGCTTTAGTAATGTAGGTTAGAAAAGGCAAGAAAACTAAAAATCCAGACTTCAAATCCTATAGCCTTCATCATAATACTTAGTAGTTTGATGGCTTTAACTTCACATCATTTTTCAATGTAGAATTTTTTTTATTGTCAGGGATGGGGAAGGAAGAATGACACAATTTTCAAATGGGTGCAGAATTTTAATTGTTAAAGGTGAGAATTTTCTAGATAGGGATGAGGGTTGCACAACAATATGAATTAAATTAATACCACTGAAATGTGTGCACTTAACCATTGTGAAAATATTTTTGTTATTGTCCTTTGCCATAATATATTATTTCATAAAAATCAAAGGATATTTAGAAAAATGCAAGAAAATAAGTTAATAGTACAAAAGAGCTTCTCCTGAGTAGAGGACAAGCCTCAAATATATTTTAGTAATTTATTTTCTCTCCTTCTTTTTCCACCATTAATATGACTAATTTATTCAAAGTTGAGATAACTTGGTTCAATCTGTCTAGTTTTGACCTCTGAGCTCTAACTCTCTAAGGTTATATAAGTATAAATATTCACACTTTTCTTCCAAGCTTCCAATTTTTTTGTTCCAATGCTGTGTATTTCATGCCTGTGTCTCCTCCTCCTATGGTTTTCTTTATCAGGAAGCTCTCTTCTTAACCTATATTTATGTCCATTCTTAGGATGGATCCTGAGCCTCCTTTGTGTACCAGTTCGTGGAAGAGATGTGGTAATTATATTCCTTAGTCACAAGGAAACAAAATAGTACTGTAACTCATTAAATGCTGAGGTAGATTACTGTTGGGAAAAACAACAATCAGAAAATTTTTTCCCACTGTCAAGAAAATTGTTGTAGCTTGAGTAGCAAGATACAAGGATATTATGTGTACTTTAAGTTATGAATTCTTTAAACTCTATGTACTTGGTTATTATGTGGGTCTAAATTTTCTCATTCAATGTTTAGATTTCTTTGTACATTAGTTCTACTTCCATTGTATCTCATCAGTGATAGCAAATTGTGGGCCCCTGTAAACTGCTATCTATGCAACAAAACAGATTTCAAAGTTGATGCTGAAGATGAGGAGGAGAATGAGAGCAATCATAACATCATGAACTGATATTGTGGGATTCTTAAATTTGAGGATTGTTGTCTAGGTAACTTGTCCCTTTGCATCTGCACAGTATATCACACATAAAAGCTACTGTATTGTTATTACTTTCCAAAATAAAGAGGCACAACATTTTTCTGTAGCTAAGACCAGTTTTTCTGAAAGAAAATAAGAGAAGTCCTGATTTCTTGGTTTGTCTGATGGTAAACACAAGATATCTTGTTGAAAGATCAGGTTGACTACCCTTTGGAATTGAATAATGTGCCAAAACCTGTGTCTCCAGAAAGAAATCCATTGTTTACTGTGCTCTTTGTTTTGTTCTTTGTTGATTTCTTTTTTATTTCCTGCAAGATTATAATGCAGAGCAGTGAGCTTCCCCCTGCTGCATGAAGTATAGAATGAAATGCTATGGAACACAAGAAAAATATCATAGAAAGAACATATTAAAAATAGCATGAATCTTATTTTTCCCCCACTATAAGATGCCCCTGAAGTTGGTCACATTCTCCTCCAATATTATAAGCAGCCTATTCAGTCCAAAACAAAGAGAAGAAGTCAGGCTTTTGTATCTTTCTGACTAAAAGCTGGAAAGAGTTTTATGTTTCTCACAAATAACCTATTATTCACAATTCTAGATTTTTACTTGAAAATTATTTTGATTGGGAACAATGGACAAATTAATGCATCATACCTAGGCACTGATATTTTTACTTTAAAACCTGCTACCTCTACTTTTATTTTGTGACATAGTGTAAGATGTTAGTATCTCTGCAACTCATAATTATCATGTGAGTTTACTTCTACATGAAGCATGTAAATTGAGTAAGGATGAAAGAGATAATGGATGTTCTCACATAATATTAATAGGTGGTGAATGAATAACATAAGGGAAAATATAATATAGATATTATTAGCATTAAGGAAAAAACAAACTTCATATCACTTGAATAAAATAGACTTGGATGTGAATTTTCTGTTTTCTTATTTCCATAACAGGTTATTTTATTGTAATACTTGGGTAAGGATATTATGTACAATTAAAATGCAATCATTTCTGATTGCTGATAACAGATACCTTCCTAGGCCTAGAGACATCAAAACATATCTTTTGAACACTGAAAAAGCTCATCCAAGGTTTACACAATATGGCAGTAATTAGCGTGACTTCAACACACTTGCTGAATTCCTGTCTACACTTTCATACCTTTAAGGAATGTCTCAAAGAGCTACAAACAAGAAAATAGATCTTGATGGATGCCCGGGGCTCACACCTGTAATCCTAGCTACTTGAGAGGTTGATATTGGAAATATTCTAATACTAGGTCAGCCCAGGCAAAAAAGTCCTCAATGGAAAAAAATTCTGTGCATAGTTGTGAGTGATTGTCATCCCAGTCATTGCAAGAAGGTTAAAATAGGAGGTTTTGGAACACTCCAGCCTGGGCAAAAAGCAAGAGCTTATATCCAAAATAACTGGATTACAAAAGTTAGGGACATAGCTCAAACATTAGAGTACCTTTCTCAAAGCACAAAGCCCTGAGTTCAAACTTCAGTAAAAAAGAAAAATAGTCGTTGTTTGTTCTATGTTGAATATACCTTGACTTATAAATTCTTTTAGCAATATACATAACATTTAATTATTCAAAGATCATAGTAAACATTTTCATGAGTATAGAAACAGAAAACAGAGGAAGAAAGAGGAGGGAGTCAGTAAATATTTTTAATTTCACTTAAATATATTTTAGAGTTTCACAACATTCCATGTGCCATTGCCCTTGAATAATTGCATTAATCAATAAAAGTGTTATTCCCATAATGATAGGGTTATTTAAGGAAAAACACCATGATTGCATTTCATTATTTCCAATCTTCCTTAGGTGTACTCAGATTGTGGAGATGGGGGTCACACATTTCTTTTAAGTGTTTGAGCACAGAATATTTCCTAAGTGTATGCACACATTGTGCTCAACAGCAGGTCAATGATATTGTACTAAAATGTTCACTTTCTGACTTCCATCACAGGGAACTGTCTCCCCTCCTGGCATCAAGAAGCAATTTCCTGATTTTATGGAAATATTATTACTAGGTCGACTTCAGTGATATTTTTGATACTACATCATAAGCATAAATTGATGTATTAGATAATGACTTTTGGAGAGAAGTATAGATTATTAATAATAAAATTGATCTTATGTCACCTATTCAAACTCTTAAAAGCTATCCACTATACAGTGTCTTAAAGTATTCACTTCTGCAGTATGGAGAGGGAATAAGAAATTTGAAAAGATTTTTATGCTAATAAACTCACAGAGTAAAAGATGCCCTTTCCTCAGGCAATTATGTACATAAAGACAATTCCATTGAGGTCAATGAATGTATTTCACACAGAGACTTCTAACCTCATGTCAATGTAAACTAGTGTACTTCAGGTGTGATAGGTATTATCTACTACTTAGATAAGCCCTAGGTATTTTATGTACATTTTAATAAAATTGCTTATGGATATATAAATCAATACTTATTTGGAAACATTGAAAGGAAAATCACTCCACCATATCCCAGCAGACTTGTCTTTGAGGTACAGGCATGCTGAAAAGTGGAATCATGATGAGAGACCTCGAGCTCAAATTTCATAAGAAATCACTCAGATTTCTGTAAAATAGCATGTAGCATTTACAAATTATTAAATGTTTACATTTTAGTATAGGTTGTGCACATAATTGATATTATTGTTAAAATAGGTAATAGAACTGTTTTCTAAATGCCAGGAATCCATATTGTAAAGGAATGTTTCTGAACATTGTATTGTTCAGAAATAAGTAAAAGCGTATTTCAATGCTACTTAACTTCCTTTACTTACAACTATTTTTTTGAAATGTGAAGGATGCTATTCATTCTGCATCTTACTTAAAATACTTTATATTACTGTGATAAAGTTTTTATATGTGCAATGCTCGTTATGTTCTAATATGTTTCATTTGAGTGTCTCAAATTTAAGTCTGTATAGAAAGAGATGAATAACACAGAAACCAATACTGAAAGATTTCAAAGATGATTGAGTTTGCTACAAGAAGAATGGCTAAAAGATATAGAACTCAAGCATGAATATCTTAGTCTGTATATTTGATCTCAAAATTAATAGAGAACACTGACTGAGTGCTCATATATGGTTTCCTTTTTGCCATGACCTTGTGATTTTTAAATAATATTCAAAATACATGGAATAACCAAATCTATCTCGTGTGTCAGAATTGCAAATCATGGAACATTCTGAGAGACCAGAACTGCTGGACTATGAGGTACACAATTTGATTACCTTACAATGTACACATTTCAAGAACGTAGAAATTTTCAGTTTGTTCTGTGACACTTCTTAACTTCTCTTTTTAAATCATACCTATTTTCACTTTATCAATAATATTGTCAGGCATTTTGTAGCAGATATCTCTGAATTTACTCATCTCTCAGAAATAAACCTGTTCCATAAGTGTATAATAACTTCTTACATTCTTAAGTACTCTTCATCAGGTATGACTTATAAAGTCTTCTCTATGTGGGGAAATTACAATAGGCAATTGTTTGTTTCTTGTGTGGAACTAGCCTTGGAGTGTTCTTGTTAAGTCCTATCATGCTATCACATTCTCACAGCTGTTGGCCTCACTGGTGTACATTGTGGTCATCTTTTAGCTGAATACCTTGATATATATCCCAACTCACACAGACATTAAAACTGCCCTGAGAAGTCTTCACAGAAAAACTGTCAACTCTCAGGACCTGTCGCATCTATTTTGAATGTATATTATGTAAAGCAGCAAATCAGTGTATCTACTATTGTAATTTATGTCCCTTTGCTCACATTAGTTTTTTCTGTAGGGTTTATTTTTTTTGTTTGTTTTTTTCACAGTTCAATTACCATTGCCAAAGTTAGGAGAGGTTTCTAAATGGGTACAAAGTTTTAGTGTGACTCTCTGAATCACTGCTGGGAATGGAAGTAGTTAATATCACAGACAGTGCAAAATAAGTGTGAAATGTCAAATTTTCTATATGTATTTTACCTTAATAAACAATGAAAATTAAACATATCTGGGCCCCCCAAAAATAAAAAATGATGAGGAAATACAAATCTGATGAATAATACTTAGAATTTCCTAATGAATAGTGGAAGAACCACAAAATGGTGAACACTTATTTCCTCTCTGTCTTTTCTTTCCACTAATAGGAAATCCTTAGAGATTGGGGCAACTGGAACCAATGTGAGTCATTATGAACTCTGTGCTTTGAGGCTCCAAGGTCATATTATAGTCAATAATTAGTACGTCCTTCCACACTTTATGCTTGATTTTACCAGCCCAGTAGTCTATATACCAGTTCATCTTCCCAAGGGTTTCTGCACCAGGAAGATCCTACCTGATGCTGCATTTGTACCAAGACTGAGAAAGAATCCAGAGCGTTCACTAAGCACCAAGCAGATGAATTTCATTGACTCTACAGCCCTTGGTCATGACCCAGCGAAGAAGTAGTATAAATAAGTAAGTGATAAAGCAGAAATGGCCACTGAATACATTGTTTCCTTTTATGAGTTCTAACCTGAGTGTTTCAGTACATGAATGGGAGGACACTGTCTTCAAAATTTTAGCTATTATGAGTGGGAAATTCATGTTCTTCATTGTGGTGGTCCTCATTAAAGTTCTGCTTTCCTTCTT
The DNA here is from genome assembly GCF_047511655.1 of Castor canadensis. Classification (NCBI taxonomy): domain Eukaryota; kingdom Metazoa; phylum Chordata; class Mammalia; order Rodentia; family Castoridae; genus Castor; species Castor canadensis. The sequence goes on from NC_133399.1 coordinate 24,795,759, forward strand.
CACTAATGATACTTGCCATGGACATCTCTCCCATGAAAACATAAAATGGTTCACAATCACTGTTTTCAATATATTCCACAATGATTATGAAGGGGGGTGATGAGGATGAGGATGTGGAATGAATCATAACACCATGAACCTTATTTGAGGGGTATTTTAGTACCAGTTTCTGAGTTATCTGTTCTATGTGACTTGCTTCATTTAACTTCATCTTTACAAACTTTCCCAAGACAAATCCACCCATTTCATTTTCCAGAAAAGGAAGGTGGTCAGCATTTTAATGTATGTACTATCAGGTTGTTAGGTCCAAATCTGGGGATAATTGTTTAAATTGTCTGTCAGAATAAAGACAAAGAGTATTCTATCAGGAGAATCTTGGCAAGTTTTCCATTTAAGAACCGAAAATATGTAACTCCAGGAAAAAAAGTTTTCCATTCTGTTCTCTTCTCTGTAGAAAAGGTCCTTGTATATCTCAGAGGAAACCATTAAGGAGCACCTTATCAACCTACTAAAGAAAGCATAGCTGAGATTACAGATAAAATCTCAGAAAGAATATGCACCTGATCATTCAGCACTGCTCTCTTTCTTTGTCCCACTCCAGAATATACTGGCAGATGTGCACATTCTCTTATATGCTTTCGGTTAGCCCAGTAAATCTCTGAAGGAAGAAAATGTTAGTTTTTGTTTTCATTCCTACATGCAGTGAAGCAGAGTTCAAAATGGGCATTAAATAAATCTGTGCTTTATATCTCTTGACCAGGGTTTACAGGTTACTAGTGGCTGGAAAACACGGAAGAACTTTAGTTCATCAGATTCAGTGACTGGCGATTTAATCATGATAAAATTGGTAGCACTGTTTCAGTGACATAGAGGAAGATGTTACTATCTCTGATTATTGTATTAGAGTTAATTTCTAGTTCAGACAAGAGTATAAAGTACAGTTTAAACATAATGGGAGGTATCTATGTGATTAATATTCAATGAATTGAAAATAAGAATCAAATATACGTTAGGTATTTATTATTAATATCTGTAAGATTAATTTTCATACAATTAAACTAATATATCCCTTGACATGCAGTTGCAATTGTTTCTATGGTGGGACAGTTTATTTTTGGACAGCTTATACTTAATATTTGGAGATTGCTAACTCTCATTTCTGGTTCCCCAGAGCCTATCCTTTTGTTAGCACAGAAGAGACAGAAAAATATTTTTAAATACCCTTGTAAATCATTGAATAGACTGTGCTTTCATTCACAAAAAAATCCAAAATCATTGTGGTTTCAACACTTTATCCTTCCCTGTCTGTACTATCATCCCTCTGGAAATGTCCAAAAGAGCAAGAGAAAAGAAATAATAGCACGTATTTGTGTCTGTAGCAAGGACACAGGGTCCTCAAAATTCATTTAACAGAATATATATAATTTAATCATTCAAATTACATGTGAAAATACACATAGATTAAAAAAAGTGAAAAGAAAGCAAGTATGCTTTATGCTTGAGTTGATTCATATTTTGGATACACATCATTACAAGCTTCACTGGCTTTTGGCACTTAATGTAATCAAAACAGAATTTCCATAATGAAGGAATTGTTTACTTGAAAAAACAATGAGGTTGCCAAATATTAAGCCTCAAATATTCTTCAGGCACCACACATACTGTGAATAAAGGTGTTATTATCCCTATATTCATTGAGCTATAAGAGTAAACACAGGTGGAGTGATTTTCACATCTTCTGCTTATAGTTACAGATCAATGATACTAGAACAAAATGTTGATTTCCTGACTCCAGTCCAAGTACATTGCATGCTATAATGAAGACAAATGGAAGTATTAATCTCTATACGTGATGAAATTTCATAGATAAAAAATTGAAATTATTATTATTATATCCTTGTCAGTGATATTGACAGAATACACTAACAGTTATAGTCTATATTTGATTAGGACTGATGTTTTATTGAGACAACAAATGTAGGCAATTACTAGTAAAATGTAAATTGCACCAACATTTTTATTTCTTAAAAAAAAAATCTTTCACCCACAGAGTTTCTTAAAATTTTTCATTTGCATGAAATGGAGACAGGAATACAGATTTCAAAAAGATTGTTGCAATTCTAAACTCACAAATAGCTGATGTCCTCCTGTCTGTCAATGTTATGCAATCATTAAATTATTTGATATTTGTGTATGTGCTTCACAAAAGTATAAATTCACAAGTTGATGTAAACTATGTCATCAGAGGGTAAATATGTGTTGTGTTAGACTACTCAGATGAGCTTTAGGAAATTTTCACGTTTATCAGAAAGCTTTTGTGAATACATAAGTCAATAATGACATGGAAACCCAGAGAAAAAATTATATCCATTAAATTCACTAAATTGCTTGCCTTTAAAGGAAAGGTGAATAGGAGAATAGAATTTTCCAGAGATATCAACAACTCAAATGTCATAAGTGATAACTCAGATTCCTCCAAAAATAAAATCCTGATGCACAAGCAAAGATTATTATTGATAGTAAAAACAGACAATATTATTTGCGGATTTCCTAAATGCCAAGTAATACACTGAGGCAGTGGTGCTCAATACTAGTGTAGGAAAGAAACACACTGAAATTCACTTGTTGATACTCTAAAAATGGGTTATCTAAAGTGTGTGTAAAATTTTATTTGGATATATTCGTTGTACAGGGGGGGAGATTCATAGTGACAATTCCAATTAGTCTTATATTGAACATTATTAACATTGCCCCCTTCTCTTCCGCTCAGTCCCCTCTCCACCTCACTTAAAGCAATTGCAAGAGGTTTTTACATTCTGTTTCATATATGTATATGAAGTGCATCAACCATATACCATTATCTTAATTTCCTTTCTTCACCCTCCCCCTTCCACTAGTACTTCTCCAATACACACTTGGCTTATTTTACAGTCTTTGTTTTCATAATTAATATCTGAGTTGATGCTCGAAGGGGTATCCCAATGTTTTCCCACTGTGGGTGTGCTTTACTATGGTCTGTTCACTCCCTTCAAATACTCTCCTTACCACTTTACCAAACAACCTCCATTGTTCAACAGCTTTTAAAACACGTTCTTATATCCTGTAACTTCACATCTTATGGTAAAGTGTGTATATCTTAATATTTTAAAACTTCTAAAGGCAAATATACTGTTAAATATGACTGAGATTCACAAGGCTGTGCATTTTATAATACATTTTAAAAGCCTTTATAATGACAGTATAAGTTAGGTAAATATTGCCTCTACATTACAGATGAAGAAACTTCCTTAGTGGCTTTACATTGCTTCCTGTACTTTCTTATTTTGCCCTTTTCTAATTAAACCACGGTGTAAGAAGTCAAAAAAATCCAAACTGGTTTTCTCTCACATAGCTGAAGTAAGAGAATTGTGATTTACCTGTTGGGGAGTACCACTGTGAAATGTTTCAGCTCTTTCTTAGTGCTAAATTTCCCAATATCAGACAAGAGGGTAAACAATCAAAAGAACAATAAGCAGTGTTTCTAGTCCACTGTACAATGCAGACAGAAAAGTGAAAGTAAAATAACTTTCTCAAAAAGATTATTTACTGAGGGTTTGAAACAAATTCATCTTCACAATATGTTTTCTTTGTATTTCTTTAGTTTTAATCATTGTCAAGTGCATTACATACTAATGGCATACATTTTCTCAATGATTAAATTTATTTTGTGAATTTAACTTAAACCATTTTTACCAAAATTTGAAGCACACCATAACTAATGATATCAAGGAAAACTTAAATCACAAGCAAAATTTGAAATTTAGCCCAATGAAGAAAAATAAGTAAAGAGAAGAAAGTGAAAAAATTCCTGCAAAAGAAATGGCAGAAAAGTTTTTAAATGTGACCTATCAATTATCAATTTTAATTCAGGTGGTAAAATCCTACCTATTACACAGTGACTTAGATATTCTAAAACAAAGGACTTTGTTCCATCATTGGAGTACTTGATGCCTGCTAATTTCCATCCTCTTTCCCATACTCTTTTATTCTGAACAGGTGTTCCAGCAATATAGAAGAAATTAATCTATCACATGTCTCAGAATTCCATCTCATGGGTCTCTCAGAGGATGCACAACTGCAACCTATTCTTCTTGGACTATTCCTGTCAATATATCTGGTCACAGTGCTTGGGAACATGTTGATCATCCTGGCTGTCAGCTTGGACTCTTATCTTCATATTCCTATGTACTTCTTCCTCTTCAACCTGGCCTTGACTGACATTTGTTTCATCTCCACCACTGTCCCAAAGATGATTGTAGACATCCAAACTCACGGCAGAGTAATCTCCTATGTGGGGTGCCTCACACAGATGTCTCTTTTCATTATTTTTGGATGCATGGATGACATGCTTCTGACAGTGATGGCTTATGATAGATTTGTGGCCATCTGTCACCCCCTGCGTTACTCAATTATCATGAACCCTCGCCTCTGTGCCTTCCTTGTACTGATATCTTCTTTGGTTAGCATTTGGGAATCCCAGTTGCACAACTTGATTGTTTTACAATTTCCCTATTTTAAGGACAGGCAAATTTCCAATTTCTTCTGTGACCCTTCTCAAGTGTTAAATCTTGTGTGTTCTAACACCTTTACCAAAAATATAGTCATTTATATTGTAGGCGCCACATCAGGATTCATTCCTGTCTTAGGAATCTTTCTCTCATACTATAAAATAATTTCCTCTATTCTGAGGACCCCATCATCAGGTGGGAGGTTTAAAGCTTTCTCGACTTGTGGTTCACACCTGTCAGTTGTTTGCTTATATTATGGAACAGGGTTTGGAGTGTATCTTGCATCAACTGTATCAAATTCCCCCAGAAATAATGCCGTGGCCTCAGTGATGTACACAGTGGTCATCCCTATGCTGAACCCTTTCATTTACAGCCTGAGGAACAGAGACATTAAGAGTGCCCTCTGGAGGATGCAAAGCAGAAAATTCTAGACGAATTATCTATACCATATAGTAGTCATTAGAGTGGGAAAAACAGCAAAGCCTGTAAATTCTTCATTCCTGGTTACATGTCTTATAGCTGCATAACTTCCAGTGCATGTAACATTTCAGTTTTCAATATTGATACAGGTGGCCTGTCTTTGAGTTTCTTGTGGATGATAGAGTCATTTTGAATCATAAACACCACCACTAAATCAACATATTCAGGCAGCCTCTTTAATCTCTGAGTCATGACCTAGGCCTCCATGTGACATGTCTTAGCTTTTTGAAGTATATATTTAAATTTATATCCCATTTAGAAATTCATCTTCATTTTCAGATATCTATCTAGCCAATTTATATCTACAGACCATATTGTCCTCTACTTTGAGTTTTATTAGAAAAACCTGAATAGCTTGCATATATTGGTAACTCTTCTCCTCATCATAGATTTTAATTTATTTGGACCCAACCTGTTATGAATTTTTAAAAAAAACTTCAGAAAGATTCAGATGCTGACGCTTATGTGAATCAAATTCAAATAGGTATGTTAAAATTGAGCCTATTATAGCATTGGTAGAAGTGGTTTGCTTTAAATATGATATCCAAAGGCATTGTCCTTCAACATCATACAACACGTCACTATTTATGATTGGTTTTCAGTTATCATCTTCCCGCTCCAATCTCCCCATTCCACAGTTTTCTTTTGATACTGTGTGATATCACTAATCTGTTCTCCACATAATTTTGTTGAGAATCCATATTTGCAATTTCATTTCCACACTTTCACTCTTATTTACTAAACAGCATCAAAATTCAATATATTTTATTCTTCCTTTCACACCACGAAGCCCTCCATATTTTAGTGACTACCTTCTGTTACCATCTCTGTGACCTTTTTCTTTTGTCCTGTATTAGCTGGTGAACTAATTGCTTACATTTAATTGTCTCCATTTAAGCAACTTTTTTCTATTTCTTGAGTTAACCCTGCGGGATAATCATAATGTTGGAGGAAAGTTATGTTGTGAGCTGTTCACAAGAACAATATTTCCAAATACAATCAGGAAATAAAGTTTGCTTGAACTATATGACTTTTTCCTGGAATCCAGGTAAGGAGTCAATGGTCATCTCATATTTGCAGTTGCTTCGTGCTCTAGTCGTCTGAGAAATATTACCAAAATTTCGTACAAATAAATGGAATTTTTGCTTCTTTTACATGACCATAAGTTTGCAAAGGCAACCAGTCAATAAAAAGTATAAATTTTTTCATCTAAGTGGTAGCCAAAGACTTTAAAACAAGGGACAAAATGCATAGCCTTTTGATGCCTCATCTTGTGCTCTGTCCTCAGATATTCCTTTGCTATTTACTCTTGTATTTCACAATTTAGAAGAGTTTCATAACTAGTCAAAAAGTTGCATGCAAAATATATGTAAATTTCACAGTAGCCATCTGAAAGTGCTGTGACAATTCTTTTTTGGAAAATGGATACAGATAATAGAATAAATATGCTATTTGTGGACCATGCAATAATTTGACTTTTAAATGCCACCAGTTGGGCAATTCACATCTCCTTTCAAAGCCATATAGCCCTCAACAGGAAAGTGTGTGCTGTAGAGCAATTTTTAAGGACAAGTGCTGATTGTGTCCTTATGTCATGAACCAGTCAAATGATATTTCTGTATGAATTAAACTCCTACAGTTACATTAAAGGTTTAGTTTGAATGTTTACTCCTAGCATTAATACCTAACATGACATTACAAATATGAAAATTCAGCATGACGCAACACATGTTTTTATTTAACTTCCATGTATTTTTGTTGTGATAAAATCCCTTAGTTAAGATGTTGAGTTGTCTCAATGATTTCACCACATCTACTAAGACGATCATGTGAATTGTCCCTGACTTTATTTATATGTTATGTTACATTCACTGTTTTGCATATGTTTAACATCACTGGAATTTCACAAACTTGATTTATAGTGTTTGACCTTTTCAATGAGTTATTTATTTCAGTTTGCTATAATTTAAAAAAAATTGAGTCTGTGTTCATTGTGGGTTCTATTTCCTTTTTTTGTGATTGTTTTTTCTTATTTTTGTTTCAAACTGATAATAACATGATAGAATGAGTTTGCTCATGTTCCTTCTCGTATAAATGATGAACTAATTTGAGAAGTATTGGTAGTAGGTTTTCTTTGAAGGAATGATAGAAGTTGGCAGTCAATCTGTGCAAGTCTATATATTCTTGTTTGGAGATGCTTTATTGTTGTTTCAGTTTCATCATTATAAATCCATTTTTGCTGAGTTGATTATATTCATTTTTTTTAGTTTTGGTATGTTGTATTTGAATATAAATTTGTCCATTTTTTCTAGATTTTATTTTAAAATGTACCCTAATTACCCTCTGGATTCAGTAATATCTGCATTTCAGTTATGATTTAATATGAGGATTGTTTCTTTTTCTTTCAGTTTCTTTGCTATGGCTTGTCATTCCTGCTTATCATTTTCCAAAGAACCAACTCTTAGCTTCATTGAGTCTGTGAAAAATTTTTGTTTGATGAAAACTCATTTTTATCTTTCTGCATTTTTTGTCTGTGCTTTTGAATTTTTTATCAGAAGTAATAATATCAAATACAAATACTGAAGAGTTTACTTTTATATTTCCTTCTTCTGGTTTAAAAGTTTAGGTCTTACATTTAAATTTTAGTCTATTTTGATGTTTTTGTGTGTATTTGCAGTGATATTTGGGTCTAATTTCATTCTTATGAAATGAGTTTCTCATCGCAATCACATGATACATGCTTGAGGTTATGGATATACTAATCACTTTTAGTTTATATTCCACAACATTGATATTTATCTAAAATCATATTGCACAATTTAATATGTACAATTATTGTGTGTTAATTAGATTTTTATAGGAAAAAATCTCTGCAAGCATTACTGAAAGAAAACATCAAACACTGGAAATGTGCATATAAAAATGTTCAACATCACTAACATCAGGACTAGGCAAATCAAAGGCACAAGGAGATGTCACCTTATATACCTATATGAATGAGTATTGTGTTCAAGATAAATGACAACTCTCTTTTGTTAAGAGATGAAAACTTACAAACTATTGGTGTAAATGAAAATTAGTATAGCTATTGTAGAAATATGAGGGGGTTCATCAAAATTAAATTATAAGTTTTGTATGCTTGAACTATATTACTCTAGGTGTACATTCAAAGGATGTGCAATTGAAATTGGGTTGTCAAAACACATTCCTATTCCTATTACAATGGCCAGAATTTCACTATATTCAAGATACCCAATCAATCTAAGTGTCCATTAAATGAAATACAGGTAAAGAATATTAGTTATGGAGATAGAATATACATAGATAGATAAACAGATAAATAGATAGATATAATAGATAGATTACAGATAGCTAGATAGGCAGATAAAACATTAACAACCTTTAAGAAAAAAACATAATTCTGTAATATGTTGCAACCTAGATGAACTGGAGAACATTATATTAAGAAAAATGAGACAGTTTTAGAAAGAAGAACACTGAATAAATTAAATTAAGTGTATAATCTTGCAAAGTAAAATCACAGAACCACAGACAATATGGTGACTACAAGAAGCAGTGGGGTTGATAAGTAGATCAATGTTATTAAAAGGAAAGATAACTCCAGTTAAATAAGAAATAATTTTAAGAAATCTCTGAACATCATGAGGAGTATAGTTAATAACAGTAACTTATATGAATGAAATTATATATAAAAATTAAATATATTTGAGTTTAGCTTAAAAATAATAAATTTTATAAAAATGCAAATATGTTATACAAAATAGGGTGAATATTATTAAAATTTGTGTTTTATAAGGGATAAGTATCTAAAGTACATATGTCACAAAGAAAAATATTAACAAAATAAATTACCTTATTACAAAAGAGAAAATATTCTAAAAGACATTTCTCTGCAGAAGTTATACAAATTATCAACATCCTATTAAAACATTCCAAATTAGACATAGAGAAATACAACTCAGAAACCCAATGATATACCACTTCATCTCATATTATATCCATGAGATAATATTTTTAAATATAGAAAATATAATGTATTTTGTCAAGGATGTGGTAATATTATAAAATAGAGTAATATAGTTCAGGGAATGTTAAATATGCCAGCCACTCTGAAACAATTTGCTGATTTCTCCATAGCTAAAGACTTAAGATATTATCGAGTAGTCTCACTCCTAGATGTGTTTCCCTTATGATTGAAGGCCAGTACTTAGACAAATAAATATGCATGCATGTCAATAACAGCATAATTCACAATAATCTGAAATGGAAATTACCCAAATATTCATCAAAGAATGTATGGATTAATGACATATATGTATATATATAAAACTGTATGAATATTAGTCAACATAAAACCAAAGGAACAATTTAACAAGTATTCAATGCATGAATGAAAACAAGGGAGAAGGGAATGGGGGAGGAAAGTAACAATGTAGGTAGCAAAGTAAACAAATGATGTAGGAAAAAAAGAAGGAATATATGAAGGAGTGTGAGAGGATAATATGGAGTGAAAGTAGGAAAGGTAAGAAAAAGGAAAGAAAGAACAAATGTGGGAAAGAAGGAAGTAAGGAAGGGAGGGAAGAAGGGAGGAAGGAAAGGAAGGTAGAAATTAAGAAGGGAAGGAAGGAAGGATCACAAAGACTATAACAAAACCTCAGACTAACCCCAGGCATTATGTCACTATGAATTATGTGAACACACTCATATTTAGTGGTGGATTTAGCTTTAATGTTGAAATTCAGTCATTGTTATTACAAAAGTTAGGATATAAAATACAAGTGTGAGGTCAGCTTTAGTTTGCAAAGCTTACTCCACCTCAATCTCAATCTCCTCTAATGAGAAATGTGGTGAATGATAGAAATATCTCAAGTGAATTCATTAATGACTAATTGAAATCATTTGTCTAAAATTAACAAGGAGAGACCTCATATGGTAAGCAATTTACATTAAATTTTTCATGACAAATAGTTGATTTCTTCCTAGGAAAACAAGAAAACAAAATAAAGTGAAGATCATTAAAATTTAAGAGAAAAATATTTCAGTGATATTAGTTTAATATAATAATACAGATTAATTATTGATTTTATGGGATCTAATGTGATGTGTTAATATATCCATATAGTTTGGAATCATCAAATAATAGTAACAAATACAGATGTCACCTAACATATTAACATTTCCATGTGGTAAGAAAATTAAACATTATTTAAAGGATACTTTTTGAGGAAGCCATAGCATCACTTAATGTATTAAATACTTTAAAGTTCCAGTTAAAAATATCAAGAACACCTGCAGTAAATCTCACCAAAATGGAAGTTTAAGGACTTTGTTAGAGGGAGAAAGGCTTTAAAGATATTACTGATAGATTGCTGATGGAAACACATACAGAATCATATATGCAAATATCATTTCCAAAACTTTTGCCATTGAAAAATTAAATATGAGTTTTAGGAAAGTATAAGGGTTAGATTGTGAAATTCACATTTCCATTATGGTGAACAATATTCACTTAGTTCTGATGTCAGTGATTTATCAAAGGCAAGAGGCTACTCTGCTGAGGAGTCTTCCCAGGGCTCCCTTCATGTCTTTGCTCCTCAGGCTGTAGATGAAGGGGTTCAGCATAGGAGTGATCATAGTGTACATCACTGAGGCAATCATGCTTCCCTGGAAAGACTGAATCATAGTAAAACTGTGGTATTCCTCAATTCTAATCCCATGGAACAAGGAGACCATGCAGAGGTGAGAGCCACAGGTGGAAAATGCTTTATACTTGATAGCAGTGGAGGACATCCTCATTAAGGAGGAGATAATCTGAGAGTAAGAGAGGAAAATCCCAGGGACAAGAAACACACCTAGCAGGGCAGTTGTTGCATACAACACAATGTTATTGATATGAGCATCAAAGCTGGCAGCCTTAAGAAGTGAAGGTAGCTCACAGAAGAAATGTGGGATTTCTGTGACTACAGAGAAGTTCAGATGCATTATGAACAGAAGATTAAAAAAGGAATCCCAGAAATGATGAACCATGAAATCAGAACTAGGAGACAACAAACAAGAGGGTTCATGACCATGTAGTTCAGGGGGTGGGAGATGGCCACAAAATGATCATAGGTCATTGCAGTCAGTAGAAAATTATCCATGCCAGCAAAAGTCATAAAAATGTACCTGAATGAGGCATCCTTTGTAGGAGATGACTTTACTCTGTGCCTATAAATTTGCCAACATATTTGGGATTATAGTGGAAGTGAAGCAGATGTCAACAAAGGACAAGTTGCAGAGGAAGAAGTACATCGGAGTGTGGAAGTAGGAGTCAGAAGTAGTGGCTAGTATGATGATCAGATTCTCAAGCACTGTGACCAGGTACATGGACGGGAACAGCCCAAAGAGTACAGGATGCACTTCAGAATTATCTGAGAGTACCAGAAGGAAGAACTGTGATCCTTTTGTGTGATTTTCTGCTTCCATGTCACTGGTGTATCTGCTGGGTGAGAGACAAATATTCTACAAAGAATCTACTGGCACCTCAGAGGATTACCACTTTAGAATATCAAATATGGAGGGATATCCTTCAGTATTTATTAAGTCCAGTCAATGACAATATTTTACTCCTTCATGTCACAGTCCATTTCATTTTTAATGTGTATAATTATTAACACTTTTTAAGAGAAACTTCTCCCTATCATCATTGACTCACTGGTTGAATATTTCTGGTTTTTTTATTGTTTTATTTTTCATATGTGCATACAAGGCTTAGGTCATTTCTCCCCCCTGCCCCCACTCCCTCCCTTACCACCCACTCCACCCCCTCCCTCTCCCCACCAACCCCTCAATACCCAGCAGAAACTATTTTGCCCTTATCTCTAATTTTGTTGAAGAGAGAGTATAGGCAATAATAGGAAGGAACAAGTGTTCCTGGTTGAGATAAGGATAGCGATACAGGGAGTTGACTCACATTAATTTCCTGTGCATGTGTGTTGCCTTCTAGATTAATTCTTTTTGATCTAACTTTTCTTAAGTTCATGGTCCCCTTTCCCTATTGGCCTCAGTTGCTGTTAAGGTATCTGCTTTAGTTTCTCTGCATTAAGGGCAGCAAATGCTAGCTAATTTTTTAGGTGTCTTACCTCTCCTCACCCCTCCCTTGTGTGCTCTCGCTTTATCATGCGCTCATAGTCCAATCCCATTGTTGTGTTTGCCCTTGATCTAATGTCTGCATATGAGGGAGAACATACGATTTTTGGTCTTTTGGGCCAGGCTAACCTCACTCAGAATGATGCTCTCCAGTTCCATCCATTCACCAGTGAATGATAACATTTCATTCTTCTTCATGGCTGCATAGAATTCCATTTTGTGTAGATACCATATTTTCTTAATCCATTCATAAGTGGTGGGGCAACTTGGCTGTTTCCATAACTTGGCTATTGTGAATAGTGCCACCATAAACATGGGTGTGCAGATGCTTCTGGAGTAACCTGTGTCACAGTCTTTTGGGTATATCCCCAAGAGTGGTATTGCTGGATCAAATGGTAGATCAATGTTTAGTGTTTTAAGTAGCCTCCAAATTTTTTTCCAGAGTGGTTGTACTAGTTTACATTCCCACCAACAGTGTATGAGGGTTCCTTTTTCCCCCGCATTATCGCCAACACCTGTTGTTCGTGCTGTTGCTAATGATGGCTATTCTAACAGGGGTGAGGTGGAATCTTAGTGTGGTTTTAATTTGCATTTCCTTTAGAGATGGTGAGCATTTTTTCATGTGTTTTTTGGCCATTTGAATTTCTTCTTTTGAGAAAGTTCTGTTTAGTTCACTTGCCCATTTCTTTATTGGTTCATTAGTTTTGGGAGAATTTAGTTATTTAAGTTCCCTATATATTCTAGTTATCAGTCCTTTGTCTGATGTGTAGCTGGCAAATATTTTCTCCCACTCTGTGGGTGTTCTATTCAGTTTAGAGACCACTTCTTTTGATGAACAGAACCTTTTTAGTTTTATGAAGTCCCATTTATCTATGCTATCTCTTAGTTGCTCTGCTGCTGGGGTTTTGTTGAGAAACTTCTTACCTATACCTACTAACTCCAGAGTATTTCCTACTCTTTCCTATATCAACTTTAGAGTTTGTGGTCTGATATTAAGATCCTTGATCCATTTTGAGTTAATGTTGGTATACTGTGATATACATGGATCTAGTTTCAGGTTTTTGCAGACTGCTAACCAGTTTTCCCAGCAGTTTTTGTTGAAGAGGCTGCTATTTCTCCACTGTATATTTTTAGCTCCTTTGTCAAAGACAAGTTGGTTATAGTTGTGTGGCTTCATATCTGGGTCCTCTATTCTGTTCCACTGGTCTTCATGTCTGTTTTTGTGCCAGTACCATGCTGTATTTATCATTATTGCTTTGTAATATAGTTTGAAGTCAGTTATCGTGATACCTCCAGCATTGTTCTTTTGACTGAGTATTGCCTTGGCTATTTGTGGCCTCTTGTGATTCCATATAAATTTAACAGTAGATTTTTCAATTTCTTTAATGAATGTCATTGGAATTTTTATGGGAATTGCATTAAACATGTAGATTACTTTTGGGAGTATAGACATTTTTACCATGTTGATTCTACCAATCCATGAGCATGGGAGATCTCTCCACTTTCTATAGTCTTCCTCAATCTCTTTCTTCAGAAGTGTATAGTTTTTCTTGTAGAGGTTATTCACATCTTTTGTTAGGTTTACACCTAGGTATTTGATTATTTTTGAGGCTATTGTAAATGGAATTGTTCTCATTCATTCTTTTTCAGTTTGCTCGTTGTTAGTGTATAGAAATGCTAATGATTTTTCTATGTTGATTTTATATCCTGCTACCTTGCTGTAGCTATTGATGATATCTAGGGGTTTCTGAGTTGAATTTTTTGGGTCTTTAAGGTATAGGATCATGTCATCTGCAAATAGGGATATTTTGACAGTTTCTTTACCTATTTGTATTCCTTTTATTCCTTCTTCTTGCCTAATTGCTCTGGCTAGGAATTCCAGTACTATGTTGAATAGGAGTGGAGATAATGGGCATCCTTGTCTGGTTCCTGATTTTAGAGGGAATGGTTTCAGTTTTTCTTCATTTAGTATAATGCTGGCTTAGTTTTGTCATATATAGCTTTTATAATGTTGAGGTACTTTCCTTCTATTCCTAGTTTTCTTAGAGCTTTTATCATGAAATGGTGTTGGATCTTATCAAAGGCTTTTTCTGCATCTATTGAGATGATCAAGTGGTTTTTGTCTTTGTTTCTGTTAATGTGGTTTATTATGTTTATTGATTTTCGTATGTTGATCCACCCCTGCATCCCTGGGATGAAGCCTACTTGGTCGTGGTGAATAATCTTTTTGATGTGTTGTTGAATTTGGTTTGCCTTTATTTTGTTGAGGATTTTTGCATCAATGTTCATTAAGGAGATTGGCCTATAGTTCTCCTTTTTGGAGGTGTCTTTGCCTGGTTTTGGGATAAGTGTAATACTGCCTTCATAAAATGTGTTAGGCAGTTCTCCTTCCCTTTCTATTTCATGGAAGAGTTTAAGGAGGGTTGGTATCAGTTCTTCTTTAAAGGTCTGATAGAATTCAGCAGAGAATCCATCAGGTCCTGGACGTTTCTTTTTGGGGAGACTCTTGATTGCTGCTTCAATTTCATTTTGTGTTATAGATCTATTCAGGTGATTAGTTTCCTCTTGGTTCAGTTTTGGATGATCGTATGTATCTAGAAATCTATCCATTACTTTAAGATTTTCAAATTTATTTGAATATAGGTTCTTGAAGTAGTCTCTGATGATTTCCTGGACTTCCATGGTGTTTGTTGTTATCTCCCCTTTTGCATTACTGATTCTACTAATTTGGGTTTTTTTTCTGTGCTCATTTTAGTCAGGTTTGCCAGGGGTCTATCAACCTTGTTTATTTTTTCAAAGTACCAACTTTTTGTTTCATTAATTCTTTGCATGCTTTTTTTGGTTTCTATTTTGTTGATTTCAGCTCTTATTTTTATTATTTCTCTGCTTCTATTTGTTTTGGGATTTGCTTGTTCTTGTTTTTCTAGGAATTTGAGATGAATCATTAGGTCATTGATTTGGGATCTTTCAGTCTTTTTAATATATGCACTCATGAGTATAAGCTTTCCTCTCAGGACTGCCTTTGCTGTGTCCCATAGTTTCCGGTAGGCTGTTTTCATTTTCATTGACTTCCAGGAACTTTTTAATTTCCTCTTTTGTTTCATCGATAATCCCTTGTTCATTAAGTAATGAATTATTTAGTTTCCAGCTGTTTGCATGATTTTGTCTTTACTTTTATTGTTGAGTTCTACTATTACTGCATTGTGATCAGATAGTATGCATGATGTAATTTCTATTTTGTTATATTTGCTGAGACTTGCTTTGTGCCCTAGGATATGATCTATTTGGGAGAAGGTTCCATGGGCTCCTGAGAAGAATGTATATTGTGTAGAAGTTGGATGAAATGTTCTGTAGACATCAAGAAGGTCCATTTAATATATTGTATATTTTAGGTCTAGGATTTCTTTATTGATTTTTTGTTTGGATGACCTATCTATTGATGATAATGGGGTGTTAAAGTCTCCCACAACCACTGTGTTGGCGTTTATATATGCTTCTAGGTCTTTCAGGGTATGTTTGATGAAACTGGGTGCGTTGACATTGGGTGCATATAGGTTGATAATTATTATTTCCTTTTGGTCTATTTCCCCTTTTATTAGTATGGAATGTCCTTCTTTATCTTGTTTGATCAATGTAGGTTTCAAATCTACTTTGTCAGAGATAAGTATTGCTATTCCTGCTGTTTTGGGGGGCCATTGGCTTGGTAAATCTTCTTCCAGCCTTTCATCCTAAGCCTATGCTTATTTCTGTCAGTGAGATGGGTCTCCTGTAAGCAACAAATTGTTGGATCGTCCTTTTTAATCCATTTCATCAAGCGGTGCCTTTTGATGGGTGAATTAAGTCTGTTAACATTAAGTGTTAGTACTGATAGGTATGTGGTGATTCCTGTCATTTAGTTGTCTTAGTTGATTGAAGGTTTGATTGTGTGTACCTAAGCTGAAGTTACTCTCTACTGTCTTGCTTTTTCTTTTCCTGTGGTTTGATGCTGCCTGTCTTTTCATGGTTAAGTTGAGTTTCACTTTCTGTGTGCAGAATCCCTTGAAGAGTCTTTTGTAGTGGTGGCTTTGTGGTCAAATACTGTTTTAGTTTCTGCTTATCATGGAAGACTTTTATTGCTCCATCTGTTTTGAATGATAGTTTTGCTGGGTAGAGTATCCTGGGGTTGAAGTTATTTTCATTCAGTGTCCGGAAGATCTCACCCCATGCTCTTCTTGCTTTTAATGTTTCTGTTGAGAAGTCTGCTGTGATTTTGATGGGTGTACCTTTGTATGTTACTTGCTTTTTCTCTCTTACAGCCTTCAATATTCTTTTCTTAGTTTCTGAACTTGTTGTTTTAATGATGATATGTCGTGGGGTAGTTCTATTTTGATCTGGTCTGTTTGGTGTCCTGGAGGCCTCTTGCATCTGTATGGGAATATCTTTCTCTAGATTTGTGAAATTTTCTGTTATTATTTTGTTGAATATATTACGCATTCCCTTCGCTTTTACCTCTTCTCTTCTTCGATGCCCATGATTCTCAAGTTTGGTCTTTTGATGGAGTCTGTGAGTTCTTGCATTTTCTTTTCACAAGTCTTGAGTTGTTTAATTAATAGTTCTTCAGTTTTTATTTTAATTACCATTTCATCTTCAAGTTCTGAGATTCTGTCTTCTGTTTGTTCTATTCTGCTGGATTGGCCTTCCGTTTTGTTTTGCAGTTCTGTTTCATTCTTTTTTCTGAGGTTTTCCACATCCTGGGTGGTTTCCTCTTTTATGTTGTCTATGTTTGTCCTGAGTTCATTTATCTGTTTATTCATCGTGTTCTCTGTTTCACTTTGGTGTTTATACAGTGCTTCTATGGTTTCCTTTATTTCTGCTTTTGCTTTTTCAAATTCTCTATTTTTGTTGTTTTGGAATTTCTTGACTGTCTCCTGTACATTTTGGTTGACCCTATCCAGTATCATCTCTATAAAATTCTCATTGAGTACCTGTAGTATGTCTTCTTTTAAATTATTCTTGTGGGCTTCATTGGGTCCTTTGGCATAGTTTATCTTCATTTTGTTGGAGTGTGGATCTGAGTATCTGTTTTCTTCATTCCCCTGTGGTTCCTGTAATAATTTTTTGCTGTGGGGAAGCTAGTTTCCCTGTTTTTTCTGTCTTCCTGTCATTGTCTTTGGTGTTGTTACTGTCCCTGTACTGTGTGCAATTAAGTATTTTCTAGCTTGTAATAATAACAATGGTGATATTTAGAATGGAAGTGTGAGTGGAGATGGAAAGCAAGAAGTTAAAGAAAAGCGAAAAACAAACAAACAGACAAGGAGAAAACACAACAAAGAATCAGACAAGAAAGTTTCAAAGGTATAAACAGGGAGCATTAGTGAACTAATCCACAGTAAGCTGAACAGGCATTAGAGAGACAGAGAGAGGATTGAAAATAAAAAATAAAGACAAAAGATAAGAATAAAAATAAAAAATAAGTAAATGAAAGAAATATATACATATATAAATAAAATAAAACAAAAAATAGAAAATTTAAAAAAAACCAAAAAACCTCCAAGTTCAAATGCAATAAAGTTTCAGTCTTAATAATTTGGGTGTCCATCTCAATCTCCAATCCTAGAGATGGTGCCTCAGATGTTGTTCTGTGGTTGTCCCATCAAAGGGGATTCATAAAGTAGAACAAAACTACACACACAAAAAAAAACCCCACCAAGTGTCCCAAGTTCAAATGCAATGCAGTTTCAGTAAGTTTTTCAGCAGGCATGTGCAATTTCATTGTTCTCTCATCAATGGTAGGGAGAAAAAGAGAAAAAAAAAGAGTCTGGAGACAGTTCTGAGAATGGTATCTGTGGCTGTGGCTTGCCTGCCTGCTGCTGTCAGCCTGCTGTTGCTGGAGGCATTATTTATGCAGATCTCTGGGGTGAGCTTAGCACTCACCTGGCCCTGCATGCTTTGTTTACTCAGAGTTCTCCTGTGCATGAGCATCTGCTACAAGCTTTCCCCTTTCCAAGCACCCTGGGGAAGGTGACATTACACCCACATTCTCAGACCTGCATGTTTATTTACAGTTCATGTGGGAAGTGGGTCTTCCCCCCTCTCCTGTGAGTTTTCCTCCCACTGCCACTTTTATAAACTTTCCTGCTCCTGATTACTGGGCGGTGCTGCTGCTCCTGCCAGCCACCATGTTTGTTCACAGCTCCCATGGGATGTGGGTCTTCCCTCCTCTCCTGTGGAGTTTTCCTCCCTCTGCCACTCTCACAAGGTTTCTCATTCCTGGTTGCTGGGCGTGCGCCCCGGCTCCCGCCCGAGCCTCTCCTGCCCACCCAGCTTGTTTATTTACAGTCCCAGGAAGGAGTCCCTTCCCCCAATCTTCAGTGCTCAGTGCCTCCACCCTCTTTCCCACGTGTCTTTATTGTTCTTATTGCTTATTAGTCAGTTTCTCTTTTTTTCCCCGGGTGGTTGTCAGTCTGTCCAGGGGGCTATGCTGCTCTGGCCCAGGCTGGTCTGTGGGAGTACTGCGGTACTGCAAAGCTCACCTTGTCTGCATCTTCCCAAGCAATCTGGGCACAGGCAACTGGCAGCCCGGGGGCCCTCCTTGTTTCTCCATTTAACATGAAGTGGAGATTCTCTGCACCCTCTGGAAGTGTGGAGTGGTCAAAGTTTTGCCTTTTCTCAGTGATTTTGCCTGCAAAGTGTGTCTCCAGCATCTCTCCAAGATTTCACTGTAGGAGACTCGCTTTCTGCTTCCTCCCTCTATCTGCCATCTTGGAATCTCTGGTTGAGTATTTCCTGGTAGACATAACTACTTATTACTTTGATATGACCTGTCCAAAAGACTTTAAGATATTTCATAAATTTTCCTAGATTTTCCCTACACTTCTTCATTCTAGTAGCTCTGTAATAGTCATGAAACATGGAATCTGAACACAGTCTTTGGCATATGACTTGACTCCACACTTCCTCATGATCAGACAGTTAATTTTCAGTTACTTATTTTTCTTTAGTTTCTAAGAATATAACCACTCTAAAAGAAATCAAATGTTTCTCCAAAGTACAGTGACCTCGCTTTCATAGAGCAAAGAATGATATTACTTTCCAGTATCGATAGTCTAAAGGCAAAACCCAGCACCTAAGTTCTCTCTTCTTTTCCTTCTTTTTCTGCCAGACTCCATGGGAAATTATGCCTCTTCAGATGGATGTCACTGAAGCATCTTCTCTTCCACAATTTGTTCCAGGAAGACTACAGTTTTTGTGGAGGTTGTGTCAGAGAATTAATGATGGTGGGCAACAGGAGCATATTTAAAGTTTCTAATACCCCTAGGATTGAATTATCAGAGCTCCTCATTAAATATATTGTCATTTTTCTTAACTTTAAACAAACCAGCTCCCTTGAGGTAGCACAAAAGATTCCAGAATGGAAAACTTTCAGCCAAATTTGTGTCTATATATGAAATTGTAAAATGTAATAGATTTATTTTTCCCAAAGAGAAAGTATTTACTCTCTAGTATTTGTCAAAGTTACATAACTTAATTTCTACAAAGAATCATATTTTCACAAGGAACCCAATTAAAGAAGCATTTCTCTGTGATATTCATCACTTGACAGATCTTGGTAGATATTATTTATCTCCTGGTGTTCATAATGTTTTGGAAATGAAGACATTATTTTTTCTTAATTTTTCCTTTTTTAAACTTTAATTAAAATATTATATTGTATGTGTTTATTATGTACAACATGACGCTTTGAGATGAATACATTGTGGAATGGATAAATCTAATCAAATTAACATATGCATAACTCTGTATATTTATCATTTGTGCTGAGATAATTTGATGCCCACTAAACATATTTCAAGAACATACTATATAATCATTACCTATACTTATGTTGCTACACAATAGATTTATTGAACTTCTTCCTAGTATCTAAATGAAATTTTCTGTCCTTAGATCATTGTACAAACTCCCTAACTTTCCCCACCTTTGTTAACTATGAGCCTTCTTCTTATGTCTTTGAGCTCAACATAATTGTGTGACCTTGTGACATTTATCTTTCTGTGCCTGGCTTATTTCACTTAGTATAATATTCTTCAAGTTCCTTCATGCTGTAGGAAATTATAATACAGCCTTTGTTATACTAATGATGCTTTGTTTTTTAAATATTTATATGCTCTTTTCTTGACAAAAAAGTATGTTGATTCCAAGTTTTGACTTTTGTATTTTTCAAAACGTTAGGTGATGATACACTATTGAAAAGTGATTTTATTTATTTATTTTTAATACATATTGAGTAAGGGAATTGGTGGAACATATAGCATTATTATCTTTAAGTTTTCATAAAATTCTGTGATATTTTCCACAATAGCTGCCATAATTTACATTTCCATGAATAGTGTGAAAATCTTCCCTTTTTCTTACACCCTTAATAAAATATCTTTCTTCTATTTTACTTACTATTTTCAATTTTTTTTTCCATTTCAGCCATTTTTGTCTCCATTTCATTTGTTCATTTTATTTTTTATTCATTTATTCACATGTGCATACATTGTTTGGGTCATTTCTCTCCCCTGGCCCCCTCCTCCACCTTCTTCACCCTCCCCGCCTCACTTCCAGACAGAACCTGTTCTGTCCTTATCTCTAATTTTGTTGAAGAAAAGACATAAGCATAATAAGGAAGACAAAACATGTTTGCTAGTTGAGTTAAGGACAGCTGTACAGAAATATTCCTAGCATTGCTTTCATTTACACATGTGATACAACCCATGTTGATTCATCTCTCACTGATCTTTACACTGGTTCCGGTTCCCCTTCTCATGTTAACCTCTGTCACCTTGCTCAGAATGATGTTCTCCAGTTCCATCCATTTACCTGCAAATGATAAGATTTCATTCTTCCTTATGGCTGAGTAAAATTCCATTTGTGTACAAGTACCAAATTTTCTTGATCCATTCATCAGTAGTGGGGCATCTTGGTTGTTTCCATAACTTGGCTATTGTGAATAGTGTTGCAATAAACATGGGTGTGCATTCCTTTGGGTGTATCCCCAGGAGTGCGATTGCTGGATCATACGGCAGGTCTATGTTTAGATTTTTTAAAAGCCTCCAAATTTTTTCCAGAGTGGTTGCACCAGCTTGCATTCCCACCAGCAGTGTACCAGGGTTCCTTTTTCCTCACATCTTCTCCAACACCTGTTTTGGTGATGTTTTTGATGATGGCTATTCCAACAAGGGTGAGGTGGAATCTTAGTGTGGTTTTATTTTCATTTCCTTTATGGCTAGAGATGGTGAGCATTTTTTCATGTGTTTTTATGGCCATTTAAATTTCTTCTTTTGAGAAAGTTGCCCATTTCTTAATATGTATTAATATGTATAATACCATTTCTTAATAGGTATTTTATTTCCATACTATAGTTGCATAGGGGGTATATTACAACATCTACAAGAGTGTTTTCAGTATATCTTAGTTACATTCACCCCTCCATCTTTCTCTGTTAAATATATTAATACATAGTACTTCCACCACATTTGCCCACTTTCACTCCTTCCTTATGCTACCTGCCTCCCAGTGGTACCAACCACAGACAAGACTTCTTTTACCTTAATTTCTGTTTTTTTAAAGGCATTTTTGTTGATGATGTTTATACAGGGAGTTTCATTATGGCGTTTCTTTATATACAGGCACTGTAACTCAATTTGATCCATCCCCTCCATTATTCTCCTTTCTACTATAGTTTTCTTCTTATGATGACTTCAACAACTTTGAATGTTCCATGTTCATACTTGTACAGAAAGTAGATCAGCCATATTTACCTTTTTTACTTTATTTACTCTCCTCCCATTCATGTCCCCCAGTTTGTTTTACCTGCTTTACATTCTTTTTCTTCATTGTTTAATTTTCTGTTCATTGTTCATTAGGATTTTGCCTGGTATTTTAATGTAAATGTATTGTACTTAAGTCATTCTACCCCTTGTCCCCCAGTGCACTTCCTTGCCTTTTGTCCCAATCCTATATTGTTCAATTGTTTTTAATGGCTTCATTGTGTCTGGTTCCTACACAGATGTGATTGTTTATCATTCACTACCTTTATTTCCTAGTTTTCCTCCTCCCTAAGTCTCCTCTACCACTTCCAGTTTTGAGTACATGTTCTGTGCACATTTGTAAATGTATTTGTATTTTTATTGTGCCTATATTCCACATCTGAAAGAAAACATGCAGCCTCTGACTTTCTGAACATGGTTAACTTCACTTAACACAAGGTTCCATCTTTGCAACTACAGTGAGGTGATTTCTCTTTGTGGGTTAGTTTTGTTTTCCCCTGATTATTAGTGTTGTTGATCAATCCTCTTTATAACTTTTAACAATTTGCTTTTTGTTTAATAAATTTATATTCAGGATTTTGCTAGATTTTAAATCACTTCATTACTTTTTTACTAGTGAATTATGTGCATTACTTTTATATTTTGTGTATTAACATTGTATCAAATATATTTTGCAAATACGTTTTCATTACATAGATTGCATCATCACTCCACTTATAGTTTACTTCCTTTGCAGAAATAATTCAGTTTCATGTAATCCTATTTCTGCTATTGTTATGAATGTTTTGAGATCATATCAATTAAATGTACCCAGAGTAATATTATAGAGTTGGGGTTCTTATGCTTATATCTTAGTAAAACTTGAGTTCATATTTGTTGTGAAATAAGGATCTAATTTCATTGATCTACATGTGGTTTCCAGTTTTCTCAATACCATATATTAAAGAGATTGCCTTTCTCTCATTGTGTGTTCTTGCCACCTTTGTCCAATGTCAGTTGGCAGAAGTTGGAATTATTTTTAGGTTCCCTATTTTTCTACATCCCTTTGGTTTATGTGACTACCATGCTGTTTTGACCACTTAATTGTGTAGTATATTTTGTGGTCTTGTAATAAGTGGCCTCCAGTTTTGTTTTGTTTTGTTTTTTCTTCATTTGTTTGTATGTTTATTTGTCCCAACATTGCTTTGGCTATTTAGTTTTTAGTGGCTCTCCATAAATTGTGGGATGGGTTTACATTTTTGTAAAAACATCACTCATGCTGCCTTCAGATGTACATTAAGTAGGCAGATTGATTTTAGTATTCTGAACATTATAACAATATAAATTTTTCAAAGTCATGAACATGGACGATTTTTTTAACTTTTGTATTGCTTTTAGTTCATTTCATTAATTTTTTATGGATTTCCCTGGGGAGCTATTTCATGTTCTTGAGTACATTTATTCTGAAGTAAGTTATTTTTAAAACTACATATGTGGGATTGTTTTCCTGATTTCAAGATAGTTTTGTAGTTAGTGAATAAAATGCTACTGATTTTGTAAATTGTATTTGGTAAATTGTATCCTATGTATTTATAGATTTCATTTATTAATTACAACTTTTCTGATAGAACAAATATTATTTCCTGAAACAATGCTTAAATTTTAAAAGATTAAAAAGTACTTCATATGTGTGTATGAAAATAGAATTATGTGATTGAGGGCATAACTCAAGTGGCATAAGGGTTTCTCTAGCAAGATCATCAAGCTTGACTAAGTTCAATCCCCAGTTCTGTCTTTAAAAGTAAAAATAGAATAATAAAACTGGTAAAATTGTTTTCAAAAGGGATTTGGGAAGTAGCTCCAATTCAGAGTGTTTGGTTAGCATGCACATATCCCTGAATTCCATCCCCAGCAGTAGAAAAATATTTTTAAATGTTTAAAAAGGAAGAGATACAAAAAATTAACACAAGGGGTAAAGTTGATCAAAGTATATTGTATGCATGTCACACTAAAACCCACTTGTATAATCAACATACACTAATAAAAATATAGAAAAAGTTAATGAGATCACATTTCTACCAACAAACTGAGTGGTGATCGTGCAAGCACATCTGTGATACAAGCTACATGGGAGCACAACTTTAAGTGGAAGATGCCAAGGTTGGCTCTTCCACTTTCTGCAAAGTCTCAAAACAATATCTGTAAAAAAAAAGCAAAAGTGGCTGCCACCATGGCTCCAGTGGTAATGTGCTTTCTTAGCAAGCACAAGGTCTGCTGTTTAAGCACCAGTACCCACCACCTAGAATGAGTGAATAAAAAATGAAAGTGAAAAAGGGCTAGGGCTGTGTCTCAAGTAGTAAAATGTCTGCCTTCAAACTCCAGTATTATAAATAAATAAAATACTTCCAATATTTTCAAAAGTTAGCTCATGTTTTTAAAATTATGCATTTGAAAAATTATAAAAATTTGTTCATTCTTTATATGAAAAAACAAAGATTGGCACACGAACACTTTGGAATTTATCTTCCTTATTTAATATTTGTTAGTTGTCTTATTTTAGTATTCTCTTGTTTCTATTATTTGTAATTGTAATTTCTATTGTTTTTTCTGATTTCTTCTTTCTATATATTTATTTATACATATATTATATATTATACACACACATTTGCTATTCAGAAAGGGACAAAAAACAAAATACTTGCAAAACATTGAGACATGTAGATCAATTGTTGGAAAAATATAGGAGAAAAATTAATATTAGAAAATTAGGGTTTCAAATGTTAAAATCGAGAAAATTATAGCAACAAATACTATATTTTGCTCACATTTAAAGAATATGAAATATAGTATACATTTTGGATCCTCCATTAAGTGGTTCAAAGGACACAAGATTAAAGAAAAACTACAAATTCTGAAGATGCGTGGAGTTCTGTGCTGTACTGTGGATACCTGATTCTTTTTCCCATAATGACCTCAAATTCAACTCAAGACAGGCTAACATTCAGCAAAAATAAAATATTTACTATATCACATAAATTAATTATATTGCATGCTTTCATTGGCTCTTGATGATTGTCATAATTTGTTCCTTAATTGAGCTACCCTTTGCTTTAAGAGAAGAATATGTTCACAAAATTAAGAGTAAGAAAATACTCATCAGATAACTCAATTATTTAAAAGTAACTGAAGGTAATGAAAACTGACTCAGAGCTTCTCCACATAAATTAATCATTGAAATGCACAAAAGATTATTCATTTTCCCCTTTTTGAAATTTCTTTTAATTTTTTATTATCTTTTTGACTGCATTTGGTCAAATCTGCTGTAATGGATCCATGAAGAAGATGGATTTACTGTACTAATATTCACAGGCAGTGAAAGTAGAATATCAATAAGCAGTGTCTGGTGGAAAGTGCAAATTGAGTTTATTTTTAATGAATTTCAGTTGGAATGATGAAATTATTCTATAGATAGATGGTGGTCATGGTTGTACATATTACTGTGCTTATGGCACAGTCTTGTGCATATTAAAATTATAAATTTTACATCAATATACATATTCTCCAATAAAGCACACAGAGATATTTACTTTTACATCCTAAGGGAGTCCAGAGTTTGGTAGAGAAGTATTATTGCAGACAGAAATTGAGGACTGTAAGTCATAGGGCAAATCTAGCTTAGTTGGAAACCACTAAAAATAATTCCATGAGTGAAAGAGTTGATGGTTTTCTCTTGCAGCAATATGGCTCTAGTGGAAAAGCAATCATTTAGAGATGATTTTTAAAAGTCAGGTTACACTTTGAACATTTAATTTGAGGAGTGCATAGAACACCCCATTGGTGCTACTGTCTTAAAGGTAAAATGATTTACTTTAGCATTTATCACTCTATACAGGAAACAATTAATTACTTGCACAGAGGGCAATCAAAGTTCTACCTGAAGACCTGGGAGTTAGTGTGACAACATGTTTCTAGGCTGGACACTACCTATGATCCTTCTGCAATTTTTTAAAATTATGGGTCTACCATAACATTCATTAATACTCAAGATTGTCAATGAGAGACTCTGTTACTCTCATTACATTCTAAGTCCATCCAATCGAACAATACCAACAAGTTAAATTAAATAACTCTGCATAATTACATTGTTAATGATTGTCTACTGAAAACTTACTTAGGTTTTTTAATCCATCTATATTTAGTTTGCAGGAAACTTATAGATCAGTTCTCCCTTCAAGCTTAATTATTTCCCAATGTTTGCATACTCCCATTGAAGGTAATTAAATTCATTTCATATAATTAATTGCATTCTCATAATTAACATTAGAATTGAACACACAGCCATGTACTTCTCTTAGGATATTACTCCAAATTTTTGGAGTTTTTGTGTCTAATTGATACTTCTATTTCTATCTTCCAAACCCACTCCTCAGCCTTATTCACATGAAAGTGTTTAAATTTCCTTCACATTAGTTCTCCTAGAGGTCAGCAATCAGCTTCTGCACCACAAAAATTATTAAGAATGTTGCAATATTTCAAAGTACTTAATCATTTAGTATTAAGGACTGTGTTATCTCTCTTGAAATAGGGGAATTTCCCTTGTGTTTCAATTTTGATACAATGTGATTTCTAGAGCCAACAGGGAGAAACTTCTATTTCTATAAAAGAAGGAAAGAATTCGGAAAGTATTGTAAGGAGACTATGGAGACTTTTTTGAATAATGAATAATTATTCATTTATTCTCCAAGAGAATAGCATTGTTAACTGCAAATAGTTGAATGTACCTGACAAAGATGAGTTATTAGAGAAAAACAATTTGACTGTCAGCAAAGCTATCATTTGGAGGATACACTGGCAGAGTTTCTCTTCCCTAAAAGAGCAAACTAAAGACTGTAATGATGAGTGGAAAAAATGGGAACAAAATATTAGATGGTGAGAGGAAAAAAAGTAGAATGAAGGATTCAGAAAATTCAGTCCCCAAGTTTCTAGAAATTCTAATGTACTTTCCCTGCATATCTAAGGCCAAATATCTTGCAATTCCTAGAGATAGAGATTAGGAATTCCCTGACCAAAATGTCTCCCTATACATTCTGGAAAAATGTCATTGTGAGTGAAAGAGTTAAGGTAAATAGTGTTGGATGATGCCATCTGAAAATGTTCTACAAGTGCAGAAATTAGGATGGAATAGAATAGAAGATAACACTGAAAAGGAAATTTGTATTATATTCAAGCTCCAGTGACATGGGAAAGAACAGTGGTTCTCAATGTGTCATCTCCAAATTGGCAGGACCAGCATCACCTGGGAGCTCATTAGTCATGTAAATTCTTGGCTTCTGTCCAGGATGTACTAAATCTGAAACAACAGGGGTAGGAACAAATATTTGTGTTTAATAAGTCCTCCAGCTATTTCTGATTTCTCTATATGGCTAAAGTTTGAGAACTGTCATGAATGGATAATGAAAGATCCAAAGAAGGATGCAACTTTGAAGATTTCAAATCTGTCTGGTTCTAAAAGCTTATGTGTACATCTGAAGAAATGATAACATTCATTTTAGAATTCATAATACTTATATCTCTTATTTTTATCATGTTGTTCATTTAATTAAATGAATTTTGGAAACAATCTTTGCATGTTTATTAACTGTCATATTTAATGACAAATGTCAATTAAATTAATAAACTAAATGTCAGCTTACATTAATGACAATGTTCAATTAGATTTTAACTCTAATTTTAAAATCAACATAATGTAATCATTTAAAGGTATTTCCTGGAAGTCAATCTCAAGATGACAGAGTAGAATCTTTTTCCATTGGACTCTATGAATGAAAAGAGTCAGAGTAAAAAAATATATTATATTTGAAAGAGAGAAAGAGGAAGAGCTCCAAGAACCATCAAAGAGGGACAGAACAGCTGGATAATATGACAAAAGACAGATGTGATAGAATAAGTTAGAAAAGAGTTTATAGCTCTATCCCCAGCACCCCTCATGGGAGAGGAGTCAAAGCCTCTACCTCAAGATAAGTTAGGCAGGCTTCATTATGGACTGACAGGTCCAACTGCAGGACAAGCTCAAACCCCACCAAACATCCTAAACTCGGTGTGGGACAGTGACACCCTCAGAATGACAGGTTAGCAATGAACAAGACAATTCTTCCTTCCACAGCTCAAAGGACTTGACAAGGTGTTATATTCAGAAAGGGTCTGCTGTATAAAAGTGAGGCATTGAGGGAAAAACAATGAGCAATCATAACCCAGAGTGTTGTGGCACAACTTGACATACTGTCTGGGAGATGGATGGCCACAAGAGGCAGTTGTGGAGAGAGAAGTTGACATAGGTGAGCTGTGGCGTTTCAACAGCCACTGAGAGATTGGGAACAAATGGTGAGTGGGTGGCAGTGCCATTCTAACATTTGAGTGCAAGTTTGACTGCCTGAGTATCATTTCAGAAACAGAGCATCATGCCCATGGCTGGCAGAATGTTCAGGCATGAGGAGCTGGTGACTGGGTATAGTGTCTGTAGTCAGTAAGCTTTGAAACTGAGTTACCCTTGAAGTCTGAAAAACAGGATTAATGACAGTTCAGAAATTTCTGGGACACCTGGCCACAGTGTTTGGGTGGAAAATGCCATGTGAGGTGGTGCTAGAGATGGAGAGTCTGACCTGGATTCAAGAAGTTAGCAGATGTGAGTGGAGCAGTGAGGCCTACTGTGGTTGGTAGTGCTGCCTTCCTTGAATAGCAAAAGCCCCATTGCCTAAGTTTCACTGTGGAAACAGCATCAGGCTCTTGGTAGTGGAATGCAATGCCTCAATTAGTTGCTTCACAGCCACAGGCATTTGTTGCCAGACAGGGTTTGAGACAGAGCTAATCTTGGAATTTGAAAACCAGGAAAAGATCATGGCTCAGGGAGTTTGGGACTTTTTGCCATAGGGTCAAGGTCATATACAGCTGGGAGAGAGGAAAAGTTTTGGATGTAGACCCATTGAAAAGTTTGAGCTCAGACAGTGAAGGGCATGGTGATTTCTAGCCCTGACATCTCTGACAAAAGCAACTCCCATTGCTGAGGAGTACTATAGAAACAGCACCAATTTCATGAATGGCAAGTGCTGAGAACCCAGGACCTATCTGTTGGCAGCAGGGGCTTTCTGTCAGATGGGGCTGAGATCTCTGAGCACAGTACTTGACAATCACACAATATTCCTAGTCTACTGTCTTCCACAGAGTGACAATCTCTGGTCAGAGCACTTGACTCTCTTACTTCTCCACCACCAGTGCAGAACTTAGTGTCTGTCTGTTCCTCCCATGTAAGAAACATTTTGGGGAAACACTGAAGATTGTATGTATGCCAATGGTGAAGGCACAAAAGGGTTGCCTGTGCAACAAAGGAGAACATACCTGATCTATAGACTTAATGCTGCTTGTGGCCAGCAATGGCCTTGAGTACACAAAGAGGAAAGATTCAAAAGTTGAAGCAGCACAGAAATGGACAAATTATCCTCCTACAGGAACCCAATCCGCACAGAAAGAAACACAAGAGACTCCAGCAATTTTCCTATGTAAGTGGTGCTAGGGAACAGGCCTGGCACACTGAACATGCAGGCAAAATTTGGCTATTGAGCTATCTTCAGTCTAGTTGTGAGAAAGTATACTGAAACCCTCACACTACACAGTCTTGTCTGAACTATGATAACATTTCAATGATGAGAATACAAGGGATTAAAAATTCTAATCAAGAAATGTGAGAATTATGAAAAAAATGTGTACTCATTTATGTAAATGCCAAATTAATAACTGTTGAAACTATTCACATAATTGCAGGATGGGAGAAAAAGAGAGCAAAGGAATGGGGTAAATTAAAATATGATTTATTTGAACTTTGTAAGAACTTTTAGAAATGCCACCATTTACCCCCAACCAGCCCAATAATATTGAAAAAATAAATAAAATATGTCTCAACTCAAACACTTAGTTTTACTTAACCACTGCTCTTTTTTCTTCTTTTTGTGATTTATGCCCATGAAAATATCTGTCCATGGTTTTGATTAACTAAATGTTATAGAAGTTGTAAATGGAATCTAAGTCTCATTTAAAGAGCATTTTAAATTTGTCTCTGGCCTGTGGACCTTTCTGTAGAGAAAGAAGGTATTGCTGACTGAAGTTATATTGACTATTGACTGTTTTTGTAATCTCAGGCAAAGTATATTCAATGTCTAATGTGTACTTTTATTTTATTTCTTCCTCTCTGAAGACACAAATTATCCTAGCAGGGGTCATAAATGTAAAAGAGTAACTCATTCATCTCCAAATGCACAACATATAGTTCCTTTTTCTCTCAATTTATTAGTGTGTACAGAGGGCTTTCATTCTGATATTTCCATGCATTCACTTAATGTATTTTAATCAAATTCACTCCCTTTATTACACAATACACTTATAAAGTTACAGAAATAAGAAAATGATAACATCTCACAAGATATTTTAGTTGAATGGTATAACTGTTAATGTTCTCATTAGTAATGATTTTAATAATATATTTGGCTATGGTTTATAAATTCATCATATGTTAATCTCAAATGGAGCATTCAATATTATCTATTTAGTCCCCCTTCTGTGCACTTGGATCACCAGGAGTCAAATCAAATAACAATATTGGATCTCAGAGATGTTAAGCACCTTGCATATGTTATAGAAATCATTACGGAGCTAATTAAAGTCACAATTAATTTGTCATTCTCTAGATAAGTCACACTAATACTTTTGATAGTTTTCCAACCTGTAAACTTTATCATTGGAGGTACAGAAAGTTATGTACAGGTACGTTTCAGGTAAATTGTGAGTCTTTCCAGTTTCTTTATTAGAAAGGAAATCAATATGTGGCTATAATCTCTTTGTTGCCAATACAGGAGTTTGAATTCAAGCCTTAAAATTTGCTTGGTTGGCACTCTACCACTTAAGCATACCACTAGTATGTTTTTTTCTTCAGTTATTATTTGGATTTCATCTAATATTTTTTGCCTGATTTTGGACTTAGACTGTGATCTTCCTACCTATACCTCCTAGGTAACTGAGAATACAGGCATATGACATGATGTTTGGCACCTAAGTCTCCTTTTGAGATTGAGTGAAATGACTACAAGGATGTAGGAAGTATACACAAATAACTTTGTAGATATCCTAAGATGGGGAAAAGTGAGAGCCCATGCTGAATTATTGTGTGTCTAATTTTTATGTGATAAATTCCCCTTATTGGCCATTTCTCTTAAAGGTAATGCAGCAGGTGACACTTCTCTTATCTATCATTACTAGGAACAACCAAAGGGAAGTGAACATTGAGAGAATGTATCAACACTGGGGTGATGGAGAAGTAAAATGAGTGGTTTAATTATCCACTGAGCAACCTGCCATGATATTCCTGGTCAGATGCCCTAGGCATAAAACTTGACAGCTCTATCAATCATATATTCAGTGATTTTAACATAAACACAAAGCATAAGTAATATAAAACCATTGCTATCCCTTAATTTCTTTAAAATTAAAGGATGTGCCACTTAGCACACAGTAAATATTATATAGATTTTCCAATCCTTTTTGTTATCAAAATTTTATTGTGCTGGGGGTACATTGTGACATTTCCAAAATTTCTAACAATATGTGATTCAACTCTTCCATTATTCTCCTATATCCTTCCTTCCCCCCTTCCTGGAATAGTTTTAACAGGTCTCATTTTTTTCTTTTTCACATATGAATGTATGAAATTTCCACTATATTCACCCTCTTACATTATTTTCTTGTATCATCCCTCCTACCACTATTGCCTACCCAGACAGAACCTGTTTTACCTTCCTGTTCTCTTTTTTTTGGAAACATGCATTTTTATTTGTTTAAGATAGCTGTATAAGAAATGACTTTGCTATCCTTATCTCAACCAGCAAAAACCCTTGTTCCTTCCTGTTATTGCTTATACTCTCTCTACAACAAAATTAGAAATAAGGGCAAAATAGTTTCTGCTGGGTATTGGGGGGGAGAGAGAGGGGGCGGAGTGGGTGGTAAGGGAGGGGGTGGGGGCAGGGGGGAGAAATGACCCAAGCCTTGTAAGCACATACGAGTAATAAAATAATAAAAATAAAAATGTTAAAAAAAACTAAAAAGGAGTTTAATGTGGTTGAAAGAAAATTCAAGTATATATATAAAACAATAAAAATAAAAATTTAGGAGTGAAATCAGGAAATGCTACTTATAGTAGCATCAAAAAAACATGAATTACTTAAGAAGTAAGTTTAACCAAGTATCTGCTCTAGTTTGGATATAGTTGAGTTTATCCCCCAAGGGTTCATGTTTTGAGAACTTGGTCCCCAGTGTGTTGGTATTTTCAGGGGAGGCGGGTAGAGTATTTAAGAGGTGAGGCCTAGTAGGAGGTGGTTAGGTCACTGGGGGGAAAGGGTACCTACCTTGGGAAGGTACTAACCTAGTTCACATAGAACCCCAGTTAGTTCCTGAGAGTAGGTTGCTATTACAAAGCAATACTGGCCTGGTCTCTCCAGGTTCTCTGGTTTCTTGTCTCTCATAAGTGTTCCTACCACCATGATGCCATCTGCCACAAGGTGGTACAGCAAGGCTTTATCAGAAGCCAAACCTGATGGGGTGGCCCAATCTTGAACTTTCGACTTTCAAAACTGTGCTAAATAAACTCCTTTTCTTTACAAATTAAAAAAAAAAGAAATGACTTTGCTACATTTCCATGTATGTGTGTATTATAACCTGAACTGGTTCATCCCATCTACTTTCCTCTTTTCTACCTTTGTCCCATTCTTATGGTGATTTCAGCAGGTTGAAATACTTTATATTCATTCTTGTATAAAAAGTACATCAACCACAGAACTGCATGTTTTGCTGAGGAGGAGGACCCAATGTTTCTGATCTGTCCTCCTTCATCTACCATCCACATCAGCACTTATTGGATTATGCTCTTTTCTGGGACATAACCGAAGGTCATCCTCTAACTTGTGTCCAGTGAGTTTATTCTATATCTCTTGAATTGATATGAATTCAGATCTAGATTCAATGTACAAAGTTCAAAGCCACATTGGTCCAGGTTGTCCCCAAATATAAGGCCTTCCTAATATTAGTGGAGCAAGAGGAAAAGGAAAACATGATATTCTGTATTTAGAGTAATATCAAGTGTGCTATTCATTTATTTACAACTTTAGTGTAAGATGCATTTGTTTTATTTCTATTTTATTATGATAAAATTTAAATTACAAAAGGTACGTTTTCACCATTCTCAAGTATACAAATTAGTAGATTTAATTGCATTTACAGGGATTTAACATATTACCATTAGCACATGCTATAAGTTTTTCTTTCTTTGCAATTGAAACTTTTGAGCCATTATAAATCCTCCTAATTCCTCCCTCCACAAAATTGGGTTCATCATTCCACTATGAAACATGGTGAGAAATTTAATGCATTTTACTAAAAATTAATGTTATCAAAGAAGCTGTCTAAAAAGACTAGGCATTTGCTTTTGTTGTTCTTTCCAAAATACATTCCATATCATAACCCCTGCCTTACAAACTAGATTTTTCTGCTCCACAGCATCTTTAGGGAGCATTGAATGTCATTATTCTTAGGTTTGTAGATGAAAGGAATTCAGCATACGTGCAATCACAGTGTAAAGACTGAGACCAGTAAACTCTGTCCTGGAGAACATAAAGTATATAATATAAATATAAAACACATAATATAAAGGAAAGTACTCACCAGTGCTTGTTTCATGAAATAAGAAAGCAACGGATAGGTGAGACCCTCAGGTGCAATTGGCATTATATATACTTTCTGAGGAATGGATTCTCAAATGAGAGATAAAATTTTAAATTATGAGAGGATTATATGTAAGGGAAAATACATAACAACCAATAAAATATATTATTATATTATTAGGTAGGTAAAATATCAAGGCAGGTAAGATTAAGCAGTTGATAAGGACCACAAAAGAAATTGGTAATTTGTGCATATTTGAAGTAGAAAAATTACATGACAATAAAACTGCTGATAGGCTCCCAATAGGCTAACCAAAAAAAACAACAAATCTAAGAAGCCAGAATGATGAGTGCCTATCATGAATGGGTGGTTCAGGAATGACAAAAATTGTCAGAGACCATCAGAATCAAAAAATTGTAAAAATAGACATCTGTTTCAGGCATCCCACATAGAAAATAGCTCTCTTGTGATTTTTGCATTTATATAATCATCTTTTAGATCATGGTAGTGGTGAAACAGCTGTCACCCAATGAAATGTTGTGAAGTAAGAACTGAGAATATGGTGGCAGAATTTAGCAGCACTTGAAGGCCATCATGGTAAGCATTATCTAAGCATTGTGACAATATACATAGTCAGGAACAATTGAAAAGAGATGGGCTTCAGTTCTTTGTTCTCTGAGATCTTCTTCAGTTGAAATTCTGAGCCACGTATTGTATTTTGTTGTCATATATTTATCAGTGCTGGAGACAGGTAGAGCAATATGACGGAATACACTTGTTCTCCGTCTTGACTCTGAATGTGAAGAATCAGGCAACACAGGAGAGACTACATTCTTAACAAAGTAAAAAGTGAGACAGAGCAATAGAAATCACCATTTGTAGCAGAACAGAAGAAAAAGCAAGGGTTAAAAGAGGCAGCAGTAAAAGCAGCAAACAGTTCCAAGCTCTCTCCATCACTTCCCAGGAGGAGGAAGGGATACTGAATATATTATCAAAAACTAAGCCTGACAGGCCTGGAGAGAGACTAACAATTCTAGCAGCATGATAAAACCACACCTTCACCAAACGTGAAACCCTAGGCATGGATTTGGTGAGAGTGATTTCTCTTTTGTGAAAAGCTACCCTTGGTGAATAAAGACATTATGTAACTTTCCTCATCTTTGATAACTATAGCAAGACACAATCTTGAGACAGGGCCTACTCTTTGAGTCTGCAATACCCCAGGGGTTTGAAAACATGTAATAATCATGGTACAGGAAGTCTTAAGACACCCTAACAAATTGTATAGGCAGGACACAGGCACAAAAGGTAGTAAAGGAGAAGAAGAGTACATGTCATGGTCCAATAGAGAAGTTCAAGCAGCAGGGAGCTCTGGCTGCTAAAGGAGTAATAGTCAGAAGCCCCACTACCTGTGGTCAGGAGTCAGTCATATAGTCTAAGGTTTGCAGGGGAAACAAAGCCCTGAACTTATGACTGGTATAGTATTCAACATCAAGGGCCAGCCTCCTTGCTGCATTTATTGACTGTTAATAGATCTGAAGGCCATTAGCAAAGATCCTCCAAATCAAATCATATCCACAGCCTTCTCCCTTACATAGAGAAATGTGCTGCTGGGCATAACCAAAAAGCATTCATATCTGCTTGTGGAAACTGCATTCCATCATGTGTTTGCTTCCAGGCAGGACAGACCCTCAATCCAGACTCTTTGAATTACAAGACTTCCCCACTCCACTCTCTGTCTCTCCCACAACACTCTGACACATTTAGGCCCCAAAATTGGATGGTTTCTGGAGCAAATGAGAATATGCTTTAGGCTATAAAGCTTCTCAGAGCAAACAGCAGCAACTAGAACACAGAGAATTGAAAGCAATCCTGACATCCATATGAACAGCCATATGAACAGGGCTGGAAATTTGAGTGAGTGCCATGAACATGTGGGAGAAATCTTGGATATAGTGCTATACCCCATGTCCTTCAAATGATGCTTCAACCTAGCCACTATACTGCAACACCAGACCATCAAGAATATTACTACTGTAAGACAGATTATTATAACTTGCAACTTACTGGTCAGTTTTCAAAACCAGCATGATACTCAATGAGCAAATTCCAAAGCAAAAAGAAGAAATATGAAAAAACAAAACAACATGATTCATCCCCACCTCAACAGTTTCACAGGAATAAACATCAATGATGGTGAAGTGAATGAATTCCAAAAACATTAAAAAATGATTATAGGAATGTTTGACAAAATTAATAGAACCTGAATAAATGTCTGATTAAATTCTGAGTCATGATAATGCCTTCATAAAAATGAGAGACATTCCAAATTAAAAAAACTCAATACACCTCATGGTCTTAGAAAAATAAGAACCAGTCAAACATAATATACACTGACAAAATAATAATGATCACTCTGCAATTAAAGAAATGGTGACTAAAAGAACAATGCAAGGAATCAATGAGACAAAATTTGCTTTTTGAAAAGACAAGTAAGTTTGACAAAGTAAATGAAAACAAGAGGGAGAAAACCAAACTTAATAAAACTAGAGTTGAAAAGGGGGATATTGCAACAAATAGCAGTGAAATTTATAGGAATATTATGGAATACTTTGAAAACAGTTTGTTATTATAAACTTTAAGATCAAAAAGAAATGATGTATTTCTAGATGCAAATAACCAACAAAATTGAACCAAGAGAAGATAACTCACCTAAACAGAACAATGGCAAGCAGAAAAAGAAAAGATCAGAACTGAACAGATATACAGCTGAATTCAAGCAGACCATTAAATAACTAACACGAATACTTCTCAAAATATTCCATAAAAGAGAAATGGTAGGAATTCTACCAAAGTCATTCTATGAAACATGTGTTACCCTGATACAAAAACTGGATGCAGATAAGACAAAAAAGAAAATTATATACCCAAAGTATTTGCTGACTGTAGTAAGAATTGCAAGGAAGGAAGTGAACAATCTAAAGAAAGAAATTGAAAACATTAGAAGGTAGAAAGATATCCTACGTTTGTGGATCATCAGAAATAAAATTATGAAAATGATTATACCATGGAATGCAATTTATAACTTCAATGCAATCTACATCAAAGTTCTACTGTCTTTTTTTACAGAAATAGAAAATGAGTCCTAATATTGACATGGAAGCACAAAATATCCTGAATAGCAGATGTAATCCTAAACAAAACTGTATCAGAATATTTGACTTCAAGTTATATTTCATAACTTCATCATTATTCATAGTACTGTGAATAGCTATGTACCAGCACAAAGACAGACACATACACCACACAAACAAAACAGAAAGCACACAAGTAACCCACACAGCTACATTCATGTACTTTTTGACAAGGGAACCAAAAATATACTCTGGAGAAAAGACAGCCTCTTCAACAATGATGTTGGGCGAATAGGATATTCAAATGTAGAAAACTAAAATAGAATCATAATTCTCACTCTTTATAAAACTTGATTCAAATGAATAAAAATCTTAACATAAGACATGCTTCCCTGCAACTGTTGCTTGTTTCTTGGTTATAGTCATTCTGACTGTAGTAAGATGGAAACTTGTCCTTTGAGCAGTATTTATTTTATGACTAAGGATGTCAAAAATTTCTTCATGTATTTATTATTTGTGTTCCTTCATTTGAGAACTCTGTTAAATTCATTTGCTCGTTTATTAATTAGATTACATGTTCTTTCAGGACTTAATATTTTCATCTTGTTATATATCTTGGACATTAATCCTCTATCAGAGGAATAACATGGAAAGATTATCTCCCATTGTGTGGTTGTCCAATCTTGTAATTATTTCTTTTGGTATGCAGAAGCCTTATATGATAAAACCCATTTGTCAATTATTGCTCTTTCATGAGCAATGGGAATCCTATTCAGACAATCATTGCCTATGCTTGGATCCTCAAGTATCTTCCTGTAGTAATTTATAATTATTGCATCTTACATTAATTTCTTTGATCACTTGATCTACATGTTTGCCATGACAGTGATGCAATGCTAGGCTGTGGGTTTGTCGATACTCCCAGGTCCATGGTTTGTGCCAAATTTTCCCACTGATTTTCCATTAAATTCATGACAAGACACACTGAGGATTACGGCAGAGCTATGCTGGCATTACTTAGCTATAAAGTATTAAATGATGTTTTTGAAGGAAAGTGAATAGACCTGGAAAGCAAAATAATACAGTCTCACAAAGGTACATAATGTAATGCTTTCTCTCATTATGTAGTATGTAGGTGAAAATAAGGACATTAAGTCCTTCACAAAAAATAAGAGTGCTTACCACTAGAAAAATAATTACCAGCAAATCACTCTACAAAATAGACAATGTCAGACTTTCCAAAATAAATTTAACTGAAACTGAATACAAGTTATGCAAGTATTTCAAATTTCAAAAATCACAAAAGTATTTCTTAATGTTCATGAACTTTTAGTGTTTGATTGATGCACTGAATAATAATGTTATTTTCTTCTGTATTGCGGATTGAACCCAGAGCCTTGCACTCCTAACGGCACTTTTGTGAAATTAGTTTTGTCATATTAAAATGTATATCATGTCACTTTTGCAAAATTAGTTTGTCATATAACAATGTACAGTATGTTTCCAAATAATACTCATTAGTTATATAATCATTATTTTGCAAAGTTGAATATTTGGGTAAATACACACATCCACAATGGAGGGAATTCAGAAACCTACCAAATGATGAAAATCTCCTGGGAGACATGTGACATATAAGAATATTTTCTGATTAGGGA
Organism: Castor canadensis; assembly: GCF_047511655.1. Classification (NCBI taxonomy): domain Eukaryota; kingdom Metazoa; phylum Chordata; class Mammalia; order Rodentia; family Castoridae; genus Castor; species Castor canadensis. The sequence continues at coordinate 24,834,257 of NC_133399.1, forward strand.
CTTCAACCATCTTTTACTAATAAGATAATATAGCTCTGGCTTTGTTCAATGTTTATAAACATACTCAGTAAGGGGAATTTGTAACATGTTAATTGTTTTATATAAAATATATATCATTGCTTGTCAATTTCAAAATCTTTAGTTATAAGCATCTTCTAAAAATGGAATAAATTATTATTCTCCTTTTTATCTTAAAATTGTAGGCTATATTTTACTGTGATCATGTATTTATATTGCTTACTTGAGTTTCTCTCAAGGTGATATGTAGAAAAAGAAGTGAATAACTCAAAAACAAGTACATAAGACTTTTTAATACAATTGAGTTTGCTACAACAGAAAAATGCTTCAGAAGGTATAAGGACATCAAAGAAGTGTAACTTTCTTGTAAATATCTGGACTCAAAATATCCACAAAGCACAGAGTGTTATTCAAATTGTGGCTGAGCAATACACACAAAAATATAACACTTGTCACAAAAGTACTCTCAGAGGTTCCACATCTGTAGACCAGTATTTTTGAACTATTTCTGTCCATTTACCTTGTCAGGGTGCTTGGCAACCTATTCTTTATTCTGTCCATCTGCTCTGACTCCAACTCCACAACTCTATATATTTGTACTCCTACAAGTAAGATATTTGTTTCCTCTCCATCGCAATATTAAAGATGATTGTGGACATCCATATTTATGGAAGAGCTATCTCTTTATGTGCATTTCCTGACACAAATTTCTTTTAATCCATTTCTGTATGTGTGTATGGTATGGACCAGACTGTGATGGCCAGTGACTGGTTTTTGAGCATGTCTCACCCTCTGTATTACCTCATTATCAGGAGCCCTCCCACATGGGTATTTAGTTTTGCTATCATTTTCAGTTAGGCTTTTTGAGTAGTAGATGTACAATTTGATTGTGTCACTATTTACCTACTTCGGGGTCATAAATATTGCTAGTAACTTCTGTGACTCTGCCAAATTCTTTAATCTTGCCTGTTTTGAATTCAGCAATATCATAATGATGTAGATTTTGGCCACCGTATTTGTTTTTCTAGCACTTCTGGGGTATTTTTCTACATTTGTCTCACTTGTCATTTTCTTGATATATGTCTAGAGATCAAGACTTGGAGTATACTTTGGCTCAGCTGTATCACATTTTCTCAAAAACAATGTAGTGGGCTCAGTACTTTCCACTGTGGTCACATCTATGCTGAATCCTTTCATATAAAACCTGGGGAATTTAAATACTATAAGTATTCTCTCAGCCTGAGTATAGTCACACAAACATGCAACCTCAGCACTTGGGAGAAGGAAGCAGGAATTTGAGGCCAGCCTGGGCTACACAGTGAGTTCCAGACGAGCCTGAGATACAGAGTGAGACCTTGCCTCAAAAAGTACAAATGTCACTATCTTGAGGCTTTTATTTGAGACATAACTTTGAAAAAACAACAAAATGCTACTTCTAGATTTCTAAATCCCAGCCAAATTATTTTTTAAATCCCATGGATTTAATTTCTCATGTTCTTTCATAGTACAATTATGGTTTCAAGGTTTGAGTGGTGTGGCTAACAGGAAAATTTAAATAATTATAAATTTTCAGTAGGACAATTTATAAGCAACTTGTGATGAATGATATGGATATTTTCACAATAATGAAAATATAACAAATATTCAAGTTTGTACGTAACATGTTTCAAATGGTAAGTTTTTGTTATGTATATTTTACTCTGATAAAAATGGAAATAAAGACTGATGAAGCTTTATCAATAAACAAACATAAAAAATGAAAATCATGGTATATGCCTTCCTCCTTAAAGGGTCTAGAACCTATTGTGAATATTCCTTTAATTTTCTTCCAACATTATTTGTTAGAAAGTCCTCAGATATTTGCTATATTAGTATAGATCAGTTTTAGTAATTATAAGCTCTGGGCATTGATCCTATAAAGTCATACAGCAGTAAATAAGCAAGCTGCCACCCCAGCCATCCACTTTGATTTCTCCAGTTTTGAGTTTTCACACCTGTTTCTTCCTCAATAGTTGTCTGCATGAGGAAGCAGCTCCTATCTATCCTTTTATCCACATCGCTCCTGAGAATAGCCAGAATCTTCACTGGGCACCAAGCATGGAAATGTCTTCTGATCTGCACACCTTGGTCATGACTGAACACAGAAATAGCTTATCCCAGTAAGTTCTGACAGATGGATATGAAATATTATTTCCTCAGAATGAGGACAAACCTGATAGTTTGGGTAAACAGCTGGGAGTATACCAATATGAAATTTTTAAGTGATGAGGTCTCTGAAGGCTTTGTTCTTAGTTTTGTTAAGGTTATGAAAAATTTAAACAAAACACTCTGTCTACCCATATTGGTTCTAATTCCCATATATACTTCCCCCTAAATAGCAACAAATGTGTCCTTCTAAATTGTTTTTTTGTTACTACAAAGAGATTGTGATGGTGATGATGAAATTAGATGATAGTAACCATAATATCCAAAGCCATTAATGAAACATTCTTATGAGTCTGGCTCTGAGTTCTGCTTCTATGTAGCTCTTTTCGTTTCATTTACTTCATCTTCCTGTAACTAAAAGTGTCCATATCATTATTATTTTCAAAAAAGGGACAAACATGTTATTTTAACTTATCCTGTAATAGGTGGTTAGGCAAAAAAGACTAAAAACATGCTTCATTTCTCTGTTAATGAACACAGGAAATTATACTAGGAGAATCATGGTGGGTTGTTCTCTTGACAAACCAAATACTAATTTCACTTCCCTTATTCCATATCCTCTTTTGGAGTTCCTGGTAGATCAAGAGAAGTGTTGAAGGTACCAGCTATTGAAAGGGTATCCACAGATCATAGAGCATTGTCACACAAAAATAGACACATGATCATTCGGCAGGGATTTCTCTCTTGCTACCCATCCAGAATGTTATTATTGCTTTCTACTTCCTCTTCCATGCTTGTACTATCTCACACTACCTCCAAAGGAGATATAATGTCAGACACTAATTGTGTCCTATTTATAAAAATAGAAGTATATTAAATGACCTTCAAATAAACCTGTGGCTAATACCGCAGTCATTGCTTAAAACTCCATGCTAGCTGGGAAATGAAAAATGATGTAATGGATGGGTTGAAGGTTCTTACAATTTCATTTTGAATCTGCCGGTTCCCCCTGTAATTTTTTGACATAGAGAAGTCTGCTAGTGACTCTGTGATCCAGCATTAACACTTAAGGGACCTGTATTTGTTACAACTGCACTGAGTAAGAATTAAATAGTAATGGATGTTACTTTAGTACTAAAATGTAATGAATGCTTAACATTTGGGCATAATGACATTTAGATTTTATTATTAGGAGTAATGGTAAGGTTCATCTTCATCTCATGCAAAATAAAATATTCTACTACCTGAGGTTTCCTATTTCTGTAAAAGAATATTTCATTTTCTCCTCATATAAGCATATTCTGTGTATTTGGCAAAGAATATCCTTTCAATTCTATTTCCACACAGCCAATACAAAAAATTCAAAATATCTGATAAGTATTTTCAGTGTTTCTGTGAAATTATTAAGAAGATTGAAGTAAAAGAATCAAACAGCTTTCAATTTTGTAGATATTTGGTCCAACAGATATATAACATACTTGGAAAGAGATGAAGGGACATAAAATAAGTCAAGTACACAAGAAAAAATAAATTAGCCACTTACAGTATCAGAAGGAGAAATTAGGTCCACTAACCTTCAGTGATCACACATTCAAAAGTCATAACTTCTTTCATATAATTTAATTTACCATATGACATTTCATCTACATGGAGCCATGAGACAATTTTAGGGGAACAGCACTAGTTGTTTCTGTTTTCCATGAAAATAAAATGAAGAGCTAGATGGTTATTAATGAGTTCTATTGCATTCAAAATATAAGTTGAATTGCTTTCTCCACATACAACCCCAAAATCTGGAAAATGTGAACAAGCATTAATAGTTTTGGAAGTCTCAGATTTGTACTACAGGATGTTTTCTTATACCTTACTATACAATATATGCATCTACACTTGTTTTAAATGATTAGATTCATGAATATATCCATCTGATAAATAATTGAAGATTCCTTAGTTCACAATAATTGGTCAAAATCAATGTGGTCTCAATACACCTGATGCTTTCCTGGCTGCACTTTCATGCTTTTCAGGAATGCTATATAGGAATAGAGAAAAGGTAAAATTGATCTGAGTAGTGTTTATTTCATTAACACATGGGATCTATAATCCATTCAATCACATGTATGTCAATCAATTGTTCAAAGCATAGCATCATTTCCATGAATGAAAAACATAAAAAGAGGCAGAAAGAGAAGGGGACAGTTCAACCTTACATTTGTGTTGAGGCACCTTATGGAGTGTCCTACCATTCCAGGCACAAGTACAAGTATGGTTTTAAAACCCACTGTTTCCTAAAGGATGTTATTCTTTATGTAAAAAGCTTAAATGAAAAAATTTTATGAAGTTCCACACTTCCATTAGGTGCAAATATGTCACAGATGTGGGATTATTCTCCTTATTTCCATTGAGCGGTAAGACCACAGAGAAATGTAGATATTTGCTCACATTTTGCACACAATAGTAAGTTAATGATTGGGAACTAACATATAAATTTTCTGATTTCATTTCCCAGAGGAATGTTTCCTCTAATGTAACACAATTGAATTATTCCTTACACAAAAGTGAAATTTCTTGAAGACTTATGGTAATGGGAGTATTATTGAAGAGAGTAAAGGTATAGTTTGGTGGTATTTCTCAAGTAGGAGAGAAAAAGTATGAGTGATAAAGTCTCACTTCCAATTGGGAAAATATATGTAATTAACAGTAAACTTGAATACACGTATTTTTTGGAGCTCAGAGAACTATACCCCAACAATCATATTATGCATACATTCTGACAGTGTGGAAAGTAGAAAGGCACAAGAAGTTTGAAAAAATTTTAATGCAATAAAATACAAATTAAAAGATGTATCCCTTTCTCTGATGAAACAGTGTGTCCAGTAATGCTTGTGAAATAGATGCATGCGCTCCAAAGAGAGACCTGAAACCACTCACTGATGTAAATTAGCACATTTCATAGTAGAGGTTATGGTGGATACTACCTACATGAATTTTAGGAACATGTAGGTAAAACAGAAAAGTTTCTTTTTTCATTACATAAACCAGCACTCTTATGGAAATGTTGTGAGGAAAATGTATCTACCAATATATTATATTTTCTACTTAGGAACATGTATGCAGGAGAATCTCATACATCCTAAGCAATGTTAAAAATCTATAAAATATCCTTTATAACATAAACAGTATAAATGTAAATATGTCAATGCAAGTAGTTTTTATTAATAATAATTATATATTATGTTAATATGAATTTCTAAATGATAGGAACTATTATAACACAGTTACTCCCAATTCTGCTGTAAGAAAATAGCATAAGGATAGCAATGCATAAGGGAGAGTAATAGAGGGGTTAATCTGAATAAAGTACAATGCATTTGGGAATGAAATAGCATGGTAAAAACCATTTGAACAATGTAAAACATGTCCTGTTAGGTGGTGTATACTAGAGGTAGTGGAGGAATATGAGTTGGGGATATAAAGGAGTGTGAATATGGTCCATAAACTTTTTATACTAATATGAAAATAGAGCAATGAAACCTGTTGAAACCATTTTAAGAAAGCCTGACTGATGAGGGAGAATGATGGTGGTGAGAGTGAACCTATCCAAGCTCATGGTAAGCATATATGAAAATGTCACAGTGAAACTCCTTGTACAAAAATATGCTAATAAAATATTAAAATAAAGCATGTAAATATTTTGATGAAATTTGTTCCATTCTGAGGGCAGGATTTCCGGATATTTTAAAGGTCTGCAAATTAGAAATAAGGGCAAAATAGTTTCTGCTGGGTATTGAGGGGGTGGGGGGAGAGGGAGGGGGCGGAGTGGGTGGTAAGGTAGGGGGTGGGGGCAGGGGGGAGAAATGACCCAAGCCTTCAGATAACAGAGACCCACATCACGTCATGCTTATGGACACTGTAAGTCAAGGAAATTTGAAAAATTTAAAGGAAATTTATTGATATGTATTGTAATAAAATTAAATGAAATGAATTGCCTTCATTGCAAGTATATTTTCTTTTTTTAATATTATGAACTATACTTTTTGTTTTACTTTTATTTATTTTTTTATTGTTGGTGTGGAGGTATATTCTAGCATTTATGTAATTTCTTAAATATATCATAGTTGAACCATGTCCTCTGTCATTCTCCTTTATTCCCATCCCCTCATTCCTGGAATAGCTTCAACAGATTTCATTTTTCCGTTTAAATACATGTGTACACAGTTTTTGCGCAATATTCACTCTCCTACACTCTTTCTCCATGTACTTTTACCAACACCCCAGATAGGATCTGTTCTGCCTTCTTATCCTCTGATTTTTTTTAAAAAATGACATTTTTATTGTTTCAGATAGCTATACAGGGAGTTTCCTTGTGGCAGTTCCATGTATATATGTATTGTAAACCAAAATTGATTCATCCCCTTAATTTTTCTCCATTCTACCTTAGTTCCCTTCTTATGGTAATTTCAATAGGATTAAAAATTCTGTTTATTCTAGTACAGAAAGTAAATCAACCATATTCATCTCCTTAACATCCTTCTTTTATGCTTCCTCTCTCATATGTGAGCTGTCCTTAGCATGACATGTTTTTTATAATATTGCTAATATTTGTATAAAGTCTATGTTCAACATATGAGAGGTAACATGGCTTTTGGCCTTCTGAACCTGCCTAACCACACTCAAAATGATGTTCTCCAGTTCCATCCATTTACCTACAAATGAAAATTTTCTGTTGTATATAAATTGTATATAAATACCACACTTACTTAATCTATTCATCAGAAGTAGGGCATCTTAGCTATATCCATAGCTTAGCTATTGTGAATAATGTTGCAATAAACATGAGTGTTCAGATGCCTTTGTTGTAACCTGACTCACATTCTTTCTGGTATATCCCTAAGAGTGTTATTGCTGGATCATATGGCAGTTCTATTTTTAGTTTTCTAAGTAGTTTCCATATTTTTTCCATGCTGGTTTTATTAATTTTCATTTCCACCATCAGTGTGTCAGGGTTCCTTTTTCCCCACATCCTTCCCAACAGTTATATATTATCTTCATGATAGCCATTCTAACAGGAGTGAGTGGAATATTAACGTGATTTTTATTTGCATTTCCTATATGGCCAGGCATGATGAGCATTTCTTCATGTGCTTTGGTCATTTGGACGATGTTCTCTGAAAAAGTGTTGGTTAGTTCATTTGCCCACTTCTCCATTGGGTTATTGATTTTTTTCAGCTCCCAGTATATTGGTTAATAATCCTTTGCCAGATATATAGCTTACAAAGGTTTTATCTCACCTGGTGAGCAGCCTCTTCAATTTAGTGGGCATTTATTTTGTTGTCAGAGCTTGTTAACTTCATGTAGTCCTGTTTGCAATTCCTTTCTCTTAGTTGCTGAGCCATTTGACTTCTATTTAGTACATAATTGCCTAAGCTTATTAATTCTTGTGTATTCCGTACTCTTTCATGCATTAACTTCAAATTTTCAGGTCTTAAATTATGGTCCATAATCCAATTTGAGGTGATCTTTGCACAGGGTGAAAGACATTGATCTAGTTTCAATTTTCTGCATGCATCTATCCAATTTTCCCAGCAACATTTGTTTGACATGCTGTCTTTCTCCTTTCTATGTTTTTGCTACCTTTGTCAGAAATCAAGCAGGTATAATTTCATGGATTCATATCTGGGTCCTCTATTCTTCATATCTGTTTTTGTGCCAGTACCATTCTGTTTTTATTGCTTTGGCTCTATGGATAGTTTGAAGTCAGGTATTCTGATACCTCCAGCATTGCTCTTTTTCCTCAATATTGCCTTGGCTATTTACAGTCTTTTGTACTTCCAAATGAACTTTAGGGTGGGCTTTATAAGTCTGTGATGAATGTTACTGGAATTTTCTTGGGGGCTACATTGAACATGCAGATTGCTTTTGGTGATATAGTCAATTTCATGATATTATCTTCCAATCCATGATAATGGGAATTCTTTCTATCTTCTATAGTCTTCTTTGATTTCTTTCTTCAGTGTTTTATAGTTTTCATTGTAGAGATCTTTCACATCCTTTGTTATGTTTATTCCTAGATATTTTTAATTGGTTTCCTATATTCTTTCTAGGTTCACAAAGTAGCATTTTTCTAAAAGGGGATAGATATACTTGAAAGCAACAAAAATATTGTCTTAATTTTTCTGTGATCATGGATTTCTTGTCTAGTATATTATTGGCCTTCTAGTATTATTGGGTGTCTTCAAGTAGATGTGGACAAAAGAAGGAAGGATAGTTTAAAAAATCCTTGAATGAAAATGCCAGGAAAATTGGATTGTCACAATTCAGAAAAATTTCTGAAAATTTTGACATCCATTGTGAATTCTCACTTTTGGTTACTTGAACTCAGTATGTGCACTATACAGAGTACCTGTTGTTTAGCTTCATTTTCCTAACTAATGCTCTTTTTTCCCACAGGTATCCAAGCAAAAAAGAACTAAATCTAACACATGTCTCAGAATTCTATCTCATGGGACACTTAGGTGATCCAGAATTGCAGACCCTTCTCTTTGGACTGTTCCTGTCCATGTACCTGGTCACAGTGCTTGGCAACCTGCTCATCATCTTGGCTGTCAGCTGTGACCCTCACCTCCACATCCCCATGTACTTTTTCCTCTTCAACCTGTCCTTGGCTGATATATGTTTCATCTCCACCACAGTCCCAAATATGATTGTGGCCATCCAAACTCATAGCAGAATCATTTCTTATGGCAGTTGCCTTACGCAAATGTCTTTTTTTCTGATTTTTATATGTATGGATGATTTCCTTCTCACTGTGATGGTCTACAACTGGTTTGTGGCCATCTGTCATCCTCTACATTATTCAGTCTTTATGAACCCTTGCTTCTGTAGTATCTCAGTTTTGGTATCTTTTTTAATTAGTCTTTTTGATTCTCAACTGCACAATTTGACTGCCTTAGAAATTCCTTGCTTTAAGGATGTGGAAATTTCTGACTTCTTCTGTGACCCTTCTCAGCTACTTAATCTTTCTTGCTCTGAAACTTTTGCAAACAGCATAGTAATATATGTTATTGGGTATATATTAGAGTTTTTCCCCATTGCAGGGATCCTTTTATCTTACTATAAAATTGTTTCTTCCATTCTGAAAACCCCATCATCAAGTCGATGATATAAAGCCTTCTCAACCTGTGGATCTCACCTCTCTGTGGTTTGCTTATTTTATGGAACAGGCCTTGGAGTATACCTTGGCTCGATTGTACCACAACGCTCCAGCAAAAGAGTGCTAGCCTCATTAATGTACACTGTGGTCACCCCTATGCTGAATCCATTCATCTATAGCTTAAGGAACAGAGACATTGTTAATACTCTGAAGAGGTTCTACAGTAGGACAATCTTAACTCAGAACATTTGGAAACAGGTGGGAAAGTGAGCAAATGACCAAAATAAGTAAATACTGCTTTTCTGGTCCCACAATTTTGAACTGTTGACTTTAATTTATCTTCATGTTTCATCCTAAAATGGTGGTTGACACGGGTACCATGAAAAATATTTGTTTTCCCATTTGGGTGCAAGAATTGCAGATTTAAGATGAAAATTTCTGAAAATATTGGTTATATTTCCACAAAACTGTCAGAGTAATCAATGCCACCTCAGCTTTAAAAAATCAAATACCAATTTTACACATTTATTTTACCCCCACTATAAATGAAATTAAAAGGCTAATAAAGAAAGACATTAACAAAATGATTATTATATTCTTGCTGAGTACAGTAAGATCCCCAAAGGTTTTGTGATTGTTATAACAAAAGGCAGTTAATACTACGGTCTCTCTACATTAAGAATCCATGGTCAAGTGCTTCATTTGATGGTCCTGGTCTGTTGTCACCACAGCTGTGCTTCTCCTGCCATATGGTATCTTCATCAGAGGCTCTTATCTGACAATGCTCAGATCAATCCTATGGATTAAGACTTTGACTTCATTGGCACAGAAGGAGTACTGGGTCCATAGTCCATTATCTTTTCTCATTACCTAGCAGAAACAATGTTTCACCTGATAAAGTCTGTGGGGAAGAATGGATGGAAGAAGCTCTATTAAAATCATTGCCTTCTCATCATGAAGACAAGCAAAAAGTTTGTGAGTTTAAAGGATAACAACATGTGAAGTTTTAAAAATTATTGCCCTGAGAGTTCAGAAATTCTTGTTCAAAGTTTATCATTCTTCCTGCATTGATCCTGCTTTCTGTAGTTGTTTCATCCATGATTGCAGAAAAATGATGTCTACAAATTGTTTCCTAACACTTCAAAAGGATTATGATGGAGATGCTAAGGATGAGAAGGAGTATCCATATTATTATGGACCAATATAGAATGATTTGAGTTATGTGTCCTATGTGATTTATTACATTTAATCTGTGCTGTCTCCTAAGCATACTATCAAATTTTTTTTACAGAAAAAAGGGTCAAAACAATATAGGAAATTAAAAGAGATTGTAGGAGTGAAAAGAGTTATGAGTTGTCTGAATCAGACTGATTTCAGACAGGGAGCATTTCTAGAATAAACCTGTCATGTCACTCCTTTGACAAACCATGCACCTATTTTAATTCAGTGTATCTCCATCAGGGTATCAATTTCTCATTCATCTCTTCCTTTTGGGGTTGTCCAAATGATTCCCAGAAAAGAGAAGTAGGTGTTACCTACAGTATTACTATAGGAATGATTTCTCAGATCAGATGCAAACCTCATACAAAGTCAACAATCTGCACTAAGCCTTCAGTTATCCAAATCAGGAATGGCTTGTTTTTATACACACCCACCTCCAATCTTACAGCCATTGTTCTCAATCTCAAAATGAGTTATAAACACAGAATTTGATTTCATACCTACTGGATAAAATGCTAATGAATTAATTATCCTTATATATAACTGTGTTTTAGACCTCTGGAGTATTTTGTTGAAATTTTTTGACACTTAGAGAACATCAAAATTGTACCATAGCACAGTCAAAGACTGAAGTTTAATTTTAATTCCAGGTCTGTGACTTATTTCTGTGACATGGGACAATTTGTTTTTATCCCAGAGGCTCAAAAATGTAATTTGTGGACTTTTCAATGATATAACTTCATTGAGGAAGAATTACACCAGTAGTGAATATTCCCTACATTATTATTAGATGAGAAATTTATAAGGGTAATACACAATTTGTATATTATTATTAACACTAATGATAAGGTTGAACTTCATATAGTTCAACTGAAGTATCCTTATATCTAAAGTTGATATGTTCTATTTATGTAGTGGTGCACTTTAGTTTCATCCTTGTATAGTTATATCCCCATAATTAGAGAGGATTGACTAACTTTATTTCATTTCTGGTTACACCAGTTTTATTCCTAGCCTAGCAAAAAGGAGGCATTGTTAAACCCCTGTTAACTATTGAACAGATTTTTCCTTCAGTCATAAAATTGGCCATCATTAGTGTGGCTTCAACACATTAGGTGCTTTGTATCCATACTATCATCCCATTCAGGAATGTTCCATTAATTTGAAATAAACTCAAACAGCATTTGCTTGTGTTTATGTCATGCATACCAAGCATTGCAAAGCCACTTACAAACATGTGAAATATTTTATTAAACAGTGATTTTAGCAAAAATATTCATGACTATGAAAACACAAAATACGCATAAAGAGAAATGCATAGCAAAATGTACAAACTGGACAGAAGCCCACTTTATAGTTTCACATCACTCAAGTCTCTAGTAATCTGTGGTAATTGTATTCAATAAATTCACTATTTCAAAAACTATTGGTTTTTTATTTGAAAAATCCAATATTCACTTGGGTGCACACACATTGTGGAGACAGGTAATTTTCTCTGTATTTTAATCAAGAATTCTGAGCACAGAGTTGTGAAAATTTGTACACATTCTGTGTATAATGGAAGGACAAAATTGCAGGAGAAAATATCCTCATTTTCTTTTCTCTGTAATGTTTGATCATTTCCAATTCTCATTTGTCTTTTTACTTATATGCTAAGATTTATACTTTCCCATATTATCTCAGTTGTGTTTAGCTTACCTTTTCTGTGTTGGTTTCCCTTATGTATCTTACATTTTAGTTTAGTCATCATAAACTCATAAACTCCTTTAGTTTTTGTTGTCACAATTTACATATCTCATTCAATTAAAAGAAATCAGTTTTCTAGATGCATTAATCTAGATTGTTAGTTATTTCCTTTAGTAGCTTGAAATATATCATTTCAGGCTGCACAGATTTTAGTTTCCCCTGGGAAATCTGATATTCTGTTGGATTTTGCTTTATATGAGACTTGCCAGTTCTCTCTTGCAGCATAAATATTCTTTCCATTTTAGTAATACTTAATATGTTAACTATAATATGATTGGGTAGTTTCTTTTATAGTTTGTCTCTACATACATCTTTCTCAAGATTTGAGGAATTTTCTTATATTATTAAATATGTTTTCTAAGCCTTCAGCTTGTATCTCTACTCCTTCTATGCCTATGATTCATAGCTTGGGTATTTTTTGGTACTTTAAAAAAATTTTAAACTTCATTTTCTGAATTATAATTTATTAACATTAGGAAATCACATTGTGATAATTCCATATATGTGCACACTTTACCCTGAATAAGTTCATCCCTATATTATATTTCCATTCTCCCTCTTCTCCTCTCTTTCAAAGAGGTTTTGGTGAATTTCATTATACTATATTCATATGTATATATGTAGCATAATTCTAAACACTTTATCATTCAGCATCATTTCCTTCCCCTTTCCTGTGATAACCCCAGACAGTCCCCATACATATTCAGAAAATATTATTATTATCATTATCATCACCATTATCATTTCAGGTCTAGGACTCACAAAAGAGTGAGAACACATGATATGTGGACCTTTGGAGATTGGCTTATCTCACCATCTGATGATTTCTAGTTGCATCCATTTTCCCACAAATGTCATAATTTCATTTTCTTTATGGCTAAGTAATATTCCATTATATATATATATATACATACATATATATATTCATACACATATATACATATATACATATAATATGATTGGGGTAGTTTATATATACATTTTATATATATATATATATATATATATATATATATATATATATATATATATATATATATATATAAATTAGCCAAGTTTCACATTTGGCTAATTTCATATTAACCAATTTCACATTTGCTAATTTCACATTCTGTCTATTTTGAACAGAGCTGCAATAAACAAAGGTGTGCAGGTTAATCACTCTTGTATATTGACTAATACTCCTTCAGATATATGTCTAAGAGTGGTAAGGTAAATATATTGAAATTTATTTGTAGTTTTTTGAGGAACCTCCATGTTGATTTCCATAGTGGGTTACACTAGTTTGCATTCCCCCTAAAAGAATATGAGTATTCATTTTTCTCCCTCATCCTTGCCATAACTGGAGGTTGTTTTTGTTCCTCATGGTTGCTAATCTGATAAGAATGAGATGAAATCTTATCATAGTTTTCATTTGAATTTCCTTTTTGGATAGGTGTTGAACATTGCTTCATGTATTTATTAGACATTTGTATTTCTTCTGATAACTGCCTATTCAATTCATTTGTCCATTTATAAATTGGATGTTTGTTCTTTTTCATTTAGTTACTTGAACTCCTTGCATATTCTGGATATTAATCCCTTATCTGTAGAACAGCTGGTGAAGATTTTCTCCTATTGCATGGGTTGTCTCTTGATTCTGGTAACTGGTTACTGTTTTTTAAGTGCACAAACTTTAATTTGATACAGTTCCATTTGTCAATTCCTGCTCTTATTTCCTGGTAACTGAAATCCTATTCAAAAAATAATTACATTCACATATATCTTCCAGTTCCCCTATTTTTCATTGTAGTAGTTTCAATGTTTTATTTCTTACATTAAAATCCTTGATACATTTAGAGTTGATTTTTTGTACAGAGTGAGAGGTGAAGTACAGTTTTTGTCTTCTGCATGTAGATAGCCAGTTTCCCAGAACCATTTGTCAAGTAGGCTATCTCCAGTACAGTGTTTGACACCTTTGTCAAAGATCTGATGGCTGTAGTTATGTAGTTTTATTCCTGGGTCTTCTGTTCTGTCCTATTGGTCTTCATATCTTTTTGTGGTTGTTATCATGCTGTATTTATTAGTATGAACCTGTTTGTATGCCATTTTGATCCCACCAGTATTAAATGATTTCAAAATCTTTTAATGATGTGCTATTCATACTCTCTTACTTCTTATCTTTATCATTGCCTCAATAGTCTAGTTCATTTAACATGTCATCAAGCATTGAAATTCTGTCTTCAACATGATAGTCTCTATTCATGAGTCTTTTACGTTTGTTTTTATATGACTTATTGAGCTTTTTATTTCCAACATTACTTTTTTTATCTTTTATTTATATGTGCATACAATGTTTGGGTCATTTCTCCCCCCTTCCCCCTCTCCCCCCCACCCCCTCACATCCGGGCAGAAATTGTTTTACCCTTATCTCTAATTTTGTTGAAGAAAGAGTACAAACAATAATAAGAAGGACCAAGAGTTTTTGCTAGTTGAGATAAGGATAGCTATACAAGGAGATTCCTTGCATTGCTTTCCTGTACATAGCCTATTACTATCTGATTTTTAAGTAATTCTATGTATTTTCTGAACTCTTGTTTTTTATCCTATATTGTCTCCCTAATTGCATTTATCTGTTTATTTTTATTCTTTTTGAATTTATTCTAGTGTTTTTATGCCCTCTTAATCAGTATTATAATCATTCTTCTGATTTGTCTGGGATTTCATCCATCCCACTATCTGTTGACTTCATTATTGTAGATTTGTTCACCTTTGTAGTAGTCATGTTGCCTTGTTTTTCATAATTTTTTGTTGCTTTTCTGTGGATTTGAATTTGAATATGAAGTGAATTTTTTGGTTTGTAAATTTTAATCATCCATATTCTTTCTCAATGTTCAGTCATGTCTGGCTAGTAGAAGGGGAAAAGCACAGTTTCTCACTACTGCACTGGGAGAGTAACTCAGTAACTAAATATTTATCTGAATGTCCTGGAGGAATATCTTTCACTATTCAGAGAGAAGAAGACTAAAGAAGAGATTTGTTCTGTATGTCTGAAATGACAAGGTCAGTTAAGAGTCAGTTGTCATCCTAGGGCTGCTTTCATTTTAGAAGAACACCTGCTTTGTGTACTGGAAACCCTTGTTTATCCCAATTAATTTTGTGGTGTATGTGCTGGACAAGATCCCACTCTCTCCACAAATCCCCATATTTGTGATACTAGAGGTAACATACATCCAGGCTTAACAATGAAGCTTGAATGCTTAAGTTATTGGGTGAAGCAAACAAAAATTACATTTTGCAGTGGAATGGGAAGATACAAAGAAAACATAGCAATCTTCCTGCAAGTCTCAGTGCTTTCAGATGCCACCCAGCAATTAATCACCTCATGAGAGGAAGGAGGGAGGGGAGATTGAGTGATCCATGGGACTTGGGCTCAGAAATCCCAGGCTTACCAGGCAGAAAACTACACGCAACTGAGTGGCAGCTCCTTGAGGCCACGCAATTACCCATTCATGGGTTTGGAGACGTTTCTTAGTGATCCTCAGTCAATGGCACTTACTTTTAGCCACAGAGGGGTAGGGTCAATGATCTATGTGCCTGTCACTGCTAGAGCACCCTGCTGGTTAAATTTATTAACATGTCCATTTCAGATACTCCCTCTCCCCCCACCTCTTCTCAGGTCTTCTTCCTCCTAGAGAATGTGGCAGAATATGCACATGTTCCCTAAACTAGGTTGTTTTCACATCCCCAGACTTAGATACCACTATCAAAGAATAATTTGTGTCGCAAGATGGTACCTGACCATAGATCTTTGAAATATGAAAAGGGAGAAAATGGTTTTTTTTCCAATGCTAGACTGACATGCAGGAAGTGTCACTGTTACATCAAATCAAATCCCCACAGTGGATGTAAGGTTGTAGGAAGTGTGGACTCATCCTGAATCTACATCTGCTACTCTATTGTCATCAGATCTACCTGTCTTACCACAGGGCTATGGTTTTGACTTCTTTACTCCCCAGGGAACTGAAGTTGGGGCTGTGAACAGCTTTTTACATTCCTCTACATCACCTTTCAGTTTCTTCTTTCAGTTTTCCTGTCATTTTTTTCATGATTCTCAATGCTCTTTGTCTCTTTCTCTTTATGGAAGGTAGTGTCTAATTCACTGATTCTTTTCATCCATTTAGTCACATGGTGGGAACTTCTAATTGTCTAATTGGCCCCAGCATCTCCAGTATCAAAAATATATATTTTTTAAAAAGGATCAATATTGATTTGATTTCAAACTTCCTTTGTGTACCACACATGGATAGATAAGCTTAATCTCTTCTTTACCATTAATATGTATGAGTGCAAAGGAATAAAGCAATTCACTCAGCTTCTGTACATATTAAAAATAAATGATAGGAGAGAAAACTATTCTTTTTCTAGCTGGATGCTGGTGGCTCACACCTGTATTCCTAGCAACTCACAAGGTGGAGATCAGGAGGATCATGTTTGTAGCCAGCATGGACAAATAGTTTGCAACACCCTATCTCAAAATAACCATTATGAAAAAGGGCTGGTCAAGTGCCTTAAGATGTAGGCCCAAACTTCAAACCCCAGTATGCAAAAAAATTCATTTTCTGACGCCCATCTCAGGAAACTATCTCCTAAAATACAACAAAATGGAAACACTTATTAGAGGTGTTATGATGGAACTCAGAGTCTCATACTTACAAGGCAGGAGCTCCACCACTTGAGACTAAATCCCCAGCTCTTTTTAACTTTGCTTCCCTTATTTGTTTTTTGGACAGTCATATTTTTGCCCATGGTCAACCTCAGAGTGTGACTCTCCTAGATATACCTCATGAGATTCTTGGAGCATCCAGACTTACAATTCATCCTGTTTAGATTGCTTCTATTCATGTACCAGATCATGAAGCTTGGAAACTGATCATCTCGGCTACTATCTTAGACTCTTAGACTGAAGTAAAATTATAGAGATCCAAACTCACACTAGAGATCATTTTGATATGGGCTGCCTGACCCATATGTTTTACCTCATTATTTTTGAAGGTAAAGATCACATGTTTCTGACTATGATTGCCTAAGACCAGATTGTGACCATCTGAACCATCCAGTCATTATGAACACACCCCTCTTTGCCTTCCAAATTTTGATACTATTTTTGGTTAGCGTTATGGACTTCCACTTGTATAAGTTGATTATCTTAAATTTACTTATTCCAAGGCTGTGAAAATTTCAAGTTTCTATGGTGAACCTGCTCAAATATGTAATCATGGCTATTCTGATGCCTTTGCCCTAAATACAGTCACATATTTTTCTGGGAAGTTATTGGGTTTTCCCATCTCACTAATACTCTTCTGTAATTGTAAAACTATTTCCTCTATTCTTCAAATCCCATGATTGCATGATAAGTATAAAGCATATTCCCTGTGTAGTTGTAACTCATCTGTTGTTTGCTTATTTTATGAAAGATTAATTGGAGTGAGTCTTAAAAGCAGCATTATCACATTCTGTCTTACAAGGTGTTTTTTCCTTAGTGATATTTGTAATTTTCACATATATGTTCATACCCTTATCCCTGTGGAACATTTTCATTGCAAATACTCTTAATAATTGAATGTCTAAAATTGATACATAATTCAACTTGTCAGCACAAACATTTTAAAGATGGATAATATTAAAGGCTGCACAACAATATGCCTATGGTTAATGCTACTTACTTGTGCATTGGAAATACACACACAAGTATTTTCATACTTGTACTTAAATCCATTTGAAGAATGTACTGTGAACTAAAGACAACATAAACTTGCGCTTTTTGGTCAGTGTCAAAGAAGTGTCGACTAATAATTTCTTTTAATATAATTCATAAAATGTAGCTATTTAAAAATCATGCCAGGTAATTTGCATTACTATAAAAAAGAGTCACAATGAAAACACAGTATGTAAAACTTACTAGTCATGTTGAGATAATACTCTACTTTTATATAATCCCACTGTTCCACTGCCTTTCAGTCATATTACTTATCTCAATAATCCATAGTGATTGAAGTCCTTATTTATTTACAAAAATCCATGTTTCAATCATATGTTAATTTACAAATCAAGGTGGCATTAAATGAAAAGGGGAATTACTGGTGGTGTGGGAAGAGAAGGACATAAAATTAAAAGGAGGATGGCTAGAGGTATGGGAGAGAAAGGTACCATGAGAGTAAAATAGTAATGAAGAGATGAATGGATATTATCAAAGTAGGTTATATGCATTTATGAAAATATCACAATAAAACCTCTCAGTTTGTATAATTATTATGTTGTAATTTTAACAGGAAAACATCTTTAAAATTTTGAAACAAAAGAAGTAAATATTACACTTCAGATTCCTTTCAAGTAGATGAATGGTCCAGGTATTCCTGAGTTTCCTAATTGTCACTTATTTGCCTATTTAAAGACCAAACACTAGAGTGTTACCTTAACTCATCTGTATTACTTTCTTCCAAAGTGTGATGACTTCAGTGTTTTATCCTGTGGTTATCCATAACCTGGGGACAGAGTCCATTAAAAGAACTCTGTGGAGGCTCCAGTGCAGGATAATTTAGTCTCATGAACTCTGAGATCTGATTGTGATGTAGTTTTGAAAAATTGACAAGATTTAGCATCTAGTAATTAAGCATGCCTTTCTTTGCTCAGATTATTTTTCTAATTTCAAAACTTTGGCTTTTCATGATATTTTACAGAGGAATTATGATTGTTGGGATTGTGGATAAGGCAATTTTTAAATGACTATAAATTTTCAGAGATGTTTGGTCCTGATAATTTAACAATTTGAGTTCAATAAATCATACTCAGTTTTGTGTTTAATATGCCTAATATGGTAATTATTGTGTTATGTACATTTAACACAAATAAAAATGGAAAATAATAGCTGAGCAAACTTGAAATAAACATAAATTAAGTAAAAAGTACACATGATCTTCACTCGAGTAGATGTGGATGTTATTCTTTCTTCTCTTCTTCTTCCTTTAATGTTACAAAGTCCTTAGGGACTGGTCCAAATAGCATCAAACAATTTGGCTAATTAGAGCTCCGTGCATTGAGCATCCAAAGGTCATATAATAACCACTAATCAGCCCGTTCTTTCAGACCTTCAATTTAGGGTATACAGTATAGGTGGTTCCATATGTGTGTCATCTTCCATAGTTGTTTGTATCAAAACAGTCCTGACATTGTATTCATATTAATCCTGAAGACAAAGTTTGAACTTTTGTTTTCCACCAGGCATGGGAACATCTCCCCTGAACATCTTCATCATGACCAAGCAGAAAAGCAGCATATCTCCGTAAGTGTTTAAGGATATATGTAGAAAATATGCTTGTTTCCTCTTCATGAAAACAAACTCGATAGCTTCAATAGTCAGATGGGTGAATACCAGCATAAAAACTTGTACTTATGGGAACCGTGAAGTTTATGTTCTTAGTTGTATCTGAGGTACTAGAAAAAATAATAGAAATTTTCTTCCCATCTATACTGGTCTTCTTCCTCTACATGTCTCACCCAAATTAGCAACAAATGAATCCTTATAAACTGTTCGTGAAAATGATTACAAAGGTGAGGATGAGAAGGATAATGACAGTAACCACAATATCATGGATCATTATTGTGAGATTCTAGTGTGTTTATCTTCAAATTCTGTTGTTTTCTATATTGCATACTTTATTTCATGTGCTCTTATTTATGCAGCTAAAAGTGCCACATTATTATTACTCTTTTACAAGAATGAAAGAGCAAATTTTTTAATGTAACCTGCAGCAGGAGTTGAGTATCAATAATGAACAAAGCCATGTTTCTATTGAGATATCTTTTTATGGATGCAAGACATCATATCAAGAGAATCTTTGGAAGATGTCCCTTTAACAAGTCAAATTGATATGTCATTTCTCTGTCACTCATGAAATAGACCCACTGTTTCCTGTCCTCTTCTTTTTGGAAGTTCTGGTAGTTCACAGAGTGAAGACATGTATGGCACCAACTACGTATAGAGATAATAGTTATTGAGCAAAGGGAATTGTCACAGAAAGAGTAGGTACACAGTTCATGGCAGGTGTACCTCATGAAGTCAATCTATGATATTCTTGCAGCTTTCCACATCCATGCATGTATTATTTCATATATCCGCCAAAGGACATATGACATCAGATGTTATAGATATTCCTGCTTAGGAATGTGGACAGGATTTAAAAATGAATCTGAAATAAATCTTGTTTGGTACATATGCAGAAGCTTTAAACCTTCAGCAAAACAATTTAGTGCATTGGACACATGGTCTGACCATTTAATTTGGAATTCTGCTAACTCCACCTGTAGATTCTGTGATGTAGGGATGTTTCTTAGTGTCTCTGAGACAACATTGTTATTTTACATGATTTGTAGTTGCTAAAACTTCATTGACTAAGGATTAGACAATAATGGATGCTTCTTTGAGATTAACATTTGATGAATGCTTAAAAAAAGGGAAAACAGATTTTAATATTAGTAGTCTTTGTACATTCAAAAAATATATCCTACTACTTGAAGTTACACTTTTCTATTTCAAGAGAGTATTTCATTTTTGTCCTCACATAAGTATATACTGTACACATGGGAAGGAATAATTCTCATATTTCTTTTTCCCTACAACAAATACTTTATTGTCATAGACACAGCATCAAAATTTCTGCTATATATCTAAAAGCTATTTCCTTGATTTAGAATATCTGGCCATGATCAATATATTTTCAACACATTGATGCTTTCTTCTTTGCATTTTTATCATTTTCAAGAATATAATATAGAAATAGAGACAAGATAAAATAAGTTATATTGGTGCCTACATCATATACACAGAACTTAAGGGATTACAAATAGGCATGGATGCCATAGTCCTTTAATGACATCTACATTAATCAGTTATTCAAATTATAGCAGAAATTTTCATGGGTAAAAATTAAAAAGGCAGAAAGAGAAACAAACATACCAGCCTCACAACTTATGTTGAGACACATTGTATTTATTCAACTATTTCCAGCCTGTAATGATGATTGATGTAATTAATGAATAAACCCACTCTTTCCATAACAAATGGAATTCTTTATTAAAACACACAAATGAAATAATTGACATCTATTACATTACAGATTCTCATTAGATACAACAGATGTGTGTATGTAGAATTATTCACCTTATTGATATTAAGCAGCATAAGCAGAGTGAGTTGGAGAGATTTATATGCATTCTGCATAATGTGCCAGGTCAATAGTTGACATTGTCTTCACTACAAGGGCCAAACTGAATTATTCACTACACAAAATTAAATTTATTTGTGTTGTGTTAAAGGTATTATTAGTGTGCAAATAAAAGGGATGTTTTGATGGTATATCTTAATAAAACTGTGGTATTGATGACAATTAGTCAGTTTATTTGGGAGAAAACTAATGTATATGATTAACACTAAAATTGAATATACATGACTTGTTGGAAATCAGAGAACAATCCCTCACCAACACATTATGTATAACTTGTTGGTTGTTTTAACTGCAGAGAGGCAAAGGGACTTTAATGGATGCTTGTAATACTAAATTTACAAGTTAAAAAACATTCTTTCAGGCAATGTCATGATTTCAAACACATCTTTTGAAATATGTGTGTGTGCGTTGTGTGAAACAGGAAACACAAATCTTCTTATGGGTGTTGACTAGTACATTTTCTCAGAAACAAAATTAGGTATTGTATATTACTGAGATGAAATTTAGGTAATTTTAGGTAAGTATTTAGAAAAACTGCCACAGGGTGCATAAATCAATACTGGCATGGAAACATGGAGAGAAAAATCTGTCCAGAAAACGTTAAAATATTTCTCTAAGGACAGATATGCAGGAGAATGGAGTCATGCACAGACTAACAGAACTCACATTTCACAAGCAATTATAGAACTTTATAAAACATTATTTCTGAGGCAAACACTATTAAATGTTGACATGTTAGCATAAGTAGTGGATTTTATTGAAAATAATTATGCTTCATTTTCATTAAATACCAGATTTTATTGAAAATAATAATGCTTCATTTTCATGGAATATTTAGTAAATGAAAGAAAATATAAGATGGTGGTTCTCATATCCGCTGCAAGAAAGTAAAACACTCTCAGTGCACACATTCTAATGAAATTGATTCCATTCTGAGCCTAAGGTATTTGGATAGTTAAAATATTCTTATGTGCATATGTTAATAATAGAGTCAGAGAAACACTAGTTACACAACTTGAAATTATTTAAAGTACATTCTTACTCAACTCATACAAAGTAAGCATTATTGTCCCATTTTAGTCTTTAGCAGAAAACTGGTACTTACAGATGAACTACTTAATGTACTTTTTGGATTTGCATTTTTCCTAATTAAAGGACAGTGTACCCAGGTAATATTTGAGACTGAGTACTTTTCGTGTAGCTGAAGTAAAGGGATTGAAATTGGCATATATGCAATGATTCAGGTGAACACATTAAATAGAAAGAAGAAACTTTGGACTCAATTGTGGGTTTGGAATTTGGTGCAATATTCTTTATCAATAAATAACCGGGTTTATGATCAAGAATACAATAAAACATTATTTGTCAGAATGAAAATGTAACAAGAAATAGAACAAAAGACTGTCATACGTATCAGGTAATTTTTTTGTATTGTATTAGAATAATACAAATAAACTTGTAGAAAATAAGTAATTTTGCCAAGCACCAGTGGCTCATGCTTATAACACTGTCTACTCAGGAGGCAGAGATCAGGAGGATTGTGGTGCAAAGTCAGCCTGGTCAAATAGTTTGCAGGACCCTATCTTGAGAAATCCCATCACAAAAATAGGGCTGGTGGAGTGGCTTAAGGTGTAGGTACTGAGTTTAAGACCCAGTACTGCAAAAGAGAAAATATGTAATTTAAAAGGTCTTTCTTATGACTTATTATTGACTTATTATTTTTAATCAGTGACTCATTCAGTATGTGCTAATGGTATAGGTAGTCAGTATGTTTTATGATTATGTTCATTTCACTGAGACATTTTATGAGTCAAATGTTAATTAATATCAACATGTATAAAGAGGGAAATTGAATGAACAAGATTGATGAAAAATTCTTGGGAGCTCAATGACATAGGACAATATTTTCTGACTATGAACTGTGAACAATAGCAATCAGATAATGCATACTACCTCTCATAGTATCTATACTCTAAGTTAAGAAAATTACTAGGTTTTTGTTAAAAGAAAATAAAGTATGTTTAACTGGTTCTTAATATTCTTCAATTAGAATGATCTTTTCTTAAAGAAGAATGGTGATTTCTTGTTCTTTACCCTTCTAAAATACTTGGTTTGATTTTACTGTGTTCATACACTTGTTATCTCTTATACTTATGGTGTTCTAAAGCAAATGTGCAAAGAAGGAGGTTGAGTAGAGAAATCCTAGAGAATGTGGACTGCCACAGTTGGAAATATTTTGGAAAAAATTTGAACCAAAAATATAACTTACAATGTGTGAATGATTAATTTCAAAATTAAAAAATTGAAGAAAACAATAGAAGTTGGGATGACCTCCCATATTCATGCATTAGCACAGTTAATATTGTGAAAATGGTCATACTATTGATAGCCAAGTATAGATTCATAAAAATCCCCAACAAAATTCTAATGAATTTTTCAAAATTCAATGAATTTTCTTTGCAGAAAAATATAAAAACATCAAAAAATTGATATAGAGGCACAAAAAAATGACTAATGAAGGAAATCCTGAGAAAAAAGAGCAATTCTGGAGGTTTTTCAATGACTGACTTTAAATTGTACATTAGAGCCAACACTGCCAAAAAACAAAATGAAACAGATCAATCAAACAGAATACAAAATCGAGATAATAAATCCACACAGCATTATGTATGTGTGTGTAATACATATAAATAGATGATAAACGATGATGATGATGAAGATAGATAGATAGAGAGAGATAAATAGATAGATGATAGATACATAGGTACTTGGATAAATGATGATGATAGAGAGATCATTGATAGATAAACAGACAGATAGATGATATTTAGATAAAGCTATCGATATGTACAAACACAAATTCTTAGGTACCTAATTATTTCTTTCATTTGCTGAGAAGTTTTCTTTTTCTACAGATGCCAAAGCAATGTAGAAGCACACAATATAACAGTTGTCTCAGAATTCCATCTGCTGGGACTCTCAGAGGATCCCGAACTGCAGCCAATCTTCTTTGGACTATTCTTGTCTATGTACCTCATCACAGTGCTTGGGAATCTGCTCATCATTGTGGTTGTTAGCTCTGACTCCCACCTCCACACCCCCATGTACTTCTTTCTCTGTAACCTGGCCTTGGCTGATATCTGTTTCATCTCCACCACAGTCCCAAAGATGATTGTGGACATCCAATTTCAGAGTAGAGTCATTTCTACTCTACTCAATTCTGTGGTGTATCAATTTTTGTGTCTTTTATAATAAGCCTTTTAGATTCCCAGCTGCAAAATTTGGTTGCCTTACAAATTACCTGCTTTAACGATGTGAAAATTTCTAATTTTTTCTGTGACCCTGCTCAGCTTGTTAATCTTTCCTGCTCTGTAACCTTTACAAATAATGTAGTAATGTATTTTATTGGGGCTATATTTGGCTTTGTCCCCATTTCAGGGATCCTTTACTCTTATTGCAAAATTGTTTCCTCCATACTGAAAATCCTATCATCAAGTGGGAGGTATAAAGCATTCTCACCTTTCAGTGGTTTGCTTATTTTATGGAACAGGCATTGGAGTGTATCTTGGATCAACTGTATCACATTGTCCCAGCAAAGATGCAGTGATTTCATTAATGTATACTGTGATCACTCCTATGCTGAATCCCTTCATTTACAGCCTGAGGAACAAAGATATTAGTAGGACTCTGAAGAAGCTCCACAGTTGGAGCACTTTAACTCAGAACAGATAGCATACTTCTGGAATATAGGTTGGAAAAAGTAGGAAAACTGAATATCTATACTTGAAATTTCTGACTCCTCTCTCTCATCCTCTTAAAATTTATCATTTCTTAATTTATTGTTATGATTCATTGTAGATTTGTTCTAGCTAGACAGCATTGAGAAGCGCAGGATTAGAGATTTTATTATCAGTGCAAAGTTTCAGTCTGGGGAGATAAAATTTTTCTAGAGATGGATGATACTGATAATTGCACAAAAATTTCAAAATAATTAATGCCATCAAACTGTTCAGTTAACATAGTTGAAATGGTACTTTTTGGAATGTGTATTTTCACCCAATGAATAATGTAAGTAAGAAGGAAAAACATGAATTATAAATCTGGGATTGCCTCTGAGTACACAATGGCCCTAACACCTTTTGTGGATATTTAATTTGTGTTTCTCTTCCACCTTCATTAATACACACGTTTCTTTATAGATTTGGATAAGAAAGACTTTGGGGTAGTTATGAGCTGGGTGCCTTGAGACTCCAGTGTCTTATACTTCTAAATAATAAACCTGTCCCTCCAGACCTCATTTTGATTTTTCCAGTGCTGCAGGCAACATACCTCCATGTCCACCACAGGACACTCCTATCTGACATTTCATATCAAATTTGGGGGTAGTGATTAAACCTTATTGTACCCCAGGCAGAAGAGGGTAGTTGGAGCTAAGACACCACTTCAACTTGAAAGTGTTGTGGAAGAGGATGAGTGGGGGAATATCCATGGAAATCGTTTTTCTTTTGTCATGAGTAGAGACATGAAAGTTGGGTAGTGAGACGACAGCATACAAGTACACAGTTTCATTTTCTGATGGCTACAAGATTGTGTAGTTATTTCACTGGAATTCCTAGAACTATTATTCAAAGTTTTGCTTCTCTCCCACACTTGTTTTATATCTAATATTCAACTCATCTATTACAGTAGAAAATGGGCATTTAAAAATATTACCTAAAGTCTCCAAAGGGATAATGATCTTGTTGATGAGGATGATGATGGAGAGAATCACCACATAGGAACCAATACCAAAGGATTTCTAAATGCCAGGATCTGAGTCATAGATTCTATTTAATGTATATTTGTCTGTTCTATGTTTCTCAAGTATAAGCTCCTTTTTACTGTTATTTTATAGAACAAAGGAGCACTGCAGTTTTATATAATTAAACTTTGTTGAGTCAAATGGATTGAAGAGATGTTTGAATTAGTCTGTCTGGTTTCAGCACAGAGATATCACTTTCTCAAACTAAAGAAACATTTTTCTTTCTCAGTATCATTATCCTAAAGGCAAAACCCACCATCCATATTCTTTTCTGCTTTCCTTCTTACTTACCCAGTTTCACTAGGACACAACTCTCTGCATTGCCAGTGAAAATTTCATTTCATCCTTTTCACTCTCTAGGAATTCCACATGATTTTTCCTGAAAACATTGGAGAGGAATTATAGACTACAGGAGATAAATACAGGATTAAAATTTTTAGACCCTCAATGATTATATTATCAGAGCTCCAAGTTAAATAAATTGGTCAAGTAAGTTTTCAATCTTCAAACAGTTTGGCTCCCTTGAGGTATAAACAAGATTGTGGAATGGGATTTTCAGTTAATTTTCTGTCTGTAAGTAGCATTTAATAAGACAAATTATTTCATATATGCCTATATTATTTTTCTCTTTGGTATGTTTTTCTTTGTGTTTTTATGGTTTTATAGTTTTCCTTTATTGTTGTGCTGGGTGGGGATACATTGTGGCATTTACAAAAGTTCTTACAATGTATCAAGTATAATACACTTGAATTCACCCCTCACCTGTCTCCTTCATTCCCTCCTCCCCTCATCACTGGAATAATTAAAAGTCATATATTTTACCATAAGAAATGTCTAATTCTTGAAATGAATGTGATTTACTTTCGTAGAAGAAACTTTGTAGAGTTTAAAGATCATTTAATGCCCACAATGTATGAAAGAAAAAAATAGTTCCTTTTAAATTTTTTCTCAATTTTTACTTTCAAATTTATTTCCTTTTCAAAATAGCCAATTAAAAACATTGGAGTCTATTGTACAGAATGTGATGTTTAAAATAGTTATATATAATCAAGTGGTAAAATTTAGACACCCATCATTTTTTTGAGGATAATGCTTATCATCAACTTGTAATTTTTCAAAAACATAATAGAAGCTCATTAGTGATTGCTAACATGCTGTAAAATTTGTTGTTTTTAATCTATTCCTTATATCTAACTGGAATTGTGTATTCTTTGTCTCACATTTCCCCAACACTATCCTCAACTGTACAAGCCTTTGTGTAATTGTTATTTTGCTGTCTATAGTATGAGATCAGTTTTATAAATTCATGTTTAACTTGGATCATACATCTTCTCTGCCTTGCTATTTTCACTTTATACATGTTCTTCTAGCTCACCCATGTTGATATAAATGACATGATTCACTTTTTTAAGCTTTGAATAATATCCTATGTCTATGCTATTCTTTTTGAGCATTCATTCATCTATTTATGGGCAGTGGGGTTGATTGTTGATTGGTGGTCATTGTGAGTAGTGCTGCAATAAAAATGGAAGGGCAGAGATCTTTTGGCATACTGATTTTACTTACTTTGTAGATATCCTTAGTAGTGGGTTTGCTGCTTCACAGTCTATAATAACACTAAATTAATTTATTGCTTCTAATTTTTTCATTACTTCTTTGGATTTTCTGTATATAAGATCTACCATATGCACCCTGGGAAATTTTAACTACTTTCTTTCCTGTATGTTGGGTTTACTCCTCTTTCCTAATATTCTACCTTGAATTTCCAGTACATGGTTAGGAGAAATGGAATACATGGCCATCCATATTTTTCCTATATTGGTGGAAATGCTTTCAATTTCTTTCAATTATGCATAAGGTTAGCAATAGGTTTTTGATATATTACCTTTGTTATGTTTAGATACATTGCTTCTATACCTAAGTTCGGAGAAATATTACTATATAGGCATTAAATTTTGTCAAATGATTTTTATGCATCTATTAAAATGATCATATTGTTTTAATCTTCATTCACTTAACGGGATGTACTACATCAATTGAATGATATAAACAAGCTGATCCATAATTCCATCCCTGTGGAGACTTCCACATGATCAAGGTGATTGATCTCTTTATTATTCTGCTTATTCTGGCTTGCTAGTGTTTTGTGGAGGATTTGCGAACCTGTGGTCATGAGGCATTTGGTGTTTGTCATTTTGTATTTAAGCACTAGATGCTTTTACTATTCTTGTACACTGAATTCAACTAAAAGGATCTCACTCTGATACTACACATCCCTTCAACAACCTTACTTCCTGTTGCTATAGGGATGATGTTATACCAATCCTAGTAACTCAAAATATATGGACCCTCTTCAACTCTAGGTGAAAGAGCAAGAAATATAATCACCAGACCAAGAAAACACACAAATTTTTATGTCTACATAAACATCTTAAGGTAGCACAAACATGGAAGAATGTCTTTGAAAATACACTTTCTATGGTTTGACTGTTTCTACAATTCAGAGAAGAATATGTATTTTACAAATACCATGTTTGCATTTATCTTCACTTTGGCTGGAGCATTCATTAGGTTTTTATATGTTGTGTCCTTGCCTGAGTTCTGTATCAAGATAATGCCAGCTGCATTAAACCTCACTATAACTTCTCAAACCAGAGCCTCCATTTGTTTAATGTGCTTAGATGCTCAACTTTTTAAAACACTCTAATGTGGAAGCAGGGAAAAAAGATATATACATATTTATATATATATATACACACATATGTAAATATATATGTAATATATACACATATATGAATGTATATATATGCATATTTATATGTTGTCATGTTAGTTTATGCATTTATTCATGAGCCAGTTAAAAAAGCTTAAGCAAAAAATATCAATAAAATGAAATGTTAGTTTTGAAAAGATAAACTGGGCTCCTGTGACTCATAACTGTAATGGTAGAAATTTAGAAAGCAGAGATCAGGAGGATCATGGTTCAAAGCCAGCCCATCATTCACAACATCCTATCTCAAAAAAATCTATCACATAAAGGACTGGCAGAGTGGCTCAAGGTGTAGGCCCTGAGTTCAAACCCCAGTACTGCAAAAAAGAAAAGACAAAAAAAAATGAATTTTTATTTAAGCTAAGAAACAGTGACAGAATATTCACATAAAATTTCAGTAACGAAAGTGAAAACATTAAAATAATACCCCAGGATTGCATATTATAAGACATTGCTTTAAAAATGTGTACCATCATAGGCAAATGTACAAAAAATGCATAAATTCCTAGATATGTGCATCCATAATTCAAACAACAATAATAAGTCTTTAATAGAAAATCTGAGCAACTTGTTAGTGAGTAAAGAGATTGAAATCAGCAATAAAAAGTCCTAGGTCTAAGGAGTCCTCAAGAATTGAATTCTTCCACACTACTAAAGAGGATTTAAACTAAAATCTTTGGGCAAATTCAAAATACCCTGAAAAGACTAAGCAATCTTAAGCAAACAAATGATAGGGGTATCATATTATATAATTTAAAAATATATTATAAATCTATAGTAATAAAGTTAGCATAAAAGAAATGATGATAGTTCAGTTTAGAGGGGGAAAGGCTTAAAAATGTCTTCAGAATTTGAGGGGAAAAGGGTTTTCAAAGAAATAATTTAAAAAAACTGTTCCCTGAACTAGAGAAGGCTATATGCACACAGGTAGGGGAAGGTTAGAGGTCACTCATGACATTGAACTTGGACAAGTCTACCCCAAAAAATCTATGCAAGCTCTCCATGGTGAAAGATGCAGAGATTTTCCTTAAATCTGCAATAGCAAATCAAGAACATATAAGGGTTTTCCTTTTTTTTTTGTGAGACTAAGGTTTCACATAAGGCTTCTCAATTTGTCAGTAGAGTTTTCACCAGAAGCTTGTAGCTCAACTGAGATTTCTTGAGATGTTCACAATACTGAAAGAAAATCTGCAATAAGAAAACTACAAAAGATTGATGTTTAATTTCACATAAATATTGCACAATATGTATATATACATATAAATGTATACATGTATAGAAATGGAGCACAGCAATAGAGCTTTCACTTGCTGAGCTTTCATGCTTACAGTTTCATTCCTTTCAGTGATATCATGTAGGAACCCATAAAATAATAAACAGTGCTTATCTGTGCATGTGTGCATGTGCAATGAATATTATAAAAGAACTATCATTTTCATTCATAAAGATCTATGATGTTATGTTATAAAATTGTGGAAATTTGGTAAAAATGGAAATTTCAGAGGGTAGAAAAAGAGGAAGTGACAGAGACAGGCAGACAGAGATTTCATATTGCCTGGGCCATGGCATATTTTAGAATTTTAAGTCCATGAATGAGTTCCTTGGCACATCATGGCTTCAATCTCTCTGCATATCAGGTAATAAAACATAATTGAAACTTTCTGAGTTTAAATTTCACCAGTAAATCTTCTATTTAAAATATTAATTCAAATCCTAATATATACATCATGTCAAATACTTATTATAAGCCAAGCTTCTCTTTCCCACAATTTCTAGTAAGGGATAATACACAGAGAGATTGAGAAATTAATACACATTCCATAATTTGAGGATAAAAAATGTAAACTGGATAAAGATGTTCTAAAATATTTTTTCTTTTTAACACAGTTTAGTGACAAGTAGAAAACATGGACAATATTATGAACTATTTTGGCTGGGATATGGTGAGTTCACATTTGAGTTATTGTGCTGGAATAAGTGATGTACAAGAATTTTTACCACATGAAAATTACAGATCACAGAATTTCTTGTGAATAATAATGCATTTGCAACCCATTTTGGAAGTGTGAGATATGGAAATATTCCTTATTCAAGATAAGAATTTAAAAAAAAAACACCAAAGAAAAACTTCAGACATCATTCTAATTATATGCCTTGAGAAACACAGCATGTACTTGTTTGTCTAATTATTCCAGTTGGAAAACAAATATAGGCTAGTAAGAGAAAAATTTAACCTTTTTGACTTATACGATTCAAGCTATTATCATTCATACATACATACCATGGAAATTATTAATTGATTAATATATAGATAATCGAGAGACTTTCCTGTGAGTATTACAATAGTAAATTGACAAAAATTAAATTCATCCTTCAGATAGGACAATACATCACTCAAAATGTTAACAAAAATGCATATACTGCACAAAAAGGCTTAAAATACATGACAAATATTGAGAAAATGGTGTATGCAATATAATAGTATTTAGGTAATTTTCTAGAAAATAATTAATACATACATAAAGCAATACTAATAATGTGATAATATTGATAAGAAAAGTATCTACTAGACTGATGACAGTATTTCCTCTCTGACAACTGAAATTTCATCCTCTTGGACAACTGAAATTCAGGGTACTTTGATTATGCATGGGTAATAGAAAATTAATTAGATCACTGAAATATATGATTTTTTAAATATGATTATATATATTTTTTAATGTGTAGTGTATAATAATGGTAATAATAACAATATTAGATAAAATTAATAGATCATTTACTTAGAGTTTGGCAATAACTTCATCACTGATTATATGTTAGTACATCATAAGGTTTGGTGTGTTCAGATTCTACATTTTTTCTAGACTGTGGTCAGAGCATTATTAAATTCTAAAAGATCAACAAAGGATTATAATATTCAGGTAACATTAGAAATGACTGAGTGAAGATGTAAAAAAACTATAAAACCAATGGTATCACTGACTCCTTTTGTGTCTTGTTTACTTTCTCATAACAATCACATATAATGTAATGTTCAACTAGCATTACCATTTCACAGGTGAACAAACTACCCAAGTATTTTAAATATTTCCCTCTGTTCTTCTCCATTTTTATTTTCCACTAATCATTGTGATCAGCTAGAAGAAAGGCAGACTTGAATTGCCATTAGGAGATGAATTTCAGATATATTCTACACCTCTAAAAGAAATTATTAATAGCATTTACTCTGTCATAAAAAGGATAATGTAAAATTTCAGACTTGAATTTGTTTCTGGCTTTGGTTTTTCAAAAACCAAAGGTTGGATTGATAAGAAAACCTCTCGAACAAAGGAGCTAAAAATATACGATGGAGAAATATCAGCCTCTTCAACAAAAACTACTGGGAAAACTGGTTAGCAGTCTGCAAAAAACTGAAAGTAGATCCATGTATATCACCCTATAACAAGATTAACTCAAAATGGATCAAGGATCTTAATATCAGACCACAAACTCTAAAGTTGTTACAGGAAAGAGTAGGAAATACTCTGGAGTTAGTAGGTATAGGTAAGAACTTTCTCAACGAAACCCCAGCAGAACAGCAACTAAGAGATAGCATAGAAAAATGGGACCTCATGAAACTAAAAAGCTTCTGTTCGTCAAAAGAAATGGTCTCTAAACTGAAGAGAACACCCACAGAGTAGGAGAAAATATTTGCCAGCTACACATCAGACAAAGGACTGATAACCAGAATATATAGGGAACTTAAAAAACTAAATTCTCCCAAAACTAATGAACCAATAAAGAAATGGGCAAGTGAACTAAACAGAACTTTCTCAAAAGAAGAAATTCAAATGGCAAAAAAACACATGAAAAAATGCTCACCATCTCTAGCAATAAAGGAAATGCAAATTAAAACCACACTAAGATTCCACCTCACCCCTGTTAGAATAGCCATCATTAGCAACACCACCAACAACAGGTGTTGGTGAGGATGCAGGGAAAAAAGAACCCTCTTTAACTGGTGGTGGGAATGTAAACTAGTACAACTTCTCTGGAAACATATTTGGAGGCTACTTAAAAAGCTAAACATTGATCTACTATTTGATCCAGCAATACAACTCTTGGGGATATACCCAAAGACTGTGACACAGGTTACTCCAGAGGCACTTGCACACCCATGTTTATTGTAGCACAATTCATAATAGCCAAGTTATGGAAACAGCCAAGATGCCCCACTATTGATGAATGAATCAAGAAAATGTGGTATCTATACACAATGGAATTTTATGTAGCTATGAAGAACGAAATGTTATCATTCACTGGTAAATGGATGGAATTGGAGAACATCATTCTGAGTGAGGTTAGCCTGGCCCAAAAGACCAAAAATCGTGTGTTCTCCCTCATATGCGGACATTAGATCAAGGGCAAACACAACAAAGGGATTGAACTTTTATCACAAGATAAAAGCAAGAGCCCACAAGAGAGATATGAGGATGGGTAAGACACCTAAAAAATTAGCTAGCATTTGTTGCCCTTAACTCAAAGAAACTAAAGCAGATACCTTAAAAGCAACTGAGGCCAATAGGAGAAGGGAACCAGGAACTAGAGAAAAGGTTAGACCAAAGAGAATTAACCTAGAAGGTAACACACATGCACAGGAAATCAATGTGAGTCAATGCCCTGTGTAGCTATCCTTATCTCAACTAGCAAAAACCCTTGTTCCTTCCTATTATTGCTTATACTCTCTCTTTAACAAAATTAGGGATTAGGGCAAAATACTTTCTTCTGGGTATTGAGGGGGTGGGGGAGGAGAGGGAGAGGGTGGAGTGGGTGGTAAGGGACGGGGTGGGAGCTGGGGGAGAAATGACCCAAGCATTGTATGCACATATGAATAATAAAACAATAAAAAAATCCTCTTGATGAATGATTGGCATTAGATATTTAAGAAAATTTATTAAGCCAAGATAAGTAACAG
Source organism: Castor canadensis (assembly GCF_047511655.1). Classification (NCBI taxonomy): domain Eukaryota; kingdom Metazoa; phylum Chordata; class Mammalia; order Rodentia; family Castoridae; genus Castor; species Castor canadensis. The sequence goes on from NC_133399.1 coordinate 24,868,328, forward strand.
AAAGCAAAATGAATACTCAATCTGACACAATTCTTTGAGATTTTGCAGCACTGATCTTAAAATAACACTGAATTAATTAAGACATAGGAAGCAAGTTCAATTAAAACTTATTTTTGTCTTATCATTGGTGCATCGTATGTCAATCCCATCTTCAGGATCAAAATAAACAAATATTTTTGTGTATTTAATGAGAACTTATTTACTAAATGAGCTGTTCATTAAGGCCAAACATTTATATTTTTGAGTGACATTTGGAAAAAGACTTGCCAGAATATTGAAACAATTAAGTAGACACTTATCAACATGGAAGAAGCAGCCTTCGCAACGCACTGGGAAAATTTAGCTACAGGACAAGCCCACACTTACCTGCAAGCCTTAATCCCAATGAAGGGATTTAGTAGGACAGTGACTCCCCTGACATAAACGTCTAACATCATACAAGAAATAAATTGGTTAACTACTTATGGCTCAGAAAAATGTGGTGATATACCAATTGTTTGAACCTAAGCTCCATAGGAGCCTTTAGAAAAAGGAAAATTCCTGACTGATGGAGACTTGGGGAGCCTGGCCAGTGTTTGGTAAGAAAGCAGCCATGAGAGTCTGTCATGGAGAAGAAGAGGATCTGATGAGATTGGGCTGTGGAGTTTAGACAGGCTAGATATTGGAAAATTTAGGGTACAAAGGTCAATGGTTGGTACCTGCAACATCCCCGATGAAAGCAAATTCTACTTTATGAGGATAATTTCAGAAACAAAGCACAGAACCTGTGACTGGCAGAGTGCTTGTGTTCCAGGAGCAGCCTGCTGGCTAAATGGTTCTGAGGACAGTAAGGGATTGAGACTGAGGTATCGTGGGGCCCAGAAAACAATTAACAATAGCAGTTGGGAGAATAATCTGAAAACCTTCAACAGTGTCCGGCAGGGAAACAGCCATAAGAGGTTTCTGCGGAGAGGGAGAGGGTCTCCTGTGGACAGGCAGAGAAGTTAGTGAGATGGATGATCATGCAATGAAGGTTCTGGTAGTCATTGGTCCCAACCTTTCTGTTGAAACCAAGTTCTAGTGCATGAGTACCACTGCAGAAACAGAACCAACCTCATGGCAGTGGAGTGCTGAGGATCCAAGAGCTGCCTGAAGATGTTTCTTGGTATATGGCATTTGAGAATGAGCTACTCTAGAGACGTGAAAATAATAAAGAATGAAAACTCAGGGAGTATCAGCAGACCTAGGAATCATATTCAGATGTGAGAAAACCATGAGAGGTGGTCATGGACAGGGACTGACCTGGAACCACTGAAAACTTTAAGCAGGTGCTGTAAGCTTAAGTCCCTTAGTCATGAATGCAATTATTCTCTATCATTGAAAAATAATCATAAATTCTCTTCTCTCTGCTCATATTTATTGATTCCAGAATTTTCCTCTTACTATGTTCTATTTTATGGATACATCTAATCTTACCCTTAGGGCCAAGTCAACTAATAAATTCTTAGTGATTAAAGATCTTGAACAGGTTTTTCAGCAGGTAGGATGACTATCTAATTTGTGTTCCAAACAAGGATATTTTGAGATTGAGTGAAGACAATATTTATATTTAATTTAAATGACCATTTTTGAATTCTACCTTTCTGAAAAATTGGAATCCATGGTTTTCAAAGGAAATGCATGTAGTTGTTTTCATAATATTGTTGATATACATCTTTACATGAAATCTCTCCCCATTACATCACCCAGGAAATTCAAAGGCATGTATATGCATGTACAGCACATATATATATATATAGAGAGAGAGAGAGAGAGGGAGAGAGAGAGAGCATTATACATTACACATAAATAAAGTTTTAAAGGATAGCCATAAGTCATATCATTGACTTACTTTAGAGAAAATTAAAGAAACAGAAGTAAGTAGCTAAACCTCAAATCTAAGTGTCAAAACTTATATAGAAACAAATGTTAGAAAGTGTTAAATGAGTCAAAAATGTTGAATGAATTAAAAAGACCTACAAATCTCTAGCAAAATTGATCCAGAAAATAAGAAAAGAGATACATATTACATTGTGAAAACAGACATGTCACTATACAAAAGAGATAAGAAAAACAAAGGGGGAGTTTGGGTGGAAGAGATCACTGAGTGGGTCAGAAAAGGGGAAGGTATTTGCTCTACCAGAACAGCCTATCTCATTTCTTTCCTTTGATTACCCATGGTACCAGAGACTCAGGGCAGTGATGGTAGCAAGCTGCAGTGACATATCCATCGTGAATCCCAAATATGATTATTTATTCAAGTTACTTCTAATTGGCAACTGTGGGGTTGGAAAGCCTTGCCTCCTTGTTAGGTGTGCAGGTGATAAATTTACAAAAACCTGCATTAGCACAGTTGGTGTGGATTTCAAAATAAGAACTAGAGAGTTAGATGGGAAAACAATCAAGCTTTAAACATGGAACACAACAGGTCAAGAAAGATTTACAACAATCACCTCCAGTTATTACAGAGGAGCCAAAGGTTCATAGTTGTGTATGATGTGACAGATCAGGGGTCTTTCAATAATGTTAAACAGTAGCTGCAGGAAATAGATCATTATGCCAGTGAAAATGTCAACAAGTTGTTGCTAGGGAACAAATGTAATCTGACCACAAAGAAACTAGTAGTCTATACAACAGCAAAGGAATTTGCTGATTCCCTTGGAATTCCATATTTGGAAACCAGTACTAAGAGCACAAACGTAGAATATTCTCTCATGGCAATGACAGCTGAGATTAAAATGTGAATAGTCCTGGGTGCAGAGAAATCCAATGTTAAATTCAGAGCACCTTAGTGAAGCAGTCAGGTGGAGGTTGCTGCTAAAATTTGCCTCTGTTATTTTCTCACAGCAATGAATTTTCAATCAAACCCAAGTGCAAAACAAAATTGCCTGAATTATATTCTATGTAGCTGCACTACAACAGATTCTCACTGTCTCCACAAAGGTCAATGTTGACTTTTTTTTTTATTCCCTTGAATCAAGACAGCTAACTTCATTTTCAGAGCTGTTTTAAACTTTGTGCATGCTGGTTTATAAAATAATGTGTGTAATCCTTGCTGCTTTCCTGATACTAGACTGTTTCCAGTGGTTGGTTAGAATATGTTTTGTTTTGTCATTTATATTGGCATGTTTAGATGTCGGGTTTAGTCTTCTGAAGATGAATTTCAGCCATTTTGTGTCAAACAGCACAATCAGTGTCTAACACCTTCCATATATAAAGTTTAGTGAGATGTTATATGTAAGATCTGATTTGCTAGTTCTTTCTTGTAGATTTAAAAATAGAAAGATTACACTACCTAATTAATGGTTTCTTCATATTCTGCCTATAATTTGTGGCTGCAGAATAGTGTAATTTTTTGCACACTATGTAGCAAAACAACTGAAGATATGTTAAATATACATTGTACTTATTGGAAGCAATATTGAACTCTATGGTGATAAGTACTGTTTTAATTCTTATGGTAAAAGGGAAATAGAGCCTTGCATTAAACTCAAAACAGCCATTTGTGTGTGCAGCCAAATCATGCACATAGACTTGTATAATGCAGCATCCAGTATTTTCTTTCTAGAAAAATAGACTTGATAAATGACATAGGTAGGCTTCTGTACTGTGTAGGGACTTAACCAAATTGAGTGGTCCAAGGAGCTCAAATTGTATAGAAAAAAGTTTAGAACATATTCTATATTAACCCATTGTCTCTGACCCTTCTAAAACCATTTGAATTGTCTTCCCAGATTAACATTTTTAATTCATCTATGGTAAAGGAAGAGAGCAGCCCACCCTCCCTAACAGGCAAATGATCAGGTAACATGTACTGAGATTTCTTCCATACTGAGTCTGGTGTCAACTATTTTATCTTTCACAGTTGTATAAGTCATGTTGCAGGAGAGTTTAAGCATTAAAGTAGTAAGCAAGAAACTTGATTGCCCTAATTTTAGAAATTATATCCCCAAATTTAATTAACTGAAAATATGAATTCTAGATTGGAATGATAAATGAGATATATATTTATTTCTGTGAAAGTTTTGCCTGTGCAAAAATTTTGTTAGAACTTCCACAATCTAAGGTTTTTTTTGTTTTATTGTGAGAAACAGAAGATCATTTGCCAACATAAGCATCTTAAGATGATGGAGGTTATGTATAGCTATCCTTATCTCAACCAGCAAAAACCCTTGTTCCTTCCTATTATTGCTTATACTCTCTCTACAACAAAATTAGAAATAAGGGCAAAATAGTTTCTGCTGGGTATTGAGGTGGGGGAGAGGAAGGGGGCGGAGTGGGTGGTAAGGGAGGGGGTGGGGGCAGGGGGGAGAAATGAACCAAGCCTTGTATGCACATATGAATAATAAAAGAAAAATGAAAAAAAAAGATGATGGAGGTTAAAGTTTGTTCCCTTAGCGATAAGTAGTGGCCAAACATTCTTCAATGAGAGCTTGGAAGTCTTGGCAACACATTTTATTATGGAGTCTATAATGATAAAATTTAATCACAAAAAAGGCAACAAATTACAGAGTTCTTTATTTTTCACTAAACAGGCAATTGAAAAAGTTGTTACAAAAATAAGTGGTAAAATTATTGTAAAATTAAATGGACAGAATAAATATTCAATTTAATTTTCTACCTATTAGAATTTCACAATGAAATCATAGTTTACTTTGTTAAAAGAAGAAAAATAAGGGGAATGCAGTGAACGTATTAATAAGCTGACAAACATGAGTGAATTAAACCAACTAGTAGAAAATGAGAGCCAATCTTGTCTAGAACAAGAGAAAATCATAATTAATATTTCAGCATTTAAACAAATCATCTTTTCATAGCTAAATGATTTCAATCTGTGCTTGAAATTTCCCATACTTGAATAAAAGTATTTCCATATACAATTTTACCTGTAATTCCAAATCGCAGCACAGGGTGTAGCTCAGTGGTAGAAAACATGTGCAAGGCCTTGTATTCCCTGTATTCAATGCCCAGTACCTTAAAGCAACAACAGAAATGAACAAACAATTAATTAATTAATTAATTAAAGGGAGAAAGAAAATGAAAAATGGAAAAGTGCAATTGTGTCTTCTTCTAGGTTCAGGATTTAGTTCAGTGTACATTTAGCTAAAATGCATTATTAACATATTGAAGGCCTTAGGGGTGATCTCCCCCAACCCCAAAAGCAAAGAAAACAAAATAAATGACTACACAAAATTAAATATTCCAGTCTCTTCAAAATGTTTGCAGTAGCAGAGAAAGGAGAAATTTTATAAACCAAAATGAAAGTTTATATGAAAAAAAGAAAAATGAGCCAATCTTATTACTGTCAACAAATTTTTTTAAATTCCTGTAAAGCACTACATCTAGATATATGCATTAATATTTAAGTGAAGTATAAAGACATTTAAACTATATTATGAGACATTAACCAAGAGAAATCATATGATCTTTTATTACATATAATAGCATGATAAATTTCACCAAAGTAAATTCCAAAAGCTCAAAATATGAAGTCAGAAGTCATATGAGGCCTCACTGTCCCCTACAAAGAGCCCATCTAGAAACTACACATAGATAAGAACATCTTACTAAAAAAAGAAACAATTTGGTAATGATACAGAAAAACCTGTGTGACCTAACAGAAGTGAATAAAAGTACATTATAATGGCAAAAATGCTCTCATTTACATGGTGTCTCTTCTCCCCACACCTTGTCAGCACAGTAATATAGAGAAGATCTCCCTAGTCCTAAAATTTCTAAAACAGGAAAAGAGATCTGGAGGCAGACAATAAGCATTTTGACATTACTTTTAGGAAGACTACTACTGTCTTACCTCATGTGTATCACTGGGTCAAACATAGACTACCCAGGCAGAAACTAGGAAAGTTGATAGAGTTCACAGTGATCAGCACACAGACGTTGTGGTAACTTCATGTTCCAAATAGCTTTGATACCCATTCAGAGGTACTAGAAATGACAGATCCCACCTGCAAAACTGAGCTGGTGCCTCTCATAATCAAGGTAGCAAGTTCATCTTTGCTTTAGTCCTTTGATGGTCTGCCTTTATGCTCAACCTCAGTGTCCACATTATGGTCACCCACAGAAAAGTATATGTCCATTGGAGTAGAGCAAATGGGTGGTATTTGCTCAACTGTCTCCAAATAGTGGGTCACACCAGTCGTAGGACCTACTCCAATGCTCAATGAAGACAGGAAGATATGTATTACTGTCTATTTCTGAAGAGTTTAGAGATTAAGCCCATTTACCTTGAAGGCTCAAATAGTGGCTCCACCTAGACTCAGAGTTGACTGCAAGGTCTGTCTTAGGGAAGGATGCAAGACTCAGTCATGCATTTCTATGGAACGTGAGCTCTTGACTGAACAGTGCTAAGGAGTCTAATTGATCCTGTTGAAACTTGGATCCAAACTACATCTCTGCCCAAGTTTAGAGAATAAATTGCTACTACTTGGTCAGAAAATAAACTCTCAAACTGTGCCTCTTCAAAGATTATTTTGGTACAACTTAAGCATTTCTGTATGGCTGAAAAAGACAGTCAATGGTTTTGAAGACAGTGGAACCCAGCCAGCAGTCTCACTATACCACAGAGCAAAGGCAATAGATCAGACAATTACCTATCCTAACAGCAATTTCTGCCTGGATAGGTTAACACCACTTAGCCCATCTAGATTCAATAGCTTGACTTAGCAGAAGAGGCCTATCCCTGCCAGAGAATATCTGTAAAGGCTGAAAGAGATTACTATCTCCACAAATACACATACACTAATGCAAAGACAAGGATTAATACGAATCAGAGAATCATGACATCACTGAAATATACTAATATATTTACATAACGGCACCTAAGGAAAGGGAGAACAAAAAATTCAGGATGATGCTATTAGAAAAGCTCAATAGATTACAAATGTTATTAGAGAAAATTAAATCAAATTTATAAATAACACATGAACAAATCAATAAGACACAAAAAATAATAAAGATATAGAAATGACAGAGGTGAATAATATAATTACTTAGTTAAAAAAATAGAAAACTACAACAGTGAGAGGACCATTAGAAAAGCATGAAGAAAGCCTACAAAATTATGCAACATTATGAACACAACTGTCATTCACACAATGAGAGTTTCAGAAAGAAAAGAAAGATAAAAAGGTCCAGAAAAAACAGTATAAATTATATTGGAAAATTCTTAAATCTTTCAAAAGATATCAGCATCCAGGAATAGGAAATCCAAAGGTATCCAATCATTTGCAATTCAAGGAGGAGCTTCACTAGACTCATAATGTTCAAATTATCTTTAAAAAAGCCAAGAAAAGCATTCTTAGAGAAACAAGACATGGGGATACATGTAACAACAATGAGTTATCTATATCATTATCAACAGAGTCTCAGCTGAAACCATGCAGACCAGGAGACAGTAGAACGATATATTCAAATTTCAGAAGGAAAAAATGTAATCCAAGTATACCTTGCCCAACAAGGGTTTCCTTCAGAAATGAGGGAGAATTTTTTAACGAGACAAACAAAAGCTGAATAAACTCATCACCATTTGATCTGACTTAAAGAAATAACTAACAGGAATTTTTAAGCTGAAAGGAAAACTTGATAATTAATAAAATATAACATATGAAAGCACAAGACTAAAAGGTGTAACCACTAACATAACCTAAATGCTCCAGGCTTATAACAGTGATGTGTTATAACAGTGATGTGTCCTTTGTCTTTAAAGCAAAGGACAAAATGATTGAAAGAATTTTTAAAGAGTCACAATGTACCCAATGTATAACAATAACACAATTTTAAAAAGAAAAAAAAGTACTCAACACAAAAAAGAGCTGGTGGAGTAGCTCAAGTGGTAGAGAACCTGAGTTGAAACCCATCAAGAAAAAAGTCATTTTCTAGGAAGCTTTCTTGGACACCTGATTAAAAAAAACTTTAATATAACAACTATGGCTGAAAAATCTTTCTAAGGAACAAAATTAGAAAATGACATAAATTTTGAAACTAAAATCATAAAATGTAGGGGACAAGAGGAAATGTATTATTATATGCATCAAAGTGAAGTAGTTGTAACATTTAAGAGGATTTTTCTAAGTAATAGACATATTATACAAGGCTAATCCTAACCTGGATAAATAAACTATAGTCATTGCACAAAGTAGAAAGGATTCAATGTATACTATTACATAAAACCATAAAAACACAAAGATAGCAGGAAAGAAATAAAGAAATATGTGTACATATATGGGGTATTCCTTAAAACAGTAACAGAATGCAGATTCTTTACAAACATACACAATAAATTAACAAGAATATATCAGTTGGAGAAAAATATCACTCTTAAATTTAAGAAAACTGAAAACGTATCAACTATAGTTTAATCATCATGACGCAAAACTAAAAGATAATAACAATATTTATCTTAGAATTTCAAAAAGATATTGAAAAATATACAGCTGAAAAAGTGATGGATCAACAAAGAAACCAAAAGGGGAATGAAGCGAATTTCTATTTTCCATTAATTTTTATTGGATATATTTCTTGTACAAGGGAGATTCATTCTGACAACTTGCAATAGGCTTACATTGTACTTTGAGTAAATCACCCCCACTGCCTCATCTCCTCAACCCTGTCCCTGCCCCACTTAAATCTATTGCAACAGGTTTGTTTGTTCTATTTTGTAAGTATTTGAAGTCTATCTGCATATTCCCTCACCTCAATCTCTTTTGTTAAACCTCCCCTATCCTGCAAGTACCACCCACACATACTGTATCTATTTTGCAGTCCCACCTTGCATTATTAATATCTATGTCAATGTTTGAGGTTTCCCAATGTATCTCTACTGTGAATGTGCTTTACCTTTACTTTGCTCCATTCATCCCCTTCCTTTACATTCCCTTACCCCTTTACCTCTCACTCCTCATTTTTCCACAGCTTTCAATACATATCCTTATATCCTCTACCTTCACAGTTTTTTTGAGGGGATTGTTTTGTTTTTTATAGCAAAAGGGAGACTTTTATGACATTGTTGCAAAATGAGGTGTCCGGTAGGCAGGCATTCCCAGAACAGTAACAATAGGAATTTTATCCCTAGTGTGCAGGTCCCTCCCCTGGTTTCTGATTGGCTGAATACTGTGTGGTGTGCCTCTTCCCAAGAGTTGTCTAAGTTTTATTATTTCCCATTGGGTAATTTAAAAATATGCCTCTCTTGGCATTGGTCCAATTTTAGAAATGGATCCAAGTGTTCATCTCCCTTTGTCTCTGTGGTGGGAAGGCCTCCCTGTGAGACATGCTTTCTGGCACATACATAGGTTTTTACTGATTTCCTCATTTCATGGTGATTTACCCTTTCCAGTTTAAACTCCATTGTCAGTTGGCCCCTCCTAAAATCCTGTTTGTGACTTCCCAAGTGCATGAGATTTGTCACATTTGCAAGAGGCTATGTAAGCAGGTTAACTATTCAGCTAACCTCCATTCAGGGTTAACTATTTTAATTTGAAAATGGACCACCACTGACTTTACCTCCAACAATTCCCTCCTCTTTTCTTTTTATTCTTACTGGTATAATGTTCATTTTTGTGTTTTCTGTTTTTCAAATTGTTCTAAAATCTGTTGACTTTCCTCATCATACCATAGTGTATCCAACTGGGTTTTTAATAACAGCAAATTATTTTCCTAATAGATCTTGATCATCTGTTTGTTAATTGCTGCTTCAATTAGTCTCTGTGCTAATCATCACCCACGGGGAATAATACAACCCCTTATTGTTGTTAAGACTCCAAATATAGAGATAAGAGATGTAAGTACTGAGGCCATTAAGCCTTTCCACTTTCCAAACTATCCTTCTACCCATCTAGTTAATGGATCATTAATGTGGGCATTTTTGACTACCTCATTAACCAAAATCATTAGTCCCTGGAGGGCTTTTGTGAGTGTGCCATTGAAAGCTGTGTTTTGGGGAATAATAACACAACATTTTCTTCGCAGCATAATACAAACAACCCCTTCTCTTCCAGAATTATATTCAAAGTTCTCCTATTTTTCAAAGCCTCTCTGCTGGTGTCACCCAACTGACTAGCTACCCACTGAAGAGCATTCCAGGCATAATGATAAACTTCTACTCATTATAATAAATGTAATTAACCCAGACCACATTTTTATTAATAGTGGACCACCAAAATAGTGCAGACTATAATCCAGTGGCATTCTGGTTGTGGGACTTCAACTCATTGAGGACCCCTTTCAGGACTCCTATTGAGTCTATGTATATTGGAGTCTTAAAGACACTGCTATTACTCTCCTTGCCTGGTGATTACCCTTATCCTGTTTGGGTACCTGGGGGAATGCCAACATGAATGGAAGGGCCAATTGAACTAGGACACAGGTCCTTGTACTGTTGGATTATAATATGTTGCAGATGTTTCTTTTCCCACAATACCACCAGATATAAGCCCAGGGTATGTGGAAAGCTGAATAATGACCATAACTTGACCCACTGATATTGCAGACATTGGTGCAAGTTGTCAGTTCTCCCACTGCTTTAGTGAATTTTGCCCCCTGCCTAGAGAGACAAGAGAAATAGTTCACATTCTCTATAGAGAAAGAAGGGATTGTCCTGGGGTCTGATCTTTCCAATGGAGGAAATATCAATGACAGACTCTTACAGTTCTTGTTTCCATATGCATCCTTGTCTTGTTATAGGGCTAGCATGCAATATATTACTCTGGGACTAGTATCCCATCTGAAGTGAAATGGAACCACTTGTGCTTGTGTCTATTCAGCAAAACATACAGAGCAAGTGATCTTGTTAAGAGCATGTACCAAAGATTTAATCCATTTAAACCAGGCTTTCAGATCACCATACCCAGTCTCAATCTCCAGAGTCTGTTTAAGTCTTTATCTCAACTATTTCTACTCTTTTGAGGTCAGGAGCTAGGGTTGTACTGGCATCAAATGGGCATGTCGTTTTATTTATGACCAACTGGAGGGTTCGTCATCCTTCTTAGAGGGTCAGTCAGGTCCTTTCCTGAGACATCGGCTCCTAATCCATATGCTCATGGTACCACTTTAGATTTATGGTCTAGAGTGGCTGGATTGTCTATAGTCAAAAGTATGGGATCACATTCTAAATTCTGGCAATTTCTTTGGTGGATTGCCTTTAGATATATGTTATTTCATTTGTAAGGGGCCAATTTGGAATTAACCTTTTGGACAGAGGCAGTCCAACTTTGAATCAGAGTTGTCCACCAGACCTCACTCCAACTGGAATGGGGAGGTTGTCATTGTTCCATCTATTCTTTCCCCATGTAGGTTTTGTGTAGAGGTATTTATTTTCCCCTGAGAGTTTCCTTTGTTTTTGTAAATTCCTCTAAGACAAAACCTGGCAGACATCAAATCTGATAGTTTGAGATCCTAAAGTCTTAATTACATTATTCACTAATATAACTTGGTACCCACTGTTCATTCCTGGTAATAATAACCCATGGTAACCATACCACTGCGCAGAGGTGGACCTGTCTTTTACATACCATCAGGATGGCTTGAGGGGATCTCTTATGCATTTCTCTGAGTTATTTCTAAACGTTCCTCAGGAGACCCATAGACTTTCCATCAGTCCTCTTTCCTTCCCCTTGGCTTCCCTTTACCAGCCCTGTGACTAGGGTGTAGTGAGTCCACCCTTTTACAGCTGTATGTAGAACAGTCTCAGTGGTCAGGTACAGTTGATATGAGCCTTTTGAGCAGGTTGGAGCTTGTCCTCCTTCCAAGTCTTTCTCAGAACCAGGTCACCAAGCTGAAGTGATGAACTTTGAATTCAAGAGGCAGGATCTGGGCCTAAGGAATGACAGAGTAGAAGATAATGGCCAGTAAATGTACTTAAAAATTCAATCTCCATAGCAGGAAGATCAACAATCCCAACCAGGTACCGTAGACCATGTAACACTTCCTAAGGGGATAGTCCCACATCTTTTCTTGGAGTTGTCATAATCCTAAGGAGAGTATTGGGGGACATTTGGTCCAGGGCAGTTTGTTTTCTGGACCAGTTTGGTAATTTTTTGTTAATGGTCTGATTCATTTTCTTCACCTTTCCTGAGGAAGGGGGATCCAGGGTGTGTGATAGTCCCAGTTAATATTCAAACTCTCCATTATTGCCTTTAACACTTTATGGTAAAGTGACTTATGTTGTCGGAGTCAATATTCTCCTCCAGACCAAAAGTAGGTACAATCTGCTTTGTGACTACTTTGAGGATACTTTCCATGCTTTGGCAGTTGATGGGGGAAGGCCTCCACCTAGCCAGTGAAGTGACCCACTACTTCCAGTAGGTGTCTTTGTTGTCCCACCCTAGGCATCTCTGTGAAGTATACCTGAATGCTCTGAAATGGTCTTAACTCAGGTGATAGTCGCCCTTTCATTTGTCTCCTTACCACATTTTGTTTATTCTTTGGCAATTTACACCACACTCTCACACCTGTTTAGCAATGGTATAGACAGTCAAACATCTCTAATTCCTAATTATAGCAACACACATATCTTGGGGACCCCAGTGACTCCTCCAATGCAGTATGGACATTAGCTTTCTCACCATGGCCCTGCTTATCATTTCTCTCCCATCAAGGAGCACCCATCTTCTATGTCCTGTTTTAGTTGCTCCTATTTTATCTCACTCATTTTCATCCTCTTTAGTGAAGAGGGGCCTTAATGTTACCTTTGGAATACTTAGGATCCAGTTAAAGAGTCTGATTTCTTTCTGAAAAGAGACTTGTTTGGCAGCCTTGTCTGCGAGTCTGTTATCCATAGCCTCTATACAACTTCCCTTTTGGTATGTTTTTACATGGACAACAGCCACTTCTCTCAGAAGTAAAAGACTTTCTAGGACTTGCTTGATGAATTCTCCATGAACCAATTCCTTTCCCTTGCTGTTTATAAAGCCCCATTCTGTCCATTTTTTTCCAAAAGTATGAACCACTCTGTAAGCATATTTAGAGTCACTGTATATAGTGGCTTCTTGGCCTTTGAACAATTTTAATGCCTGGTTAAGAGCATATAATTCACAGCTCTGAACTGACCAGCTGTTAGGTAGCCTACTTCCTTCACATAAGGAATGACTGATTCCATCAATGATAGTGTAGCCTTTATGTCTCTTTCTTAGGAATGACCCATCAAGTTTCTTAACCAGGAGGACTGGGGTGTTGTATGGTGACATACAGGGATCCAGCAGTCCATATTTAATTAGTCCCTCAATTACTGGCTGTATATCCCTCCTTCCATTAATAGGGATGGGATATTGCCTTCTAGAAACTACTTCTCCTGGCTGTGTTAGCTCAATCTGCAATGTGTGATTTTTAGGCCTTTCCTGCTGCCCTCCTTGACTCACATAAGGGGATCACTTTTTCTTTTCCTCTTCTTCTGTCTTGACTTTTATTTGTGCCTTTTTATTTCAGAGCAAGATTTTAGGATAAACATTATGCTATAAAATCCATTATTTAAAACACATTTCCTTATCCCTTTAACCTTTTATCTTACAAAACCATACTCAATATATTTTTATATTTTTTACTTTCTAAAATGTTTTAATTTCTATTAAAAGTTTAAGAATTTAAATAGAACTATGTGTACTGTTAATCTTATTTGATGAGGAACTGTGAAGAAAACAATTTTATTTTTTTAAATGACAATACATAAAAATAAATTTAATATCTTACCCAAATATTTAAGAATAAAAATTGAATTATAATTTCAATAGTACAAAATACATTAAGATCATTTGTCCACATATATTTAAGCAGTTTTAAGTAGCTTTATTTAAAAATAATTTTACTTTAATCATAAGTACTTCAAAGTTACCTCTTAAATACCTTTTTGTTAATTTTGAATATCACATTAATCTTACAACAACAGTTTAAAAACATATTGAAGATGTTTATACACAAATACATATATAAACACAAGTTTGATAAAGTAAGCCTGTCAAAAAGTGCCAATTTATGCAACATAACATGAACTGGAATTATAGCAACAAATTAAATTTTGCTCAATGCTATTTCAGAACTCATTTTGTTAGAGGCTCAGCTTGATTGCTTAACCAAAAATAAATTCCTAACAAGACCCTTGTGGCAGTCTTTATAATTTTAGCTTCCATGAAATCAATCATAAATGCAAGACTAATAGACATAAGTAAAATGACATATTAAAAAAAGACAATTAGCTTGCACTATCAGAAAAACCTTTTAAACCATAGGAGTAAGTTAGAATTTTCTTCAGGACAACAACAAAATAAGCTCAGGGCCTTTTATTTCTATGCAAATCACAAGAGATCTCCTTAAACCTCCAGTATCAGTATGCAATATCCCTCTTTCTTCCCCTGTAAGTAGGATATTCATAATGGACATCATTTTGGCCCAAGTATGAAAGTATATTAAGCTGATCTTAAATTAGGAATTAGTCCAACTATTCTGCTACATTCAGGGGACCTTCTAAAAGTGGTTTCATCTTTTTCTTAAAATTCCTAACCACTTTAATTGTAAGAGGGGTAGAGGGGCATTTACAAAACCATTTTCTCCTGGCCCCATGGGAACTTCCCAGAGAGGAAACATTGATTTCTTAGAATAAAAGGGAAAGCTTTCAATATCCTTTTTGTGCTGTTCTAATTCCTTTCTTAAATTTGGGAAAGGACCTGTTGACTCAACTTCTCTATAATCATTAGTCACTGTTTCTTCTGGCTCCGTGTTTGTCCCTTGCTCCTCCTTCTCCCTAGTTTGTAGAACAGGTGTAGGGGAAAAGCTTCATAAGGGACCCAGGGGCTTTCCTTGAGGTCCTCCTATTTTTCTTTAAGAGGAAACCCGTGGGTCTGTAAACAGCAAAGGGCATAATCTTTTTCCTCTTCTGTGGACAAAGTCTTTTCATTCACAAAAATAAATAGAGCTTGGCATACTTGAGCCAAAAGACAGAATGCCCATGAGTTGGGTCTTTAGGCCATATAAAACATCTGTATTTGATATCATTTATTTCTTTTTGTCTTTGGTTCATAGCTGTCTCACCATAACCTCAGTATTCTCCCTAGTGGACTATTTGGAGGAATGTCCAAAGGAGTCTCCTTGGCTTTACTTCCTTTTATTTCCCCGGGGACTGAATACCTGTTCCCCATTTTCAACAGGTCCCCATGACTATCCTATGTGCTAAAGCCCCTGTACTGGGGAATACTTGGACACTGTGAGATTTGCTTCATTCATCTCTGCCAGTTTCCCTCGTGGGCAAATGAAACTGTGTATTGGGATTCCATACATACTTCATGACTAAGCCACATCTCAGTCACACACACTCAACCTCTGATAATACCACCACTAATGCAGTAGTTACAGCCCAATTTTCCTATCTTGGTTCACATATATGAGGTTGCCTAGTTCCCATAACACCTGCTTTTTCCTCCCTGTGTTACTCTCACTGTCTTCCAGAAAAGTTTTGAATCTGACCGTGGCTTACATGGAGAAACGAGGGGAACCAGGCAGAGCAGGCCACCAGAAATCTCCCCTTCAGCCAGGTCCCCACTCCACATGGGACAGATATCCTGGACAATGAGCCCAAAAGTTGTGAGACATACATTTATGTGTCCAAACTCAATGAATGCCTTCAGGGCCACGTGAAGTACAGCAAAAGTTAGGCTTTCATAATGGTCTTGCAAGATTGGGTGTCTGGTTTGCAAGTACTAAAGCAAAAAGTTCTAAAAAAAAACCATATTAACTTGTGGGATGCACAGTCAATAGAGTGATGATGCAATTTATGAAATGGGAGAAATATCACAAATTTTCCATCTGACAATGGGTAAATTCCCAATATATAAGGGTATCAAACAACTCAATAGTAATAAAATAAATAAATAAATAAATAAATAAGCAACATTTATGAATAGACACTTCTAATTGAAAGCATACGAATGGCCAAGAGGCATATGAAAGAATGTTCACAAAGACTACTCATCAGAGAAATGTAAGCTTATGAAGAATAACAGTGTTGCTGAGAATGTTAAGAAAGGGTACCTCACACATACTTTTCGTAGGAATGTAAACTAGTATGTCCATCATAGAAAGAATTATGAAATTTCCTTAAAAGAACTGAAAATAGAACTACAATTCAGCTATGGGACATGTTTCAAGTCATAGGATGCATACCTGGTATTTGTGAGGCTCTGTGTACAAAACCTTGTACTGCAAAAAAAATATCTTGAAGGTACTTGTGATCAGTTAATTCAAAGAACAGCAATAAATCAACACAGGAGAATTAAGACTGAACTTCAGTAATGCTGAGGGCAATGTCATGGTCATCTGGGTCAGTACATTGAAAATGATATGCCACCACGCAATAATGTTTCTTCCAGGAATTTAAAAGTGGTTCAGTTTCCTAAAGACACAATATCTGTTATGTATGTAATTCAGAATTTGACAGTATTTTGTATTATTCCATTTAATCTCCTTTCTTCCCTTTTCAATTATATTTTTAAGAGGTTGTGTAGAGTTTGAAATGTACATTTATAATTAACCTAAGCTATTGACAACTAATTTATAACTAATCAATTGCTAGAGTCAGCACCTTAAATTTTGAATTTTTTATTAGCATTCATAAAGAGTTTACAATGTTTTCACTGTGATGATTTCATAGTGTATACTTTGAACAAGTTCATTCATTTTATTATCATGTAATTCTCTCTCTCCTCCATACCATTTTCAATAGTATTTTCTGGGTTCAGTTATGGATTTTTGAACTGATCTCTCCATACAGTCCCCGATTTGCACTCATTAGACAAAAAAATCTTGCAATCAGGGTTGTGCAGCTTTTTTTTAAATTAAATTTTGGAGTGCTTCAGTTGCATTTTCCTGGGGTATCATGTGAGTTTCAAATATAAAAACAACATTTTCTAATCTTTGCTCACCTGCTCAAAATAACATTATGGGAAGAGATGGAAATATGTTTTAAGGAAGGGTAAGACTAGAGACTGTGGTCTGAAAGGAAACATTGAAAATGCAAATAAGCTATGAGGTATGAATGATAATTTAGGCATACTTGTTCTGTATTATCAGCATATCTGAGCTGAAACCCAGTTTCTGCCAGGTATTCATGGTGGATCTAACATCCATGCTACAACTACAGCTTACCTTTGATTCCTCTTGAGCAAGTGGGGTGACAGTAAAACTTATCATAGCTGAAATTTGAAAAGATCTTCAGGTGATTATGAGGCAAACTAAAATTACATAACTGTTATATCACAACTCAGATTTTAAGATATCATTGCTGTCTTTTTTAAATGGCATGGAATACTTCCAATTGCAAATAATACCTTACACCCAGAACTTGTTCTCAGCATTTACAACAATGAATGACACTGAGTTGGCATTCAATGAATATTCATTTCAAATTTTCTTTGGCCATTCGTCAGTAGATGGGCACCTATGCTGATTCCATGAGTTGCCTACCACAATAGGCAACTTTAGTGCTGTCCTAAAAAATGGGTGTTCCAGGCTCTTAACTGGAGGCTGACCTCTATTCATTCAAATAAGTGTTCAAGACTCAAAGAGCAGAATCGTATGGTAATTCAGCTTTTAGATTTATTGAGGAACCACCATATTGACTTCCATAGTGGCTGCACTAATTTACATTCCCACCAACAGTGTGTAAGTGTGTTCCATTTCCCCTGAATACTTTCCAGCATTTGTTGGTTGACTGTATTTCTGACTGGGGTAAGAAAGAATCCCAATGTCATTTTGCTTGGCATTTCCTTTGTTATTGAGGATGTTGAACATTTCTTCATGTGTTTAGTAGCCATTTATATTTTATCTTTAGAGAACTATCTGTTTAATCCACTTGTTTATTCATTCACTGAAATGTTTGTTCTTTTTGGTTTAATATTGTGTGTTTCTTGTACCTGCTGGATATTGATCTTCAGTCAGATGAGTAGCTGACAAATATTTTCTCCAATTCTGTAGGCTGTTTCTTGATTCTGATAATTCTTTCCTTTTCTATCATTTTTATTTTTACTTATTTCATCTTTATTAGTATTTATTCATTGTAGAGGAGGCATTTGTTGTGAAATATATGAATAGCCTTACACTGTACATTAGTTAGATTGCCTTCTACATCTTCCCCACAACCACCCCCTCCCAGTCTCACTTAAAGCAATTACAAGAGGTTTCTTCATTCTATTTCCTCTATATGTATGAAGCCATTGATTGTATTCCTTCATGTTCATCTCCACTAGTCATCGTCACCCTTCCCACAAGCACACCCCCACACAATGCACCTATTTTACAGTCCTGTCTTTCATTATTAATTCCAAAGTCAATGTACAAACATATTTCTCAATGTGTCTCAACTGTGAATATGCTTTACTTTAGTCAGTTCAAACCCCACTATTACTCTCCCATACCCCTTCTCTCCTACACTCCATTATTTGGCTGTTTCAGTACATATCAATAGGGCTTCAACCTGCCCAGACATGAAGTATTTTAATATTGTTGACTCTCTGTTATTCTCTTTTCCTTTCCTCCTTCCCTGAGCTCCATTGTAGTTCTATTATGGTCAACATATGCTACCTGTAGATACACATATGATCATGTTTGTTTCTGTGGATCTATCTTCCACATATCAGAGATAAAATACAACCTTTGTCTTTCTGAACCTGGCTAACTTCACTTAATATAATGTCTTCTGATTCCATCCATTTACTTTCAAAATATGTAGTTTCATTCTTGCCTATGGCTGAATAAGACTCCATTGTTCTTGGATCTTATTTGTTGGGACAGTATTTTACTGCTTCAATCTCATGGCTAGTTATAGATCTATTTAGGTGGTGAATATCTTCTTGATTGAATTTCGATTGGTTAAATGCAAGTAGAAATTTATCCATTTCTTCTAGATTTTACAATGTACTTGAATGTACGTTTCAAATATTCCCTACAAATACCTGGATTTCAAAAGTATTTGTAGTTATGTATCCTTTTCCATTTTTTATTTTATTAATTTGGGTCTTTTCCCTTCTCCTTCTTGTCAGGTTGGCTAAGGGTTTATCAATGTTATTAATCTCTTCAAAGGTCCAATTTTTCCTTTTGTTAACATTTTGTTTAAGAGTTTTGGTGTTGATCTCATTGATCTTAACCCTGATCATTATTATTTCTTTCCTTCTACTCAATTTGGGTTCGGTTTGTTCTTGTTTTTGTACATGCTTAAGGGGTATCATTAGACTGCTTATTTGAGATGCTTCTGTTTTTTTAAGGTAGGCCTGCACAGCAATAATTCTTCCCATTAGCAGTGCCTTTGCTGTGTTCAACAGTTTCAGTCAGGTTGCATTTTCATTTTCATTAGAGTCTATGAACTGTTTTATTTCTTCCCTTATTTCTTCAATTTAGGAGTATGTTGTTCAGTATCCATGTGTTTGAATATTTTCTCGTGTTTATTTTGTTATTTAGTTCTAGTTTTATTCTATTGTGATCTGATATAATACAATGAGTTATTTCAATTTTCTTAAATTTGTTAAGGCCTGCTTCATGTACTATAATATGATCTATTTTGTAAATGGCCCATGGGCTCCTGAAAAGAATATTTTTTTCATGGTGGCTGGATAAAATACTCTGTAGTTTTCTGTCCATTTGTTCTATTCTGTCTATTAGTTCAGAAGTTTCCTTGTTGATTTTTTTGCTTAGATGACCTATCTATTGGTGACAGTGCTGTATTCAGAACTCCAACAATCACTATGTTGGGGTCTATCTCTTCTTTTAAGTCAACTCCTATTTTTTAATGTAATTGGGTGCACTGATTTTGGCACATATATGGTAAGAACTATTATTTACTCTAGATGAATTGCTACTTTAACTAATATGAAGTGGCCTTCATTGTCTCTTCTGAATATTTTTCATCCGAAATCTACTTTATCAGCAGTTAGTACAGCTACTCCTGCTTGTTTGGGGGGGTCCATTTGCTTGTAAAAACACTGTCACCCTTTCACTCTTAGGCAGTGTTTCTTTTCTCAGTGAGATATGTTTCTTGTAAGCAACATATAGTTGAGTATTTTTTTTAATCTATTTTGCTGTCCAGTACCTTTGGATTGGGATATTAAGGGCCATTAATGCTCAGTGTCAGTATTGAGTGCTATGTGGTGTTTGGAGTTATTTTTATTACTCTGTTGTTTACTTTCCACCTATTCCTTATTGCTACTTTGCTTGGTCAAAATGGTTTTCTTGCATTTTCATGGCTGATTCTAATTTCCTCTTCTCTGTGAAAGGATTCTTTAATTATTGGAATCATACAGAGAACATATTTGTCATCAGTTAAATGGTGGCACTCAAAATGATATTTACATGTTCCACTTTCCCCTCTTGTGAATATGAACACACTTGATGTAAGTGAATGTCACATATCAATAAAAGTATTTTTTTTCAGATAATATTATGTCTGAATACTCAGTGAATCATAAGCTTAGTTTTATGTTTTCTATGGAATAGAAAGAAGCATCAACAGATATGGAATTAATTCAACCAGTTTTTAATAGCCCCAATTGTTTAATTTTGTTTTAAAAACATATTTTAGGACTCTATGGTACTTTTACTATCTCATTGTGTATGGCTGGATAATATATTATATGAATATACTAGTTTTTGTCAGTACTGGCCTTTGAAATCATGGCTGTTTGCTTATTTAGGCAGGTGCTCTTTCACTTGAGCCATGCCCCCCAGCCCATGAATTTTTAACATTCATAAAGTATCAAGGCAGTAAATGATTTCATTGTCTTGGTTGTAATTTCCATCATTGCACTTTGAAGACTCCATGTTGTTGTGGGGTTTAGAAATTATTCATTTAATTCCAGGGTCTTTCTAATATTGATGACACTTGTGTAATCATTTTTCTGTTACAGCCCATAAAGCTAATTGAATATTCTCTTTCATGTCACTTGACAATCTTTAAGATAGTTTTACCTAGTGGTGAAATTACTGGTTGAAGAATATAATTTTTTCTACTTTGTGTAGCTCCAGTAAGATTTCCAACATGGTTGAGGTAATTTACCTCCTTATTTGTTAATTCTGAATAACAAAAGTTATTCTTTTATTCATGTAGTCTAGTCGGTATGAAATAATGCTTCCTTAATTTCTATCTCTTTTTTTATGAGATAGAGTGCCTTTTCAAGTATTATATGCATCACTTCTTTCCTTTTGGAAAATACATGCTTCAGAAATTTCCAGGGATGTGTTTGTATTTTTGTTAATTTATAAAAGTTCTTTATTGAACTAGAAATTCGAACATTTTTAGTTATTTGTAGTGATTATTATTTTTGTGCTTGGCCTATTGTTCATTAGCTTTATAGTGTTCAGTGAATGTAACAAGTACTCACTTTTAACATGGCTTCATAGCTCAATATTTTTATGTAGGGGCTCTCAATAAATTCTTGATAATGAAAGCTGTGCTTTTAGAGTTTATCCCATTAGTTAAATTCCTGATGTATACCGAATGTATTTTCAACTTTGGGATAAATCAAAACCCCACATTTGCTTATTCTCCAGTTCTCTACTAAATAAACTATTCACTTATGTGCTGGTGTTTTCCTGAACTCACTTTTCTGAACAATAATATTGTTACAGCTCCCCCTGTACTAATATCTTATTTCTTCTTTATTACATCACAACAGACCTTTAAAGCTAGGTTACTTGTGGTGACAATTCCTAATGTTTTTGGTATAATCACAGTTGTCTTATAAGTACAC
Organism: Castor canadensis; assembly: GCF_047511655.1. Taxonomy (NCBI): domain Eukaryota; kingdom Metazoa; phylum Chordata; class Mammalia; order Rodentia; family Castoridae; genus Castor; species Castor canadensis. The sequence continues at coordinate 24,890,080 of NC_133399.1, forward strand.
AGATTTTGATTAAATTCCAAATTCCTCCAACAGTATTTGTAAGAAATAAGCATAATTTAAATTGGTGACCTGCAGTTATTAGAAAAAATGTGAATGCTACTATTATGAAATTAAGAAATGTTCATGGTGAATGAAATAAACACTCCAAGCGCGAGTTTACAGCACAGGACTCAGCCCTCGGGGAGCTCTTTTCCTGCAGTTGCTTCCACTCTTAAATCCCCACCTCGCAGAGTTGAGGAGTTGGCGACATGAATTTCCAGTCTCTAGGAGATCGCCAGGACGCGAGCAGCAATGGGAACCCGCGCATCCCGCACCTCTCCTCGGCCGGGCAGCATCTGTACAGCCCTGCGCCGCCTCTCTCCCATCCCTGAGTCGCCGAGTACCAGCCACCACCCTATTTTCCACCGCCTACCAGCAGCTGGCTTATTCGCAGTCGGCGGAGCCCTACTCGCACCTGCGAGAAGCTTAAGCCGCCGCCATCAACCCTCTGCACCAGCCGGCGCCCACCGGCAGCCAGCAGCAGGCCTGGCCCGGCCGCCAGAGCCAGGAGGGGACCGGCCTGCCCTCGCACCACGGGCACCCGGCCGGCCTGCTGCCGCACCTCTCCGGGCTGGAGCGGGGCGCCTTGAGCGGCCTCAGGGATGCCTACAGCCGCTCCGATCTGCTGCTGCCCCATGCGCACGCCCTGGACGCCTCGGGCCTGGCTGAGAACCTGGGGCTGCACGACATGGCGCACCAGATGGAGGAGGTGCAGAATGTCGACGAGCAGCACCTGCTTCTGCACGATCAGACTGTCATTCGCAAAGGTCCCGTTTCCATGACCAAGATCCCCCTGAGCCTTCCATGTCAAAAGGAGCTGGTGGGAGCTGTGATGAATCCCAGCGAGGTCTTCTGCTCCGTCTCTGGAAGACTGTCCCTTCGTAGCTCCACATCTTAATATAAAGTGACGGTGGCTGCAGTGCAGAGGCGACTGTCACCACCTGAATGCTTAAATGCTTCCTTACTGGGAGGTGTTCTCAGAAGAGCCAAATCCAAAAATGTGACTCAGATCAACAGTTAACTTATTTTTTGCAGTGTTAAGAGAATGGCTAGTTTTTATGTCCACTAAATATTTATCTTAAAAATTAGTATTTATCTAGCTTCTCCAGAGATCACATCCTTCAGTGGGAGGCAAAGGTTGTGTGTGCTTAGCAGTTAGTTCACAGGTGCCGTTGACACCTTCTAGTGTCAACCTTCTGGTTTTAGGAAACTTGTAGAAACAAAGCCTGCTGATTTTCATTTTCCTTGTCTTTTTTTTTAACTTTGAAAGTTTTAATTCTTTAAATGGGAGGCTCTCTGAAATGACATGTTCCTTTAAGGTACTGAAGCCTTCTTTGCATATTTATTTCAAATCTTGATTTTTTGACTAAACTTGAAAAGGGTAGGCAGGAAGCCATTGCTGCTGCCTGTCACTCCCAAGTCCCTGTGGAGGCTCTGTATTTTGAGAAACTGTGTTGAGTGTACAGATTTTATTTATGCATAATTTGATAGGGTCTGTAAATACTGGTGCACTTCTTACGAGTTTTTGGAGACATGGAATTCAGTTTTAAAATTAACTTTTAATGGTGAATAGGGTAACCTCTAACACCTTTTCAATTTTATTCCTACGTACACAGGGAATTCAGAATTATGAGGACACTTGGCTTTGTTCTTGGTTTGTCAGGTTCTATTTAATTGGAGTTCTGTTCAGAAAGCAATAATTTTGCATCTCATTCCTTTGGGGTTGAACCCTCAGAGGAGTGTGCTGTATAGTTCCTGTGGGTGAAATTCAGATTTGCAATTGAACTCCGTAGCTGGCAAAGATCTTCTCCCATTCTGTAGACTGTCTCTTGAGTGGGGTGACTATTTCCTTTGCTGTGCAGAATCTCTTTAGTTTGAGGCAGTCACATTTGTTCACTACATGTCTTAGGTGCTAATCATTTTGAGTTCTGTTTAGGAAACCATTCCCTACACCTATTTGTTCCAGTGTATTTCCTACTGCTCCTTGGAGTTGTTTCAAAGTATTATACCTTATATTAAGGTCTTTGATTCACTTTGAGATGATTTTGGCACAGGGTGAAAGACAGGGATATAGTTTCAGTCTTCTGTATGTGGATATCCAGATTTCTCAACAGCATTTGTGGAAGAGGCTGTCCTTTGTCTCTATTGTGTGTTTTGGGCTCCTTTGTTAAAGACCAGTTGGCTATAAGTGCATGGGTTTGTGATGATCCAGATCTTCTAATCTGATCCATTGGTCTTCCTGTCTTCTTTTATGCCAATATGATGCTGTTTTATTGTTATGGCTGTGTAGTATAGCTTGAAGGCAGGTATTGTGATGCATCCAGCAATTGACTTTTTGCTCATAATTGCTTTGACTATTGGAGGTCTTTTGTACTTCCATATGTATTTCATATTTTTTTCTCTATTTCTGCGCAGAATGTCATTGGAATTTTGATAGAGACTGTGTTGAACATGTAGATTGCTTTTGGTAGTATGGCCATTTTCACAATATTGATTATACAGATTCATGAGCATGGAAGGTCTTTCCATCTTCTGTTATCTTCTTTGATTTCTCTCTTCAGTAGCTTATAGTTTTCATTGAAGAGGTCATTGTTTTCCTGTCTTAAATTTACTCCAAGTTACTTTATTTCTTTAGGCTTTTGTAAATGGGATTGTTTTCCTGATTTCCTTCTCAATCTGTGTGTTATTGGTATATAGAAAAGCTACTGATTTCTGTGTATTATTTTGTATCCTGCTAATTTGCCAAAAAGACTGTATGATTTCTAATAATTTTTGGTAGAGTTTTTGGGGTCTCTTAGGTATAGGATCATGTCATCTGCAAACAGGTATAGTTTGACTTTTTCCTTCACTATTTGAATCCTTAGTATTTCTTGCTCTTGTATTATTTCTCTAGCTAGGAATTCCAAAACTACATTGAATAGTAGTGGAGCAAGTGGACAGCCCAGTCTTGTTCCTGACTTTAAGAGAAGCACTTTCAGTTGTTCTCCATTTAGTATGAGGTTGTCGTATATATCCTTTTTCTTGTTGAAGAACATTCTTTTTAGTCCTAGTTTCTTCAGAGCTTTTATCATGAAAGGGCGTTGAATTTGTCAAAGGCTTTTTCTGTGTCTCTTGGGAGGATCATGTGATTTTTGTCCTTGTGTCTGATTATATTCTGTATTACATTTATGGATTTATGTGTGTTGAACCTTCCTTGCATCCCTGGAATGAAACCTACTTGGTCATGGTGTATGAGCTGTTTGACTTGTTGAATTCTGTTTGCCAGTATTTTATTGAGAATCTTTCATTTCCATTCATTAAAGTTATTGGTCTATAATCATCTATTCTGGTTGTCTCTTTATTGTGTTTCAGAATGAGTGTAGTGTACAATGAGTTTGGTAGTGTTCCTTCCCTTCCTATTACCTGGAAAAGTTCGAGTAGTTTTGGTGTTAGTTCCTTAAAGGTTTGGTAAAATTTGGCTGTGAATCCATCAGGTCCTGGGGTCTTCTTTGTGGGCAGACACTTTATTACTGCTTCAATTTCATTGCATGTAATAGGACTATTTAAGTGGTAAATATATTCTTAGTTGAATTTTGGTTAATTATTTGAAACTAGAAATTTATCCATTTCATCTAGATTTTCCAGTTTACATGAATATAAGTTTTCAATGATTCTCTGGATTACATTAGTATTTGTAGTTATGTCCCTTTTTTCATCTCTGATTTTATTAGTCTGTGTGTCTCTTGTGTATTGATTTCAATGTCTAAGAGTAAATATATGCCCAAGAGTGGAATAGCAGGGTCATAAGAAAGGCATGGATTTCTTTTTCAGTAACTTCCATACTGATTTCCATAGAGGTTGCAGCAGACTGAATTTCTACCAATAGTGTATGAGAGTTCTTTTTTCTGCATCCTTACCAACATTTGTTGTTTGTTTTCTTGATGATAGCCATTCTGACTGGGGTGGCATGCAATCTTGGTATTTGCATTTTGATTTGCATTTCCCTTATGGGTAAGGATGTTGAACATTTCTTACTGTACTTATTAGACAGTTTTCCTCTGAAAACTATATGCTCATTTTAACACTTAAAAGTTGCATTGTTTGTTTTGGAGTTTAATTTTTGAGGTCCTTTATATTCTAGATATTCTAGATATTATAGTCTAGATATTAATCTTTATACACTGAGTTATTGGCAAAGATTTTTCTCCCATTCTGGGCAGCCATCCCCTCATTCCAGTAATTGTTCCCTTTGATGTACAGAAAGATTAAATTTGAAGCAATTCTATTTGTCAATCCTTGCTCTTATTTCCCTGGCTATTTGTGTCCTCTTGAAAAAGTCATTTCATATGCCTCTGCCTTTCAGGTTTTTTCAAATATTTTCCTTTACGAGTTTAGTATTTGAGGTCTTCCATTAACACATTGGATTCATTTTGAATTCAGTTTTGCACACAGTGAGATAGAGGGTCACGTTTCATTACTCTACATGCAAATAACCAGTTTTCCCAGCACCATTTTCTAAGGAGAATGCCTTTCTCCAGTGTATGATTTTGACTCTTAGGTCAAAAAAATAAGTAAGTGTAGCTGTGTGGGTTTATTTCTGGGTTTTCTGTCCTGTTCCATTTCATATTCATGGCTATTTTTGTGCCAGTACCTTCCACATTGTCAAAAAGGGTCTTTTAATTATACTATTATGCCATCTGCAAAAAGGGTTAATTTGACTTCTTACTTCCCTCTTTGAATAGTTTTATATTTCTTTCTCTTCCTTATGGATGCAGATAGAAATTACAGTGTTTTATTGAATTAGAGTGGGGCTCATGAGGATGCTTCTCTTATTTCTTCCTTTACAGAGAATTATTTGTTTTTTTCTCATTTTCTATGATGTGTGTTATACACCTGTCACATAGACTTTATTATGGTGAAGTATATTCCTTCTACTCCTAATTTTTTCAGAGCTTATTCCATGAAAGGAATGCTGCATGTTGTCAAAGAATTTTCTGCATTTCGTGTGTTGATTATGTGGGTTTTTTCCACAGCCAGCTCCACACCTGAGCAGTTCAGCCTCCTGTCTTCACCTCTCTGAAGTTGACCATTTCTCCAAACTGTCTTATGCTAAGGGGATTTAGGGAGTTTGCTTGTGATTGAGTCCATGTTGCCTAGAATGGTATGTTTTCCATCCATCACAGCAGTACAGCACGTGGTGGAATCCCCATTCGTGTGTCTTGGTGGGAGGGAGTTTCCCCTTACCATGACAGAAGCTAGAGAAGCCACATATCACTGGTCTCCACACATCTCCTGCTAGGAATCACACAGATATAGGCCAAACCTTGGGAAATAGGGTGCTCCTTCCCTAGGCTTTGTAGAGTAACCAAGAGATACACAAAGAGTTATTTGAAAATGTTCAAAACTCAAGTACTGACTTCTGTTTTCATGGGAATTTTTTTAACCAGACTGATTCTCAGGACTGACCATGGCTAAGAGTCTTGCAGCTATTCTTTCTTACCTCTGGAACTTTTATTCTGGCCTGGTTCTCTATTCTTTTTGTGAATCATCAAATTTACTTCAAACAATTCCTGTTAAAACTACAACACTCTTTTTTCTAGAGACAGGAGTGAGGGTGAGAAGTATAAGAAGGGTAACTAAGGCCAGGGAACCCAGTTGTCATGATGAGTGTTTGATGTCATATTACTTGGAAAGACAGTTAATCCAACTCCCCAGCAGGGAGTATCTTAGACTATAAAAGTGCTAACATGTGTGGTACAGAGTGTAAGTAACATAGGTAGCAATCCATCAGGAAAATGCTGTAGCATTTTTTAATTCCTACATTCACCATTCACACATACATATATATGGCTATGTGTGTGTAAACACACAGATTTATTTGTATGTTATATATGGTTATAGTGCACATACATATGTGTTACCTATAGTGATACATACATAATGTTGAAAAGACATTTGCATGGGCCATCAATTTTAAAGAATAGCTAATATTCAGTCCTAAACCCGGAATAAAAATTACAAGTTAATTTATTTGGCATGTTTTCAGGTCAGATTTATGTAACATAATAAAAATAAGCTATGTTTTGATATTTTGTCAACAAAATTTATTATGCTCATCACATTTCATAGAAACCCTTTGGTATCACAATGATCCAATTCTGATTAACACATTTCCACTTGCAAACATTCTGACATGCGGTTGTAAAGACATTGACCACAAAAACCATTTGTCAAATAAACAGCATCCCAGAATCATTCTGATGTCCCCTCAGCCAGGCTTACTAAGGCTCCCAGACAGATGTGGGGGTGTTCCAACAGACTACCCAAGAGAACAATGGGATCCTGGGGTATAAGCTTTTCTCATTCACACTTCAGTTACTCACTGGCTTGTCACTGCACACAACTTACACCACTGCTCCTAATTTAACAAAGTAAAGCACTGAGGAATTACAGGGTATGGTCTCTGATATATATTAATAAGATGTGGGTGCCTTGAGCTCTAAGCAACTGCACATCTATCTCCTTTCCTTTTTAGAGGGCTAAAATTCATTCCTTTGAGGAGAAACACAGAGGCATTGAGTAACTATGTATTTTCAACACCGCTGCCTGGTTTATGAGCTGCGGCCCACCCTGGGCTACACTCTTTGCAGCAAAGCTTCCAGCATATTTCTAGATTAGATGATTTATGCAACTTCTGAGAGAGTGGCCAAATAAAATGTGGTATTATTTTACACTAATCTAATCCCAAGATTCTTACATAACAATGCCAATTTACCAAAACTAACAAATCAACATTGATTTAATATTACAAACTAAACTAGACACTTGCTTGGGATTCCATCAATTCTCCACTCATCTTCTTTCCGTTATAGGATCCAGTTGAGGATATCAGATTGTGTTTAGTCTTCTTGTTTCCTTAGCTTCCATTAATGTGAGAAGTTTCTGTCTTTCTTTGTTTTTTTTTTATTTACTGCCTAGACCTTTTCTTAAGAGCTGTTTTTAAAGTATATATCCATCTGTAGAACTTCCATCAATTTTGGATTGTATGTTCTATCCTAGTTAAATTGAGGTTATAATTTTTTGGAAATAGCACCAGAGAGCTGAAGTGCACTTCTCATTTTATCACATCACAGAGTAAGTAATAGCAGCATAACTTACTGAGGATATTAACTTCCATTGCTTAATTAAGGTGATACCTGATGAATTGATCCTCTGTGAAGTTACTGTTTGCCCACCCCCTTCCAAGCCCTGTTAGTTAGATTGATTGACTAAGGACTGTTTTATCTATATTGAAGAATTATGACCCACCTCCTGAAGGCAAGAGTGTCTAAGAAACTGTGGACATGAGCTAAAACCACACACTGATTAACAAGTATCTTTGGGGAGATACTTTCAGGTTGCCAATATCCTGTTTCTCCCTCAACTTTCACCCACTGATTTTGGCGACAAATTTTAGCATTTATCATCAGGGCTTCACTGTTCTGATCCAATGGTGACTATTTCCCTATTCCTTTTACATACTTTTTTGGAGATTATCCCTCATTTTCATTCATTTATTTAATTATCTACTTGTACCAGTCTAGATTATGAGATCTTTATTACATTCTTTGATTAGAATCCAAAGACTTTTGTTTTTATTTTGTTTTGCTTTGCTTAAGTTGTTTTCTGCATGACCACTGGAATTCCTTTCAGATGGCCTCCTCCTTTATTTTTCTATACTTCCTGATGTTATGGGGCTACATCTCTCCTTCCCCACCTCTCACATCAGACACTTCTGCAAGGCTCTTGTCCCACTGTTGAAGTGAGCTGTTTATAAACCAAGATCCTGTGAGATTATTATTACTAGGCTCTCTATTGCTGCTTCTGGACTCTGAGAGAAAATATGTATCTGTTACTTTGTGACTACATATACGATTATATCTGTTTCTATATGCATTTATGAGAATATTAAACTAAATATGATTTCATAGTAACATTTCACTTTAATCCAATAGCAGAGTTCATTACAGCCTTCCCATAGATTGTTTGTTATTTTTTCTCAACTAGCGGGAACATGGCTCCCATTATCTACAATTTATTTCCTCATTTGTTCAACTCTAGTATGAATATGGTTTCCAGACTGTTAAACATGACCTTGTGGAAAACAAATTTGCCAACTAAAGTTAAGCATTTTTGTGCAGTTCTTTTTATGTCTAGCCTTACGTACTGAGACAAGTTTCTCCCTCCTCTTACTTACTCAGTCCTGTCTTCCATGAAATTATGCCATGCATTTATGGTACAAACAGGGTGACACTCTACACTTCATTCTCCACTTCCCCTAATGCCTGCTGTTATGCTTTTAAATAAGCACAAAATTAAGTTCATCTTTGTGCTGTATCTTTCTTTTTTTTTCTTTTTTGGGGACACTATTGGGGGTGCCCTACTTGCTAGACAAGCACTTTACCATTTGATCCATATGCCAACCATTTTTGCTTGAGATGTGTTTCAAGTAGGATCTCGAGTTTTGCCCGGGTTGGGGAGTGGACCATGATACTCTTAGTTAGACCACTCACATAGCTAGGTGAGCCACAACACCTAGCTCATTTGTTGAGATGGGGTCTCATTAATTTTTTGCTTGGGCTGGTCCCAAACAGCAGTCCTCCTGATATCCACCTCCTGAATGTGCTGTATATATCCATGAGTTTAACAAATGCACCATCATCATCCACCATCACAGTCCCTTATAGAACCGGCCATCCTTCTAAAAATTCCCTGTGCAACACTTTGTAGTAAGCATCTCATCTCAAACACATCACTGGCTACCACAGATTTGTTTTCCAAACCTGCAGTCTTGCCTTTTCCCAGAATTTCACAGAACGGAAATCAAACATTGTATATTCTGTGGATTTGTTTCACCAGTGTTGTAAATCAATTGATAATTTGTCTCTATTGGTGGATTGGAAGTATTAATTTAATCCATGGTACATATTTTATTTATGAATTAACTTGGTGATGAACACAGAAATCATTCCTAGCTTTTCAGGAGTGATAATAAAACTGCACCACAGCTTTCATGAGAACACAAAACCTTAAATCTCTTGGATACAGATCTGGGATTGCTGTGTCCTAGGTTAAGGTACGTCTTGCTTTATAAGAAACTGACAAGGTGTTTTCCAAAATGGACAAATTCAGATCAGTCAGTCAACATTGCAGGCAATGTTCTGCTGCCCCACATTTCTCTAGCCCTTTTTGAGAACTTGTTTTATTTTGTTTTGTTTATTTGCTTTAGCCACGTTCACAGCAATGCAGTGATAATCTGATGTGTTATGATTTACATTTCTTCAATGACCAAAGACATTGAGCAGATGTTTCATCTGCTTATTCCATCTGTGCATCAACTTCAGGGAAGTATTTGTTCAGCTCCTTGTACTTTTTAAAAAATTGGAATGTTTTTATTCTTATACTGACCTTAAATTTTTCTTTTTACATTGTAGATCAAACCCATTATCAGATATAAGATTTGAAAATACTTTCTCTCATTCCATGGTCTGAATTTCTGCTCTCTTAATAGTGTCTGTCAAAGAACAAAAGTATATAATTGATAAAAACAATTTTACCAAGTTATTTTATGGGTCATGCTTTTTGGTGTAACATGCAAAAAATCATCAACACAAGGTCATAGAAGTCTTTCCTGTAATATTTTACATGTTACACTTTACGTTTACGTCTATGCATTGACCTCCATCTATCCCTAAAAAGACTATTGTTTCCTCCAGGAAAAAGTCCTTTAAATCTCTGTCCAAAAGAACTTTGCTCTATTTGAGTGACTTAAAAATGTCAGTTCAGTGAAGATGGCTGATAATGTTGTCCAGGTCATCTGTATCTTTGCTCATTTGCTATCTGCCTGCTCTGTCACTTGCTGATGGAGACATGCTCTGACATCCAGCCTCCGATTTTAATTTGCCTCTTTCCTTCACAGCAATCAGTTTTGCTTTACGTAACTTTGAAATTCTATTGTTGCATGCATGCACATTTGGTATTAATGAAGTTTTAAAAACTATTCATGCATTTGTCATGTCCCTTTTCAGAGGTGATAACAGTCTTCGTTCTGATGTCCAGGTTTTCTGAAACTCATACAGATCATCTAGCTTATTTTCACCTAAAATGATTTTTAAATAATACATTAAACACATAAAAAATATACAAACTAAGGAGTACCATGTGAAGTTTTGATACATGTATGCACTGTGCAATGTTTAAATCAGGTCAAACATTTATCATTTCTTTATGACATTATTGCCTCTCGTCACCCCACACTGCAACAGCACCCAAGAACTTCTCACTTCTCTCTAACCATAACCTAGTGCTCATCAACCAGTCATCCCCATCTTTCCTTCCTGGCTCTACTTTGCCCCTAGTAGCCAGGAGGATCCCATGAAAGAGACTCTGAGGCAAGGGACCTGCGGTTAGTGGCCATGCAACAGGCATTCTTCTGTGTATTTTCTGCAGGTATAAATCAGGTAAAAATTATTATTTTAGCAAGATTATAAATCCAGACCCACAGGATTCCACCCTGTGAACATGTCACGTTCAAAGTACACTAAAATGGAAACATGTTTTGCCAGTGAACTGAACAAATGGATATAATGCAAATTTTATCTCACCAAAGCTAACTAAAGCCCTGTATGGGATCCTTTAAAAATCAAACTGTTAAATTAAGACTATTCCACTCCTGCCCTTTTCCGCATCTGGCTCCTTTGACCATGGTTCTGAATGCTTCAAATGTCACCCTTCTCATCGGCACCTCTGTCACAAGCACAGGCCCATGAATTCCTCTTTCAGTGTCCCTGCTGTGTAGTTGAAATGCCAGGTCCCAGTTTTGTTTTATCTTTTCTTTTTTTGTTGACTTGTTTCCTTGTTCTCTTTTTCTTTCTCTGTAATTCTACGGTTCATTGCCCTATATCCTCATTATGTGTTACCACAGTCCAGGCAATAGCTGTCTGAGCTAAAGCAAAAGTAAAAATATGGAGAGAAATTCATGATCTATGAGGAAGCTTACTTATACTAATGGTACATAGGCAATTAAAAGAGCTCATGACTGGTGACGGTAAACAGATACAAATAAAGGTCTGTGAATTAAATGTTGGTGAGATTCACCAGGAAATAAACATGTTTATTGCTTCCCCACCCCCAAAATTAAACTTCAAAGCTAAACTTCAGGCATTATCCAATTAAAGTATTTAAGTGTCATTTTTAAAAATAAGTTCCCAATAGAAATGGAGAATTATTTTTTCTCAAGGTACTGGGATTTGAACTCAGGGCCTTAGAAAGTGCTTAGAACTTGAACCACATCCCAGTCTTTCATGCTTTCAGTGATTTTCAAGATAGAGTCTTTCACTTTTGCCTGGACTGCCCTTTGCCAGTCTCCTATCTTCTCCTGAGTAGCTAAGATTACAGGCCTATAGCATCAAGCCTGGCCCTTAAATTGAGAATTTTTAAATTCTTATTCTTAAATTAGAGATTTTTTTTAAAAAATCTAATTTGCTTTAGTCTTGAAATTAAAAAAAACCTGAAGTAATTAATGATCTGTAAATCTTAAAGTATAAAAAACTGAAATAAAAAATACATGGTCAACTTTGCAAACAAATTCACCCCCACTCTTCTTCCTTAAGTCACCTTTCTTTCCTCCTTTCCCTCACCTTTAACAGTTTTTAATGAGCTATATTGTGCTATGTTCCTGTTTTTTGAGTCACTGGGTGATGGGGGTCCTCCCTATGTTGCCCAGGCTTGTCTTGAACTCCTAAGTTACAGTGATTCTTCTACCTCAGCCTCCTGAGTGCCAGTGAGACAGGAGAGTCCCACACCATGCCCACCTTGTGTGTCTTTCCTATGTATAAGTGCATTTTTCTTTTTAACATTTAAATTATGATTGCAAAAAATGATCAGTGGATTATAAATATTTTTCATAATAGGCCAACCTATTTAGCAATATTACCTATTCGTAACTGCCCATGTCTTATCAGCTATCCTTTATTGGTGGAACTTGAGTCAGGCTTTCCCTCTCCTCCCCTCAGTCCATCAACCCTAGCTCCCCTGAAGTCTGAGCAAACACTGTCCTCACTGAGCTGACCTGAGCAAGACATGTTTCCTGGCAGAATCCTTCCCCACTGCTGCTATGTGCTATTGTCATCCCTTACTTGCCCACATCTTTTCTTTTTTAAAAAAAAATTCCTCAGTCTTTTTTTTTTTTTGGTCATTTATTCACATGTGCATACATTGTTTGGGTCATTTCTCCACCTTGCCCCACTCCCCCACCCTTCTCCCTCCCTTCTCAGTTTCAGGCAGGTCCTGTTCTGCCCTTATCACTGATTTTGTTGAAGAAAAGACATATGCATAATAAGGAAGACAAAGCAGTTTTGCTAGTTGAGTTAAGGATAGCTATACAGAAAGATTCCTATTGCTTTTGTGTACCCATGTGTTACGACCCATGTTGATTCAACTCTAACTGATCTTTACATTGGTTCCTGATCCCCTGCTCATGATAACTTGTCATTTTAAAGTTTCTGTATTAGTTCCTCTGGAGTGGGGACATCAAACCCTTTCATGTTTTGGGTTTTCTACCTATTCCTATCTCTCCCGTATGTGCTCTCCCCTTTTCTTGTGATGCCCAACCACATTGCTGCATTTGCCCTATATCTAAAGCCTGCATATGAGGGAGAACATACGATTTTTGGTCTTCTGAGGCTGGCTGACCTCGTTCAGAATGATGTTCTCCAGTTCCATCCATTTACCGCCAAATGATAAGATTTCATTCTTCTTCATGACTGAGTAAAATTCCATTGTGTACAAGTACCACATTTATTGATCCATTCATCAGTAGTGGGGCATCTTGGTTGCTTCCATAAACTTGGCTATTTTGAATAGTGTTGCAATAAACATGGGAGTGCAGGTGCCTCTGGAGTAACCTATGTTGCATTCCTTTGGGTATATCCCCAGAAGTGGGATTGTGGGATCATATGGCAGGTCTATGCTTAGATTTTTAAGAAGTCTCTCAATTTTTTTCCAGAATGGTTGCACCACCTTGCATTCCCACCAGCAGTGGATTAGGGTTCCTTTTTCCCCACATCCTCGCCAACACTTCCTCTTGGTGATGGCTATTCTAAGAGAGGTGAAGTGGAATCTTGGTATGGTTTTGATTTGCATTTCCTTTATGGCCAGAGATGGTGAGCATTTTTTTCACGTGTTTTTTGCCCATTTGAATTTCTTCTTTTGAACTTAACTTCTTAAGTTCCCTGTATATTCTGGTTATCAGTCCCTTGTCTGATGTATAGCTGGCAAATATTTTCTCCCACTCTCTGGGTGGTCTTTTCAGTTTAGAGACCATTTCTTTTGTCGTGCAGAAGCTTTTTAATTTTGTGAAGTCCCATTTATTCATCCTTTCTCTTAGTTGCTGGGCTGCTGGGGTTCTATTAAGGAAGTCCTTGCCTATACCTATTACTTCCAGAGTGTTTCCTGCTCCTTCCTGTAGTAACTTCAGAGTTTCAGGTCTGATATTTAGGTCCTTGATCCATTTTGAGTTGATACTAGTACAGGGTGATAGACATGGATCTAGTTTCACTTTCTTGCAGACAGATAACCACTTTTCCCAGCAACATTTGTTGAAGAGGCTGTCTTTTCTCCATCGTACAGTTTTGGCACCTTTGTCAAAAATGAGGGGGGTATAGTTGTGTGGATTCATATCTGGGTCCTCTATTCTGTTCCAGTGGTCTTCATGTCTGTTTTTGTGCCAGTACCATGCTGTTTTTATTGCTATTGCTTTGTAATATAGTTTGACATCTGGTATTGTGATATCTCCAGCATTGCTCTTTTTGCTGAGTATTGCCTTTGGCTATTTGCAGTCTCTTGTGTTTCCAAATGAACTTTAGGGTAGATTTTTCAATCTCAGTGATGAAAGTCATTGGGATTTTGATGAGAATTGCATTAAACATGTAGATTGCTTTTGGTACTATAACCATTTTTACTATGTTGATTCTACTGATCCATGAGCACGGGAGATCTTTCCATCTTCTTTAGTCTTTCTTCAGGACTTTGTAATTCTCCTTGTAGAGGTCATTCACATCCTTTGTTAAATTTACTCCTAGGTATTTGATTTTTTTTGAGGCTGTTGTGAATGGAATTGTCTTGAGTATCATTTCTCTTAAAAGACACAATTTGTTTATTTGGCTAGAGGAGCTGCAGATCTGAGATCAACCTGTTCTTCCTATTACAATGTTCTTTTTGAATCTGTAAGGCCGATTTTTTAAATTGTTACTTTCAAGCATTTACTCTTACTTTTCAAAATATGTTCCTATTTGAACTATTTCTCATTATGATTTCAGGTAACTATTGACTATAAATAGCCACAACCATAAAGAGTCTTGCTCAAGGACAACAGTGCTCCAGGAAGGCACTCATGCTCAATCTTGCACAGTCACACACACACACTCACACATTTACACTCCTGTGTTTTCAGTCACTCACTCTTGCAGGCATGTTCACCCTGGCACACTGTCACACTCACACATGTAATTGTACTCATGGTCATTCTCACAATCACAAGTTCACTCTAAATCACTGTCACACACATACACACAAGTTCTCTCACACACGCCGTGGGCTGGCAGGCACTGACCCCACAGGAAGTCAGTCAACCCAAGGGCACAGAAGCCACACCTGACAACCATTTAAACCCTGTGTCCTCAGTTAGTTAGCAAAGAACCCCAGGAAGGTGCCTTGACCTGATTCTGGATTTCCAACCAGTATGTCTCCAGAGGAACAAATGCCTTGCTGCCCACCCCTCCCGCAATCCTTTCCAAAAGCTGCCTTCCACAGCTGAGCTTGACTCCACTTCCCAAGTGTTCCCAGCACAGGACGCTGCCCCTCCCACCTCCTTAACCCAGGCCCAAAGCTGCTCCCACAACCCACTTTGTGGCTCCCATCACCTTGTGCATACTCACCCTCCCTCCACTATGTGCACGCAGTGCATTATGCCACCCCACTCCCCTTCCCCAGTACACTACATTGTGCTGCCCCACATTCCCTTCCCCATGCCTAAAGTCTGCTTCCTCCACCACCTGGCTCCCTGCACAGCTGTGCTCCCAGTAGTGCAGGAGAGGCTCCCACCACTGCTCTGCTCCCTCCAGCACACGCACTGTGTCCCTCCCCCTGCCACTCGCCTCACAGGATGCCTCCCCACCCTGAGCACCCACACAGATCTCCTCCTAACACCTCCTTCCTGTGTGCCCAAAACCTGCTCTCCCCTCCTGGTGGTTCCCACCACTGTGCACAGGACACCATCTCCCACCCATGTGCTCCCAAGCAAGACGCCACACTGCACAGGACCCCTACTTCCTAAAGGACATCTACCACACCCCAGCCTCCCTCAGAAAAGACACCTTCCCAGCACCCAAGCCCAGATGAACCCCACATATATGTAGGGGTGGTGCACTTCTGAATGGCAGTGTCCTCGTGGAGGGGAGAAGGGAGGGCACCAGGGCATTTTGCATGGAGCAGGTGTACCTTCAGAGGGAAGCATCACTAGCTGAGGAGGACAAAGTGTTGAAATGGCTGCCAGGTGTGGCTCCTGTGCCCTTGGGCTGCCTGACTTTGAGCACCCTTTCTCCTTCCAATTAATCTTTCCTCACCTTCTGTGACCTCTACTTTCTTCCCAGGGACCTCAATGGTGCAATCCCACCTCAGCAGCTGCACAGGTAAGTGACATCTCTCTCCAACTCCTAGGAAGCCAACTTACCCAACCTCAAAGCTAGGAGCCTGGAGTTGTCTTGGGCACCTCCTGCCCTACTTTGAACTCAAGAGCAGGAATGTGTACTTCCCCTGTCTCCTGCAGTGTTGAGCTTGGGCAATTTACTTACCCTCCCGCTGCTCCAGTTTGGGCAATTTACCTAACCTCTTGGTGCTCCAATTTCCCCACATGCCAAGCTACACTGCTAGCATTTCATAAGTTTGATATGAATGGTAAGTGAAAATGCTGTTCAACCTTGACCAAAATGTCACTCTGTGATGAATTCCATACATGATGGTAGTACCATAAGTGTCTATCTCCTAATGGAGTCAGAGCTGTCTGTGTAAGTACACTCTACAATGTTTGCACAGCTATGTGATAACCTGGCAGCACTTTTGTCAGAACATATTCCCATCATTAAGTGATGCATAACTATGTATTTAAGAACCTAACACAGGGACTACCAGGAAAATTAGCTCAACAAATATTTATAGGACACCTATTCTATGTTAGGCGTGGTGGCTCTACGCACAGCATCTACACTGTGACAAATGTTACATAAGTCACACGAAGTCCCTCACCAAGTTTATTGTACTAGGTAAGCCTGAAATGGGGACATGCAGTCACAGTTGATAAAAATGTTAAAAGACATACATAACCTTCAGCAGTTACTATGCTATACCACATGCTACATTCTTTTTTATTTTTAACTTTTCACTTTGAATAAACAATGATAGATTCAGGAGTTGTTTCAAAAATGGTGCAGGTTTCTCTCATTTTCTTCACCCAACTTTCCCCAATAGCTACATCTTGCATAATTCTATGCAAGTATCAGAAGAAGGAAACTGACTTTATATAGATCCACAAGACCTCCGTTTTATCTGCACTCACTTGTGCATGTGTGTGTGTATGTGTATGTGTGTGTGGAGGTGTAGTTCTATACCATTTCGAACATAGGCAGATTTGCTGAAACCACCACCACACTCAAGATACTGTTCCATCTCCCTCATTGTCCCACCCCTGCATAACAACCCCTAGCAACTACTAACCTATCCTCCAACACAATAATTTTATTGTGAGAATGACACATGAGCAGAAATACACAAGATGTAACATTTTAGATTGCCTTTTTTAAAACCCAGCACAATTCCTTAAAGATGTGCTTACTATATTAACAATCATTTGAGCTTCATAATTTCTCCACAAAGTATGATCCCCCATCTGACTCCATTAGGAGATAGACTCCTATGGCATACCATCATGTGCTCTTTCAGTGGAAGAAGCTGAAGAATGGGCAGACAACATGTCTGTGATCATTCACATGACTGTGAAGAGGCAGAGATGAAATTTGAAGCCAGATCAGACCCTATACCGTGACACCACCAAAGTAACTACAGCATTGAAATGTAGTCTCTTTATTCAGGACAAATTCTGGAAGTTGTGAGGCGGGATGTAGAGAGGTAAGCATGTTGAGTGGTCAGAGACACATCCTTTAAGGCCTGAGGTTTGGTGGAGATTATAAAAAAGAGATGTTAGATGCAATTGAATTGATTTTCCCCATTTTTTTCTCCAAACTGTGGTATTTCCCCAATCCTGGTCCTTTTCATCTTTTAAAGGCAGCCTGCTAGTGCCAGACTTCATCTCCTGGTACCCTGCTCGGGTCCACTTAATTATGCACACCTGTCTCCTGCCTCTAGACTTCTAACCTGCTTTGGCTGTATCTTAATGTCCTGGGTTATTCCTCTTGTGGCTTTAATCTCTTCCTGTCCTGACTAACTTAGCTTGCTTGACTGTTTCAAACCCTGGCATTAAACCCTTGGTCAGGGTCTTCAGAAGATTCCTTAGTACCTAGACCAGAACTGACTCACATGTGACCTCCTTTTCTCCTCCCCTGCTGCAGTGGTGTTTCTGTCCTGGTGCTGTTCACCTTCAACCTCACCATCAACAACCTGGAATTTGAGGAAGACATGCACTGCCTGGGCTCCTGGAAGTTCAATACCACAGAGAGAATTCTGTAGTACACACACACACACACACAAACACACACACAGAGAGAGAGAGAGAGAGAGAATATAAACCTAATAAGAAATGCATGTATAACCTTTAGAGTATAAGTTTTAACATATTCTTGAAAGACTCAAACTAGACATAATGAAATGACAATACACCAAATGATGACAGATATGAATTCATATAACCAAAAGTTCTCCCTAAAACACCAATTTAAAGGAAAGCCTATTCAAATGCCAACATATGTTATTTTTTTTCTTTGTTGGGTTTCCTGGAGGCAAACAAGTTGATTTAAAGTGTACATGGAAATATTAATAAGCAGCAGTAGCAAAGAAATTCCTGGGAGGAAGAGAAGGCCCGAGAGAAGGGTATGCCCACACACATTTGAAAGCCTGTATATTTAGGGCAGTGTTGAAGTGGGACACAGAGCAACAAAGAGGGAGAGGACAAAATCTCAACATATTGAAGAAGAAAACCTAGAATTAGAACAAAGTATACACAGTGCTTATATTATGAGTCAGCAAATCATTGAAGAAAAGATGGACATTTAAATGAACAAAATTAGGAAACTGGAGAACCATTTGGAAAAAAGGATAAAATTGGAAACTTATCTTAGATCATCACCTGCATTATGTTAAAAAAGTAACGAAGAATTAGCTTTGAAGCTAGGTGCTTTGGCTCAGTTCTATAATCCTTGTTCCTCATAGAAGAGGTGCACTAACCTCTTACTGAAGATGCTAGGGGATTATGAATTATAGAAGAAGGCTACTATATGTTAGAAGCTGAACTGTATCACTGCCGACAAATTCACATTGATTTCTTTAACATGCAGTATTAGCAGGTTATTGAAAGAGATATCAATGCAGAAATACTACTGGATTTAGGCACCTTGAAAATCTCCTTTTCTTTTTTTTTGGCTTCACCTAAAAGACTGGTTGTTCGGCTAATGCCCAGCCTGGGTTGTCTCACAAAGACAAACCAGAATTCACACAAGTGCCTCCAACCAGAGAAAAGCACAACATTTGCTGTCTAGCTGCAGGAACTGCCCCAATTTGCCTGGCGCTAACCTGCTACAAGTTGCCATCTAGAGGCTGAAAATCTAACGTGCCACATCCATTACTGTGGCCACATTTATGACATAAACTAAGAATCTAGATGCCTTCTTTCTGCATCTTGCTGTCATTTCTTCATCACCAAAGCCCGGGGCTCATTGAATCTGTTACTCTAGTAAATAAGACAATAGTTTCCACACATTTCCCTCAACTTCATAACTAATATAAATTCAGCTAATTGGGCATTGGTTGGGCCCTTATCTGATTTGTGTACTTTCCCTATAACAAAAAAGGTAAAGAACATCCACAGTCACAGAAAAACACAAGAACAATGAGATCAAATTGAATATGTATAAACCAAGAAAGCTCTCTGGAGAAACCATTCATCTAAAAACTTGATGTTCTGGAACAATGAGGCAAATAAATGTACGCTATGAAATAACAGCCTTCAGAAGCTCATAAAGTCTTTTAGGAAAGACTTAGACTTTTTCTGCAACTATATGACAATATGGTTGAAGGTCATGAAATTTCTTTAGCACCTAAAGCCTACACTGCTATAAGAATTGATATTTCTTATTGGAAGATTGCTTCTCCCTTGGACTATGAAAATGAATGAGACCATATCTGTCAATAAATTTGTGAAATAGTTTGATATCTTTCTTTTTGTACCCATTACACCTTGTGATTAAAATGTCTAGTAATACCTTTAATCTGGAAGTCTTTGATAATTTCTGGAAAGGCAGTGCAGGTGGTTGATACATGCAGTATTTGTGACAGGTAAGTAAGAGCAGTAGCAACATGCAGATTCCATGTGAGTAGTGTAAAGTGAAAATACATGTAAGATCTGAGATTCTGGATTTGTGAAAGTTTGCCAGTGGGTAGCAAAGGAATGAAGATTGTGTTGAAGTCTGTACTGTGGATAATTCAAGTGGTCAAACCAAGGACAGACCCCAGAGACATCCCATATTTGAGTGTCTGTCTGGGTCCCACACCGGTATTATTTTATTTCTGTAGGGGTTATGTATTTTCAAGCTAGGTTCTTACAATCTGTCCCTACTGGATTTGAACTGCAATCCTCCTGTTCTCTGCCTCCTTTGTAGGACGGATTACAGATGTGAGCCATCAGCTCTTAGCCCTTTAAAATATTTAATTATCCTGGCAAGAGCCAAGGTCAATGTGATGAGCAGTCATTTAAAAGGAAGAG
Source organism: Castor canadensis (assembly GCF_047511655.1). Classification (NCBI taxonomy): domain Eukaryota; kingdom Metazoa; phylum Chordata; class Mammalia; order Rodentia; family Castoridae; genus Castor; species Castor canadensis. Next base: position 24,910,124 of record NC_133399.1, read on the forward strand.
CGCAATGCAGAAAAACTAAAGCAGATACTTTAAAACAACTAAGGCCAATAGGAGAAGGGGACCAGGAACTAGACAAAAGGTTAGTTGAAGAAGAATTAATTCAGACGGTAACCCACATGTACAGGAAATCAGGGCAAGTCAACTCCCTGTATAGCTATCCTTATCTCAACTAGCAAAAAGCCTTGGTCCTTCTATTATTGCGTATACTCCCTCTTCAACAAAATTAGATATAAGGGCAGAATAGTTTCTGCCTGGTAGCGAGGGGTAAGGGGGGGGGTAAGCGAGGGAGCAGGGTGAGGGGGAAAGGGAGGGAGTGGGGGAAGGGGGGAGAAATGACCCAAACATTGTATGCACATATGAATAAAATAAAAATTAAAAAAATAAAAGGAAGAGCAGTGTTATACTCTAATAGTCACTAGTGACAAGTACAGCTTTAAGACAAGTATTAAAACCAGGATTGTGATATGACCCAAGATCCAGAGAAGTGCACCTATTCTGCTAGTGCCCTTATCAATAATTCATTTCCTCATCTCAGTCAACTTTGAAAAGACACGAATGTAGAGAAAGGGCCTGATGACCAAATGAAGGAATGAATATTTGGAGACAAGAATCTTGGGACCTCTTGTGAATTAAATAAGATATCCTGTTCTGTCTCACTCTTCCTGCTGTGTACATTTTGCACGGTGTCTTAGGAGTCCTTGTCCTTTAAGGATGTGATTGTGAACCTCACACAAAAGTATTTTTAGTTGGTATGACTATTCTTAAGAACTAATAGAAATTCAACACTTTGCATAAATCCCCTCCCCATGCTTGGCTCTTGCAATAGAAATTTCAGTAGCTCCTCAGGTCATCATACTGGTCTAATAATAGCTTTCTGTCCTGCCTGTCTCAGACAACACACTTCAGGACCTTAATATTCAACTAACAGACATATCTACAATGATTACTATGCTGCAACAAATGAACTATGGATTAAATATCTTCATGGGAACATTTCCAGACACGCCATGGAATCACATTAGTATGCCATTGATAGAGCTCAACTCAAAAACCACTGATGTCCAGGTAGAGGGAGAAATTCTGGCTCAAGTGGTAGAGTACTAACCTAGCAAGTATGAACTCATGTTCTAAACATAGTACCAGCTAGAAGGTTAAAAAACTATGTGGAACTGAATATGAATGACAAAACAAAGTCAAGACATGGACCAAAGCTGATATGGAACCAGGAACCCATCGTGACTACACTCAGGTAGCTGACTTAGGAGGAGTTCCAGTTTCAGGTACCTGAGCTACATAGTGTGCTTTCTGATACACAGCAAGGTCCTGTCTCAAAACCAAACAGAATGGCAATGGTTGGCCTGGTCTATAGCCTGAGCTACTCAGGAGGCAGAGTTCAGGACAATCATGGATGGAGGGCAGTCTAGCCAAAAAGTTCAAGATACACCATAATGGAAATTCCCAACTCAAAACAGGCCTGGAGGTGTGGCTCAAGAGGTACAGCACCGGCTTAGGATGCATGATAAACAAATAAGTGTGGGGCAAGTGCCAGAGCCCACCGTCACCCGAGGTCTCACATATCCAATATAACATATAGTATTAGCACCACCTAAGTTTCACATAGTGTCACATGCATGTGGCCATGTTTTGTAAAGGAAAAACTGTGACTTTACAATAATATAAAGTGGACAAAGGCACATAAAAAACTGTTACATACCTCAGGTATATAGCTAAAACTCACTACAAGTTTTAGTTTTTCCTTAAAATCAGTTCAAATGTGAAGATACCTAATTATTAAAAAACAAAAAGCAAATTCTAATATCATGTCAATGTGTGTATTTTTCTGTGTTTATGAAATTAGCCTAGAAACTTCTCAGTTGTAAGAATAGGAGCAGCCATCATTACCTGATACTAATGTACACTATAAGGCATAATACTGAAATAATAAACACCATGGAATCACAATACATACAGTATGAATAGAAGAACACATGTGAACATAAGTTTCAGATGGTTATCCAGGTGAAAAATAACTTTAAATGTGTCCTGCCTATCTTAGACAACACCCACGAAGACCTCAATATACGGTCAGAATCAGTATACGTGCAGCGACACGAGGAAGCAAACTCCCTTAAGAGCCCTATGACACAGTCCTCCAGTGACTACGCTTTTGTGGTAGTGGGGTATCAACTCAATACTTTCACTTTGAGTCATTCCAACTACACTTTCTCCTGATGTTATTTTAGAGTTATGGGCTCAGAAACTATTGGCCTGGGCTGGCTTCAAAGTGTGATCCTCTGACCTCTGCCTCCTCAGTAGCTAGATTTTCAGGCGTGGACCACGAGTGCATGCCCAGGGCACACTCCAGTCCCAGCTGCCTGCCAGCCCTCTCCTCATAGTCGGAAGAAACTGAAGGCCGCCCTCTCCCAATGCCCCACAGCTAGAGGGTCTCGGGACGAAGGTGTCCAGGAAAGAAGACAGAAATGGGAGGCTCGGCTCAACAGCAGAGGCAGGTTTGTGTCGGGACAAACCTGAGCTGACTCTAGGCAGAGGGAGAGAGCAGAGTGCCGCCTCTAACAGGCAAGGTACGGTGACGTCAGAAATGGCAGCGGTGGGGGGCAGCGGGTGAGCCTTGAGAGGCTGCAGGTTTTAGGATGACCTCACTCTTGCTGAACAGAGGGGACCCCGGCGCAGCTGCCCTAAAGGAGGCCGGGCCTGCAGACTCGGAGCACGCGGTGGGGAGAAGCACTGCCGCAGTCACGGACGCCCTCCCTTCCCCGTCACCACGCCACACGCACGCACTGTCCTTGCCTTTCGGGTGTTCGCGTCCTCCCTAAGGTTCTCCCTGCGTCCTGCAATTCACAGGGAGAAATCGGATGTGGAAAAACCGCCTGAGCATCCCGGACCCAGGACACACCTGGAGAGGATTCCAAGATAGCTGCAGATGGCGAGCTTCAGTTAAAGACCCGCCCCGGATCGCAAAAGCCCGCCCTTTCCTCTCTTTGTCTGTGCCTGATTGGACAGTGCTCATGCAGTTCCTCCAATAGGACAGCGATTGAGGTCTGAGTGACATCAGAGCACACCAATCAATGGCTGAAAGATGTTAGACTGTCAAATTCTCTGCAGCAGCTTCCTGAGGGAGGACCAACCTTCAAAACTGAACAATTGTACGACCTCGTATTGATGACAGCAGGTTATGAATTATAACAGGAGGCTAGTGTATGCTATGGGCCGAATTGTGTCCATCAGGAAAAAAAATCATGTTGATTTTATAACACACAGTGTCAGGGACTAAGTGAGACTGTCTTCCCAGGGCAATATTTCGAGATTAAGGGATACTTGAATTGGTCTTTTTTTTCTAGTTGTTGGGCTAATGCCCGGTCGTTGCGGTGCCCAAAATTCCAGAAGTGGCTCAGAAGCCTCGCAAACCACTCTGCTGTAGGACTGCACTGACTGGCCCAACCTTCCCTGTGCTAACCTGCTACAGGACACCATCTCTATGCCACCAGTCTGATGTGTCACAATCGTTACCATCGACAACTTTATGACATAAGCTAAGCGTCCAGACGCTATCATGTCACCATCTTGCTTCCAGACCAGCAATCCCAGAGAGTCTGGGAGACCCCACCTCCAAAATGACCACAGCATCATGATCTGGTGATGTGCCTCAAGGAGTAGAGTGACTGCTTTGCAAGAACAATGCCATGCTTTCAAACCAGAGTTCCTTCTAACTCCTGCTTTTCATCCACAATAAGAAATTGTAGAATAACCTGTTTAAGATGACATGGGTATAGCAAGAATGGAGCCCTGGTATACTACTGGGGAGAATAAATTGTAACACAGGCATGTTGGAAAACAAACGGAAGATGCTTTATAAAACTAAACTTTAAACTTCAAGATGATCCCCAAACCACAATTATAGGTATGCATCCAAAGAAAAAATTTCAGGATGAGAAAGACAGCTGCACTTTGATGTTAAGTTTAGCAGTGATACTCATGGCAGGTAAGAAGCAGAAAAAATGTGCCTTTGACATGAGTGGATAGCCTGAGATTCCTCCATCTGCTCTTGGAGGCTCCAAACCCATGCCTCAGACAATTCTACAGGAGAGGTTCCAGGGGCTGCTGTTCATTAGAAATGCCAAGAGATCCAGACACAGGACAGCTGTGGGCACCTGATGGCAGTTAGTTGTGAAGTCCTGGGTCAGAAACGTCTCCAAATACGTCCAGGCAAAGAGTTCACAGAACCCCATCTTGGATATTCCCAACAAAAGTAGGGCTGGAAATTCATAGCAAGAATGAGACTTTAATTCAAACCAAACACCGACAAATTAAAAAAGAAATAAGAGGTACTCATGTAAGTGTGGGGAAAATTCTAAAGCCAAGCCTCACACTAGGTCTTATATGTCCAGTACAAGAAATAGAATTAGCTCAACCTAAGTTTCATATTATGTCGCTTGTCTGTGTTGTTTCATATGTGGACATTTTTTCAAAAGGAACAATTGTCAATTGTTATGGGCATAGGCATGTAAGAAAACTGGATTACATACCTCAGATGTATAGAGAAAACTCCCCACAAGTTTAAGTTTTCCCCCAAATCAATCTAAATGTCAACATATTTAATTTTTAACAAAAAACTACACTTAAATTTTGAACTCATCTGAATGTGTGTGCATGAAGTTAGTGTATGTATGTGTATGAAATGTGTGTGTATGAAACTTCTCAGTTGTAAGAAGTCATAGCCATCATTAACTGACAATGATTTACATTATCCAAGTAATAATACGAAAATAATAAAAACCAAGGAATCACAATACAAACAATATTCAGAGAAGAACATATGTGAATATTGTTATTCACAATAGGAACGTATATTTCCTATTGTTACACAGGTGAAAAATAACATTGTGTCTTGCCAAGTTCAGACAGCATACATGAGGACCTCAGATGGGGCCAGTAGCATTTGTATGTGCAGAGACATTTAGGAAGCACAGATCCTTTCTTTGGCTTTTCGCACAGGCCGCCAGTGCCATTTTTTTCAGGGGTACTGGAGTTTTAACTCAGGACCTCGTCCTTGAGTCACTCCAAAAACCATTTTTTGTGATTTTTTTTCCTGTCAGGGTCTCACAAATAATTTGCCTGAGCTGGCTTCAAACTGTAATCCTCCTGATTTGTGCCTCCTGAGAAGTCATCAGGTGTGAGCCACCAGCTCTCAGCCTCCAGTGACTACTTGAAAGCCTGATTATAACAACTTAGCCATGTGGATGTCATGTAAGAAAAAGCAGACTATGTGCCATTGGTACACAGAGGTCAGAATGGCTATTATTATAAAGTTGAGTGGCCAGGCACTGATGGCACACCCTGTAATCCTAGGGCTGTGAAAGGCTGAGCTCTGATATCCAGAGAATTAAGTGTCCAGACCAACCCTTCAAGAGTCTGGGAGACCCCACCTCCAAAATAACCACACAACTGTGGACTGGTGGTGTGTCTCGAGGGGTAGAGTGCCTGGTTTGCAAGCATGAAGTGCTGATGTCAAACCACAGTCCTCCTACAAAAGGAGAAGCACAATATAGGATCAACAAAAACAAAAAGGGATCAATTGAGTCTTCTCTGCCTTCCTCTCCTGTGAAATGCACACAAAAGGAAATACTAAGCACCCTTTGAAAAAGGAAAAAGGATGCAATACTGTCTTTTAGACATAAGCAATACATAGTTGGTAATGCTATGGAAGGGGGAAGTCAGTTTTAGGGAAAGTGGATTGGATGGAGGATATTAGGGATTTATTGTTAGAGTAGTTGGACTGGGGGTGTTGGTGTTTAGATTTAAGACTTCCTTCCAGATATTTGGATAGCTGTGGGTGAAATGGGTGGGCCCATCTTGAAGATGGCAGCTTGGGTGTGCGTGAACCAATGACCCCACCATCTCCACACACCAGCACACCTCCATGTCATCTAGAACTAGGGAGAGCGTTAGGCAGGTGACCTGTACTGACATCCTGATCCCAGAGCGAGAAGATGCTGAAGGTGGCCCCACCCCAATCCCCACAGCTAGAGGTGACCCACTGTGCAGGTGTCCTACAGGAGAATACACAAACGAAGAGGGGAGATGCAAACCGCAGATTACGACCTGCCTCCCTTGCCGTTCAGGTCGCCGGCCTGCAACTCTATCCTTGGTTTTAGGGTGGCCCAGTGTCCTCTCTGCAATCTGTTTGAGTCTGAGAATTCATAGGGAGACAGAAGCTGTGGCAAAGCCACCTAAACCTCCTCAATAGAGGAGAAAACCTGGAGATCATTGCAGGAGGATCTCTGACAAGAAGCTTCAATTAAAGACCAGCCTAACACGATTCAAGCCCACCCCTTTCCTTCTCTATATGTGCCTGATTGGGAAGTCCTCATTCCGTGCCTCCAATTGGACAGGTCTTGAGACCCTGAGCGACATTAGAGAAACGTCACAGTGACAAGTTGTATGCTGCAGATTTGGGAGAGAGGACCTAGTTCATCACAGAACAGGTGTACTAACCTCATAGTGAAGATGACAATGTATTATGAATATTCCAGGATGGTAGTATATGAGCATAATTGTGTCCCCCTGAAAAATTCACATAAAAATTTTCACACACAGTGTTAGTGGCTACATGAATCAAATGTCAAAGGACAAATACTACTGGATTAAGGCACCTTTAATTGTTCCTTTCTTTTTTGACTGCACATCATAGAATGGTTTCTAGGGCAATGCCCAGTCAACGCTGCATCCAAAAGTACAGAATTCACACACGTGCCTCCAAAAGCAGCAGAAACCACAGTGTTTGCTGTTCAGGTGCAGGAACTGCCCCACCTGCCTGGCTCTAACCTGTTACACTCGACATCTATAGTCTGAAAGTCTAATGTGCCACACCCATTACTATGGCCACATTTATGATGTAAACTCAAGTTCTGGAAGTCTTCTTTCTGCATCTTCTTTCTGTCACCAAGACACAGGCTCAATGCATCCCTTACAATAGTCATCGTAATGACAATAACTTTGTCAGACTCAACAATGGTTTTGACATATTTCCATCAAATTCGTAACTGATATAAATTCAATTAATAGGGTTTTGGGCCCTAAACTGAAAGAAGTTGATGATAACTTGTGTTTGAGAGGACATGTACAACAAGAAGGAAGCCCTGAGAAACTGCAGGTGAGAATAAATTTTTATACTACCATTTTGGAAAAGAGCTTGAAGGTTCACCAAAAAGTAAATATTGAACTGCCAGATGATCCAAAAGTCACAATTCTGGTTATGAATCTGTAACAGTGGATATCAGAAGGTACAAGATGGCTGTACTCTGATGTTCATCGTAGCACTATTGACAGTAGCTAAGATATGGAAAAGGCACTTGCCTTGTAAATGAGTGTACAGTCAGATAATCCTCTAGCTGCTCTGATGAACTGCAAACCCACACCTCAGGCCGCTCTACAGAGCTCCCAGTAGCTGCTATTCAATAGAAACTCCAAGGGACCAGACCCAGGCCAGCTGTGGGCACCTGTTGACACTCAATTCTACAGTAATATAAATTATCAGGCTCTAATATTGAAACAATAAACATCAAATATCACAATATAGACATAATTCTTTTTTGAGCAGTATTGGAAGTAAGTTTCCTATTATTAAACATGTAAGAAATAACATTAAATGTGAATCGACTAAATAACCCAAACAAAAGGCAGATGTTCTGACTGAGGACATAGCATAGTAGAAAGAGTGTATGTACAGAATTTATAAAACCTTGGGCTCAATTCCCAACAGCTACTGCACATATAGGTGTTGGGAATTGAGCCAACAATAGATAGGTCCTAACTATCTCTCCACATGTATGCCACTAGGAAATGAAAATCTACTCCCTTTCAAATCACTCTCTAAAGCATAAATAATTAGAGAGATTTCTGTGTACAGGGCAGGACAGAAAATACCCACATCAAATGGGCACGAAAAGGGGTTGGACATGTGGAAATGAATCATTCTCAGGGCAATGTGCCCAGGACAGAATGTCAAACACACAGGATCATTCTCAAGTGAGAAATGCTGGGAGCATAATTGTGTCACCCTGACTCAAAAGTCTTCTGTGTGTGGATTATTCACTGAGCACAGGGAGAGGAAAGCACTATGCATACATGAGTCTCCCCAGACCACAGAACAAAGGGTGGTGTTAAATGGTCATGCATATGCTCTTCCCTAGGATGAGGGCCGAAAAGGAGTTAAAGTTCAATTTCCTCTTCAAAGAGATTTCCACCTTAGTTTGATCACTGTTGTGAGGTTATCCATGAGTTGTAGGAAGTTGATAAGGCAAAAAGCAAGCAAAACAACAACAAAAACACCCAAGAACCCCCTTACCCCAATCCAGTAGACTTCAACCATCCTGGACAGCAGTTCAGTACTTCCTAGGGCCTCCCCCTGCTCACCCCTCTAATGACTCCACGTCCACCAGTTCCTTCCAGAAGGCATTTGTTCATGCAGTGGGTATTTCAAATGTAACCCATGCCACTGCAGGGAATATATCCTAATTCTCCAAATTCTGCCAGTAAAGCAGAGGGGACAAGTGGTAATTTCCTGGGGTTGGAGAAAAACAAATGATTTTAAAGGTGCATGCTAGTATTTGTATGGTCAGAGAAGGTTTTCCAAGAAGAGAGCCTCGTGTATTCCCTTAAGTGGTTTATGGTACAAACCACCAGTAACTACTTAACAACCTGAGTTCTAACAAATTTGTCTCAGAAATGTTCTGTACCAAAGAGCTGACCACCTGCCACATGGGAACAACCATCATAGCGGCTATTATTACTTTTAAAATTATTTCTTATTGTTCTGTTTTGTATTTTTGTGATGAGATAATATTTTGAGGTTTACAAAAGTCCTTACAATATGTTAAACATATCATTCTTCAATTCTCCCCTAAAACCATTCTCCTGTATCCCTGCTCCCACCATTCCTGGACTAGTTTATAGGCCTCATTTCTCCATTTACATAGATTGTACACAGTATTTGCACCATATCCACCATCATACACCCTTTCCCCACTCCTCCCCCTCCCCACTACTACCAGTGCCACAGGGAGGACCAGTTTTGTCCTCCTGTTCTCCAATTTTATAAAAGAAAAAATTGACAGTTTTGTTTGTTTAAGGAAACAGTGAGTTTCCTTTTGAGATCTATCTATATCTATATAGATATATCTATATCTATATCTATATCTATCTATAGATATATCTATAGATAGATATATCTATCTATAGATATAGATAGATATAGATATAGATATAGATATAGATATAGATATAGATATAGATATAGATAGATAGATATGTATATATTAACTTGGTTATACCCCTGTAATCCGGCTAATTGGTACTCAGTTATAGAGATCAGGATAATCATGGTTGGATGGTAGTCCATGGAAAAAGCTCAGGAGACCATATCTCAGAATACCAAACACAAAACAGGCCTGGTTAGTTGCTGAAGGTGTAGAGTACGTATCTAGCAAGTGTGAGTCCCTAAGTTCAAACCCAGCACAACCAAAATGATAAGAAAAATGAAGAGGTAAAGAAGAAAGTGTGGGGCACCTTAAGAGCACAGACTCACACAAGGTCATACATATATACGGTAAGGAAAATAGTAGTAGCAACACCTAAGGTTCACATAGGTGTCACATTTACATGTTGTTTCACATGGGGACATGTGTGTAATGGAAAAATTGTGAACTTATCAGTAAATTAAAATGTACAATGGCTCATAAAAAGACTGTGCTACGTACGTAGATAAAACTCAGCAGAAGCTTAAGTTTTTCTTCCAAAATCAATCCAGTTGTCAACATACATACAGAACTCTAAACTAATCTGAATGTGTGTTTGTGTATCTGAAATTAGCTTAGAAACTGATCAAATGTACATTATTAAGGTATAATATTGGAACACTGAACAGGAAAGTTTCCCAATACACACAGTAGTCATGATAAAACATTTGTGGATATGAGATTTCTATTGTTATCCACATAAAAATAAAATTAAATATGTCCTTCAAATCTCAGACAACACACATGAGGACCTCAATGTGGTCACAGTAACATTTACATGCAGAGAATATTAGCAAGCACAGATCCCTTAAGAGTTTTATGGTATAGTACTCGATAGACTACTCTATTTTTCCTGCAGTACTGGGTTTTAACGCAGGAGCTCCATCTTGAGTCACTGTAAACTGCACTTTGTGATGGGTTTTTTCAAGTTAGCATATCACAAACCTTTTGCCTGGGATATCTTCAAACTATAATCCTTCTGATCTCTGCCTCCTGATCAGCTGGGATCACAAGTGTGATCTCACATCACTTGGCCTCCAGTGGCTACTTGACAGCCTGGGTTATAGCGTATTTGACTTACGGATGTACTGTACCAGACAGCAGACCACCTGCAGCCTGAACACAGCAGTCAGAACGGCTATTATTAAGAAGTTGAGGGGCCAGGTGCTGCTTGCACATCCTGTAATCCTAGCTACTGGAGAGGCTGAGATCTGAGATCTGGAGGACTAAGCTTACAGACCAGCACTACCAGAGAGTCTGGGAGACCCCACCTCCAAAATAATGATAGCAACTCGGAATGATGGCATTGCTCAACGGGTAGAGTGCCTGCTTTGCAAGAATGAATACCTGAGATCGAACCACAGTCCTACTAATTCCCACTTTCTTTACAATACAAGAATTTAAAGGGTAATATATGTTGGAGAGGACATGGACATGGCAAGAATGGAGCCTAGATAAATGGTTGGTGAGAATAAATTTTAATAAAACCATTTTGGAAAAGGGCTTGTAGGTTCTTCAAAAAGTAAACATTGAATGGTCAGGTGACCCTAACAGCACAATTCTAGGTATTCATCCCAATAATGGATATCAGAATGTCCAAGATGACAGCACAGTGATGTTACGTATGGCAAGACTCACAGCAAGAAAGGAACAAAAACAAGTAAAGTGACTTTGATGTGAGTGCATAGACTGAGATTCTTCCCAGATGCTTTGAGAGGCTCCAAACCAATACCTCAGTCTGCTTCTCAGGAGAGGTCCTAGGGGCTTCTATTCACTAGAAATGACAAGGGACCTGACACAGGGCAGCTGTGGCACCTGATGACAATCAGTTCTGAAGCCCTTGGCCAGAACTGAACTGCCAGATGATCAAATGTTCTGATGAGGTACCAGTGCTAAAATCCTTGCAATGCCAGAGGTAGAGATCAGGAGGACCATGGTGGGAGGCCAATCTCAGCAAATAGTTTGAGACACTATCTTGGAAGTACCCAACACAATACAGTGCTGGTGAGGTTGCCTAAGTGGTAGATCAACTGTCTAGAATGTGAGGCCTTGAGATAAAACTCCAGGACCACAGGGAAAAAGGAAGAACAGATAACAGAGAAAGTGTAGGGCATGGTCTAGAGGCAGCCTTCCTCTAGGTCTTATCTATTCAGTACAACAAATAGTATTAAGCACCACTTAAGTTTCTTATAGTTATCACAGGCATGTGTTGTTTCATATGTGTACATATTTTGTAAAGGAAAAACTGTGAATTTATTATAAAATAAAGAATGTACAACTCTGAGCCCCAGGGGATCAGACCTGAAATCCTAGCTTCAGGAGGCAGAGATTAGGTCTGTGGCTTGAAGGCAGTCCAGGCACATAGTATGTGAGACCCTATCTTTAAAACACCCTTCACAAAAAAGGGCTGTTGGAGTGGGTCAAGGTGTAGTCCCTGGGTTCAAACCCCAGTACTGCCAACAAATGTACAAAGTCAAATGAAAAGGCTGGGTTACAAACCTCATTTGTGCAGATTAAACTTGTCACAAATTTAACCTCTTTAAATAGCCTTCTCTGTCTCCCTTATCTAGGACAAAGAACACTGTGCTGCATTAGCTGGGTGTAAAGCATGTACCTCACTTTTCCTTAGATGCTCACTTTAATGGATGATTTCCTGGCCCTTATATCTAAGAAAAAGTTACTTTTGCCATCTGTTCCCTTTGCCTTCAAGGATTCATTGCTACTATTTTTTCCTAGGGCCATCTCTGCCATTTTTTCTGCCATTACCCACCCTCAGGTTTGCTCAGCTACCAATGGTATACAATCATACATATTTACTTCCCAGGATGAGGACAGAAAAGGAGTTAAAATTACTTCCTCTTAGTAGACATTTCCAGCATAGTTTCCCAACTATTGCACTGCTTTCTAGCCAGCTACAGGAAGTTGATAGGGAATAAAACAAGCAAAATGAAGAAAACCCTAACCACCCCCCTTACCCATAATCCAGTAGTCTTATACACCCTTGGACAGAAGTTCAGCACGTCACATTGCCTCCCTCAGCTCACCCCATGGAAAACTCCTTGTCTAGCAGTTCCTGCTGGAGGAGTTGTCCATGCAGCGAGTGTCTCAGCTATCTCATTTCATTCCAGGGAATACATCCTCCAATTCTGTCAGCAAAGCAGAGTGCATGCGTGCTAATTTCCATGGATTGCAGAAAAATAAATGGTTTTAAATGTGTGTACTAGCACACATTTATATGGACAGAGAAGGTTTAAAAAGCACAGATCCCTGTGTACTCAAGAGGTTTATGGCTACTTGACAGTGTGTGTTCTTTTTTTTTTTATTATGTATACCCATGGTTGTTGCAGTGGAATTCACAATAGAAATGTTACCAGATTAGCTTAGGTGTGCATCAGTGACTAAATGGATAAAGAAAATGTGTAATGTATACACAATGGAGTTTTCCCCAGCCATAAGGAAGAATGAACAGAACTAGAGATGATGTGTTAAGTGAAATAAGTCAATCTTGGAAAGACAAGTATACATTTTCTATCATGTGGATCTAAAGGGGGAGGACATGAACACAAAAGAGGGACTATAAGGAATATGACAGTGAAAATGGGGTGGGAAAAGGATAAAGAGAAATAGAGGGACTGAACATGATCAAAACATATGCATATATAGATGTGTCATAATGAAACCCCTTCTTTTATACAGTTAATACATGACATCCTGGGTTCTAACAAATTTGACTTGGGGATGTACTGTGCCAAATAGCAGACCACCTGCAGTCTGAGCACAGCTGTCAGAACAGCTATTATTAGAGAGTTGAGGGGCCAGGTACAATAGACCCATCCCTATAATCACAGCCACTTGAAATGCTGAGCTCAGACATCAGGTGGATTGAGGATCAAGACCAGTCCCGGCATATCCTCTGGAAACCCTTACTCAAAAAACCCACAGAAGTGGAGTGGTGTTGTGACTCAAGGGGTACAGTACCTGATTTGCAAGAATGAATTCCTGAGTTCAAACCCTGGTTCCCTCCTAACCCCTGCTACAACCAATAAATGAAGATATAGGACAACCTGCATTTGAGAGGACATGGATATAGCAAGAAGGGAGGATGGTACTCTGCTGGTGAGAATAAATTTTAGTATAACCATTTTTTAAAAAAAATAACTGGAAGTTTACTCAAAAAATGAAACCGTGAACTGCCAGATGATCCCAAAATCATAATTCTAGGTATGATCCAAAACAATGGATATCAGATTATTCAAGAAAGCTGTGGTCTGATTTCCAAGGAAACAATACTGACTGCAGCGAAGATATGAAAACATGTAAAGTGTCTTTTACATGAGTGTATAGCATGAGATTCCTCCCAGCTTCTCGGAGACTTGTCAAAGCCACACCTCAGACTTCTTCACTGGAGGAGTTCCAGGAGCTGCTATTCATTAGAAACAGCAAGGGACCAGACACAAGGCAACTGTGGGCACCTGGAGACAGTCAATCTGTAAATTCTGTAGCTCTGAACCAGTAGAGACTCCAGAGTCATTCTGATGAGGAGCCTGTGCAGGGGGAGACAAAGGAGAAGCAAAAAAATAAATTTTAAACACGGGTCAAGTGATTTTTCTCTGCATTCTACACAGTTGAAATGTTCAAAAAAATGTTAATCATCATTTTGAAAATTCTTATCTGCAGTATTTGGAGGAAAAATGATGAAATACTACAGCAGCTATACCATGAGGCAAATATGATAATGCTGTTGGAAGGGGAAGTTGGTTTAGGGGACTGCGGACTGGAAGGAGGAATTTTAGGAATTTATTGGCACACTGAAAATGAGCTGGATAGGTGGTGGGGATTCTGGGTGAATTTAACAGACAGCTTTCCACATATTTGGGAAGCTGGGGATAAAACAGGTGGGTCCATCAGGAGGAAGGCAGCCTGGGGTGTGCTTGGGCCACAGTTCCTACCATTGCCACACACCCACACACCTCTACAACATCTGGGGTGAGGGAGCAGTGGGGACAGGCAGCAGGAGGTGGCAAGAACTCTACCACTTGAGTTAGCCCCCCTGCCCTCCACGTGGACATAAAGTGATTTTTCAGGTGTGCCCTATCTGTGGCATACTGATATGATTCCAAGGCATTCCTGGAAATGTTCCCATGAAGACATAGAACCCAGAGCTCATTTGTTGCTTGATATTCATCATTGTCTATAAACAAAAACTTACCTGGTTAAAACACACCTTGTGAGGTGCAAAGTCATATCCTTAAAGATCACTGACACACAAAACACCATGCATAGTATACAGAGCAGGAAGCATGAAACAGCGCAGTTTATATTTTTTCAATTTATTACAAGTCCCCATGATTCTGGTCTCCAAGCATTTTTCCATGACTTTGTCAACAGGGTCTTTCCCTCTACTTTCACGTATTTGTCCATAGACACTGAGATGAAGAAATGAATTATTGATAAGAGCAACAGCAGATCAGGAGCAACCCTCTGGATGGTGAGTCATGACACAATCCTGGCATTTGTATTTGTCTTAAATCTGTACTCATAAAACAGTAAATATTAGGGGACTGACCTTACTTTTCCTTTTAAATGCCTGCTCATCACATTGACCTTGGCTCCTATCAGGATAATGAAGTATTAGAAGGAGCCAGTCTCTGAAATCTTAGACCTGTATTCTTGCTACAGTGAAGGCAGACATCAGGAGGATTGCAATTCAAAGTCAGGGGGACAAATAGTAAGATCCTGTCTCAAAAATACCTAACCTGAAGAGAAATTATAGAGTACCAGTGTGGGACCCCTATGGGATCTGTTCCTGGGCTTGATTCTCTGAATTACTCACAGTAGAGACTCCAACAGAATCGGCCTTCCTTTACTACCACTGCCAAACTTGGCACAAATGCAGAATGTCAGATCATACATTATTTTCACGTTACTCTACTCAGAAGGAATCTGCATGTTGCTGCTGCTCTTACATACCTGTGCAAAGTACCCCATGTACAAATCAGCTGCATGCTCTTCCAGAAATTATCCAAGACTTACTGGACAGTCTTTTCATGAGGATTGAGGTTTACACTCAAAAGGATATAAAACTATTTCACAAGTTCATTGACAGCTGTGGCCTCATTCTCCCATAGTCCAAGGGAGAAGCAATCTTAAAATAGAAAATACCAATTCTTATAGCAGTGTAGGCTTTCAATGCTAGAGACGTTTCATGTCACTCAACACTATTGTCATATATTTGCAGCAGAGAAAATCTAAGTGCCTCCTAAAAAGCTGTATGAGCTTCTGAAGGCTGTCATTTAATAGCATACATTGATTTTTCTCATCATTTCAGAACGTCAAGGTTTGGACAGAATGGTTTCTCCTGAGATCTCTCGGTGGTTTTTCGGTTGTTATCTTGTTGTCTCTGTTCTCATGCTTTTCTGTAACTGTCGATGTTCTTTATCTTTCCTGTTATAGGGAAAGTACACGAATCAGATTGAGGCACAACACCTAATTAAATGAATTCATATTAGTTATGAATTTGAGGGAAATATGTCGATACCATTGCACAGTCTGACATATTGTTGTAACAAATGCAATGATCACGCGTCTTGTTAAACATAAAAGAAGGCTTTCAGAACTTAGCTTGCATCGTAATTGTGGCCATATCAATGGGTTTGGCACCTTAGACTTTTGGCCTATGGAAGGCGCCAGGAGGTTGGAGCAGTTCCTGCCCCTGGGCAGGAAGCAGTGTGGTTTGTGCTGCTTTTGGAGGCACTCGTGTGAATTCTGCAGTTTAGGCTGCAGCGCTGGCTTTGCATTAGCTCAACTAGCTGTCTTTGACGTGCAGCCAAGAGAGAAAAGAGCAATTTCAAAGTTCCTTAGTCAAGTAGCACTGCTCCTTTGACACTTGTTTCACTTAGCCGCTAACAGTGTGTACAAAAAGTAAGGTGAATTTTTTGGGGTTGGGGCACAATTCCACTCATAACACATACCAACCTTTATAATTCATATTCTGCTGTGATCTTCAAAATGAGATAGTAAACCTGTGCTACTATGACCTAGGTTCTCCCCTTCAAAGCTGCAGCAAAAAAATTGTCATTGTGACCTCACGGCGCTTTGCAGTTATGGATTGGTGCAACCTAATGTCACTCAGAGCATCAAATCCTGTGCAGTTGGAGGCACGGCATGCCGCGTGCCCAGTCAGTCATGGATACAGAGTGAAAGGGGCGGACTTGAAAGTGGGGCGGGTTTTTAACTGAAACTCTCAGTCAGAGAGCATCTGGGAATTCTCTCCATGCTGTTTCCCCTGTTGAGGATGCTTAGGTTTCTTTGCCACAACCTAGGGGCAGCTGAGAATTCTCAGATTCAAGCAGATTACAGGGAGGAAGCTGGGCACACTAAAACCAGGGTTAGGACATGCAGGTCAGCGTCCTGCAGGTCAGGGGAGGCAGTTTGTAACTGGCTGTGTTCATGAGTCCTACTGGAGGGCAGCTGACCGGGGTGGCCTCTGGCTTTGGCTCTTGGGGACGCGATCTTCCCGCCTTCTGGCTGTGGGAGGGGCTGTCAGGACAGGGCGCGGCGCGTGTCTAACACTCTCTCTACTTGAGACGACGTGGAGGTGAGCCGGCATGTGGACATGGTAAGATCTCTGTTCATGCTCACCCCAGGCTGCCTTCCTCCTGTTGGACCCACCTCTTTTGCCCCCTGATCTCCAAATATGTGGAAAGCACTCTTAAATCCGAACACCACCACCCCAAGTCCAGCGCCTCTTTCGTCCAACCAAAAATCCCTAAATATCCCCCTCCCAGCCACCATTCCCCAACACAGACTTCCCCTTTCCACACAATCATCAACTAATTATACGCTCGAATCCCCACAGCCAGAGGGGGTCCCCCATTCTTGTTCTAAGGGAGGCCCCTGGCCTGTAGAGTTCTGAGCACATGGTGGGGAGTCGCACTCCTGCCGGTTACAAACAGCCTCCTGTCCTCATCAGGACGCTGACCTGCATGGGCTGTCCTTGTTTTTGGGTGCCCGGCGTCCTTCCTAGGGATCTGTCTCAGTCCGACAATTTACAGGGCCACATATTCTGAGGAAAAGCCACCTGAACATTCTGAATAGAAAAGACAACCTGGAGATAATTGACGATTGCGGCAGATCATAAATTCAGTTAAAGGACCCACCCCCTCGCCATAAAATCATAAATCCCGCCCTTTTCTGTGATTGGGCAGTCCTCATAGCATGCCCATATTGGATTGGTCTTGAGGCCCTGAGTGACATTAGATCGCACGAATCCAAAGCTGCATAGCTCAGAGGTCACAATGACAAGTTCTATGCTGCAGCTTCTGGAGGGAGGACCTAGGTTTTTCATACAACAGGTGTACTACCCTGTTATTGAAGATGGTAACGGATTGTGAATTAGAGCAGGAGACTTGTACATGTTATGAGAGGAATTGTGTCTCCTCCGAAAAACAACTTTGATTTTCTAATACATAGTGTTAGCGGTGAAGTAAAACAGGCGTCATATGAGCAGTACTGACTAAGGCAGCCGGAGCTGTCATTTTTTTTTTTTGACTGCAATTAAAGTCTGGCTGTTGGACTGGTGCAGAGCCAGCCATGCGTCTGCGTTGTCCCCCTAGTGTGTGACCCAAGTCCAATAAAATTACTGCTTTTATTTGAGGTCTATAATCTACATATGAGGGAGACCATGTGATTTTGGGCCTTCTGAGGCTGGCTAACTTCACTTAAGATGATGTTTTCCAGCTCCATTCATTTACTTGCAAGTGAGTCTGTAAGAGTCCCAATATTTGAATGTGGCTCCTGGCCCCACCCTAGTCCTTTTGAAGTTCTGCCTGTGGAGACCCTTCTGCATCCACGCTCATCCACACAGATCACAGGCCATGGATGGTAATGTGGTGAACCTCGTATTGGTTTCAGGAAAGTAGGATATCAAATGGACACCACATTGATCTGCGTGGAGCTCTGCAAAAGAAAGCTCAGGAGACCTGAGCACTCTGCATTGTAGTCCCAAATGGACTTGGGCATGCTGGGGAAACCAGGAGACAGTTTCATGACTTCTCAATGGAATCATGTAGAATGGGTTTAATGTGGCAATTTTGGGACAATGTGAATAAAATGTTTGCAAAGAGTACGTTAGAGATTCATTGATCTGTCCTACAGTGTGATTCTGGGGAATCATGGAGGCACTCTGGTTCCAAGATGTAACACAATTTCAAACTTTCAAAGAAAGGTGTGTAACAAGTATTTGATTGTTTGTATAAACTCCAAGGATGGAATAGGGTACTCCTGGCCACATGGTGTGCTGGGATCTCTTTGAAAAAATATTTTGGCGGTGCTGGGGTTGAACTCATGGCCTCATGCTTGCTTAGCAGGTTCTTTACTGTTTGGGCCACTCTGCCAGCCCTTTTGTGTGCTAGGTACTCTTTTTTATTTTGGGGTTGGAATTCTGGCACTACTCCTTGAGACTCTCCACAGCCATTTTTTTCTGTGATGGGTTATTTTGAGATAAGGTCTCATGAACTATTTGCATGGACTGGCTATGAAAGGTGAACCTCCTGTTCTGTCCCCTGATTATGTATCTTCACAGCCATGAGGCACTGGTCTCAGGTCTGTGTTAGGTACTTTTGAGATAGGGTCTTCCCATTTGCCTGGGAGGCTTCAAAACGCAATCTTCATGATATCTGCTTCATGAGTAGCTCACATTACAGGTTGGGGCTACCAGCACCTAGTTTCTTCACATATTTCATTTCCCTGTTTGAGCCAAGGTCAATTGTTATGAGCAGACATTTCAAAGGAACAGTAGTGTCTGTCCTGTAATGTTTACTGTTTCCTGAGTACAGCTTTCTTGAGCAAGGTATTTGAAAGAGAAAGAACAGGTAACCTTGCTGTACATCCTATATTTATGACTCACAATCCAGTGTGGTGTTCCTATTCTTTTATTGTCCTAATCAATAAATCTTTTCTTCATCTTAGTGACTGCGAAGTACCTGAATATAGAAAGAAAAGTGTGAAGACAAAGTCACAGAATGAATGATGGCAGAACAGAATCATGGGGACTTCTGATGAAGAAGATATCCTGTGTTGTCTCAACATCTCTGCTCTATACACCTGCTACAGCGGTGTTTCTGTCCTGGTGCTGTTCACCTTCAACCTCACCATCAACAACCTAGAATTCGAGGAAGACATGCACTGCCTGGGCTCCTGGAAGTTCAATACCACAGAGAGAATTCTATAGTAAACACACACACACACACACACACACACATGCAGAGAGAGTGAGAGAGAGAGAGAGAGAGAGAATATAAACCTAATAAGAAATGCATGTATAACCTTTAGAGTATAAGTTTTAACATATTCTTGAAAGACTCAAACTAGACATAATGAAATGATGATGACAGATATGACTTCATATAAAAAAGTTCTCTCTAAAACACCAATTTAAAGTAATGCCTATGCAAATTCCAACATATGTTACTTTTTTGCTTTGTTGGGTTTCCTGGAGGTAAACAAGTTGATTTAAAGTTTACATGGAAATACTAATGAGCAGCAGTAGCAAAGGAATTCCTGGGAGGAAGAGAAGGCCCGAGAGAAGGGTGTGCACACACACATTTGAAAGCCTGTATATTTAAGACAGTGTTGAAGTGGGACACAGAACAAAGAGGGAGAGGACAAAATCTCAACATATTGAAGAAGAGAACCTAGAATTAGAACCAAAGTATACACAGTGCTTAAATTATGAATCAGCAAATCATTGAAGAAAAGATGGACAATTAGGAAACTGGAGAAGCATTCGGAAAAAAGGAGAAAATTGGAAACTTATCTCAGATCATCACCTGCATTATGTTAAAAAAGTAACGAAGAATTAGCTTTGAAGCTAGGTGCTTTGGCTCAGTTCTATAATCCCACCTAATCATAAAGTGAAGATTGGGAGGATCCCGGGTGAAGGCCAACTGGGTAATAAGTTAGCAAAATCCCATATCAACAACAACAACAACAACAACAAAACTTGGTGGGTTGGTGCATTTCGATAGTCCAGCTATTTCTAGCTGTGTTGAAATCCTGGGTAGGAGGATCACCATTCAGGCTAGTCTCAGGCAAAAAATAAAAATAAAAAAACCTTAAAAACCAACCAAACGAACAACCCCCTCATGATAGCCTGTCAGGAAAATAGCCAAGACAATAAGAGCTAGAGGCAAGGCCTCAAGTGTTAGAGCACCTGCCTAGCAAGTGCAAAGCCCTGAGTTCAAACTCCAGTATAACCAGAAAACAAGAACAAAAAGCAGCTCGGAGAAGATTCATTACTTCACGCAGAATCTATGATAAATCAAAATAAAAAGCAATACATAATTTATAATGTCAGCTTTGTAAACTATATATTTCTATTTAGATAAAATAACCATAAGGCCAAGAGGCAAACACACAGTTGGGAAATAATATGAGAAAAAAACTAGGCAAAAGATATACTTAGTTCATAAAAAAGCAAATGCAGGCCAGCACCAGTGGCTCACACCACTAATCTTAACTACTTGGGAGGCTGAGATCAGTTTGTGGCCAGCTTAGGGAAACAGAAAGACGACATGTCTAAAATAACCAGAGCACATGGACTGCAGATGTGGCTCACAGCCCCATTCCCAAGGGGACAAAGTGGGGGAAAATGTTAATGGCCCTGAAACATAAGAAGTGTATTCAATCTCACTCGTAACAAAATGAATTGAAACTATATAAATAGAAATAATTCTCACAAATGAGGTAGGGAAAAATCTAAATGTATGACAATGAATTACATTGCTAAGACTAGAAAAAAATGCACAACTTCTGAAGAGGGCAAATCGGTGATACCAAACAAGGGAATCAGTATAATCCTGGTTTCTTCCGTACATGCGTGGATAATTAAATCTCACCTTCACCTTCAAAATTAGTGTGTGAGTGAAGCCAGGATATTGGTAGCTCACCAATTTTGATGCTGAATCTTTCTGCCCCTCTTAGTGTGTCAGGAGCATCCCTGACCCTGTGTTTTCTTCCTAAACTGTCGTCTTTGCAATAGGTGACATGGGCATAGCTTCTGGGTGAAGTTGAGGTGAATGGCACTATTTATTTAGGATTTTCAGAATTTTACTTGTACGATACTCACTTGGAGAAACATTAGAGCAAATCTTACATTAACAGGGAAGAGAGATCTGCCTTTATTTATTCTGCATAAGAATGGTCCTGAAAGGGTAGAGAAAGGAAACTGGGTGAGGTCAATTCTTTGTCTTTCCCTATCTGTCTCCCAGAATGAACATTCACTGATTGCTAAGGTAGTAAGTCTACTGTAACTATTATAAAAGTTACCATAAAACTCACTCCAGAACAATTGAATTGTTTCTTATTTGAAAAACTTCATTTCCTATCAGTGTGCAGGTTAGGACTCACATTTTCATCTTATTCACAAAATTTGTGACTTTGACTTTCACATGAAATAGACCTACTTTAAGGATTATAGTCCTCATTACAAACAATAAAATATAGCTTAGTAAACTGAGTTTGACAATTATACTATTGAAGTACATAAAGTTACATGCATATTCTTCTACTCTGTGTTGACCTATTCTCTAGATATTTCAGAAAAGGCATTACCAATGCTCACAGAATGGTAAAAAGTAAACTTCCTGGTATAAATCACGTGTGCAATGAGGCAGGTTCAGCTATGTTATTCTACTGGATGCTTGGGAAACACACCATCTTATGCCTTGTAGTAAAGGTGAGGCTTGCATTCCTTATGGAATTACATTCACACCTTACTGTAGGGAAGACCAGTCATTTCATTTTTACACCTGAACATGCTTAAATCATCTCCCCAATCAATCATATCGCATCCACTGAGCTTAACAATACTTTTCCGGTATAAAGTCTGTGGACTATAATGCGCTACCCCGTTGGGGAATTTATCATTTCTATTTAAATGAAAGAAATCACCTTATTAAATCTAATCTGCATCAATTAAGGTACATAATGTGACAAACAACAATTAACTGACTCAGTCTAATGGACATAAAACAAAACTTTATTGAATGTTTAGAGGAGATATTCAGTTAATTAAGGTAACAGTGAAGCAGAATTTTCAAAAAAGAGGAATTGAAACAAGACCAGCCTCTGAGGTTCATGGGCCTTAGAGTTGAGCTCACACTAACGCCCACTACCTCTAGCTCATCTAACTGCCCAAGCTTTCAGTACAGATGTATCCAGGATGCATAAATGTTCACCCCCAAGTGAAGGAAAACCCAAGTTAAGTATGGATCTCATTCGTCTGGTCTGACTCACTTGTCCCCGCAGATGGGGAAGACGGTGGCACTCTTATCAGAGAGGGAAGGAAAAACTCCTTCACAGATAAAAGCAAAAGCAATTACTACCCACCTCTTGGCCCTATGTGCTTGTGTGCACACGGGTGCACATGCCCTTCTTACACAAATGTGTACAGAGAGAATAGAATACATAACATAATGTTCCAGATAAATATATGTTCCTATACGTGTCCCAGTATCATCAAGCAGTTTTAAGCTTTAATGATTTTAGAAGTTGTGAAAACATTTTATGGAGATCATTATTTGAAAGTTTAATTCTTTCAATTTTCTTCTCCTATATGGTTCTTTATCAATTTTCATTTTCTTGTTTTGGTCCCTATGATATGAGTTGCAACAGCAAACAAAAATTAAAATTAATCTTTAAAGAACACCAAATTAAGTATGAATCATGCGTAAATAATTAAATGTGCAAATATTTTCCAAAATTGGTCTTTTTTACACTTCTAACATTATTAAGCTTAAAACTACATATGGTTTGGGGAATACCCTTATATACAAGTATTTATCTCAAATGATACATTTGTTTCATGGTATAGCTTTCCCAGTGTGACTGTGTCAGAGGCGTTTGTGCATTCACACATGAACTGTCTCAGACATGTCAAGGGGTGGGTTTTGGGTTTTTTGTATCCACTACCTTTTCCCTCTCTCAGTAACAAGTCTGTCTTCTGACCAAATAATATACAAATAAGTGTAATAAATGAAGATATGAGGAAAGGTTTGCAATCATTTATAGAAAAAGATGTGTAAAAATACATCAATAGCTTGTTCTACTGGTGATATCTTTAGGAATGAAAAGTTTGTATCCCACTGGGCCAAGTTCCTTCTACCTATACTGTTGCCTTCTCCAAAGGCAACCCTGTAGGTATCTTAGTGTGTCCTGACAACCTAGGAGGTCTTAATAGTAACAGGAAAGTCTCTCCACAAGCCTCCAAAGGTGGTGTGATCCCAGTGATCCTGGGGCTCCACAGGGCTCTTGTGGAAACTTTCTTCAGAGCGGCACCACATTTTCCCAAGGCACTGGGAGCAGCTACAGGAGATCTGATCTGTCTATCATCAGACCCGCCTTGCCTTGATGTTTTCTGGCTTCTGAGGGTTGTGCTCCTCTAGGCAGACTACAGCAGTGGGCTGGACGCCATCGTTTGAAATCTTCGGGACACTGTGTCTCTAAGTTTCTGCAAGAAAACAAAAGCAGAAAGAATCCTTTAGTGAGGAAAGCACCTCTGCTCTTGGTGGAGGCTGATGCTCAGCTCCCATCAGGATTTCCTGCAACACTAGAACACTCAGGACAATTTCCAGGTTCTATTACATGTGAAAGTTTGCCAATTAACTAAAGAAGACATAGTCTCATTTGCTGTGGTATGTATGAACCTAGCTTTGTGCAGTCTTTCCAGCTGTGTGTGTAACTGCACTCTTCTGGTCACTTAGAAAAACATACTTTGTGCTATAACAAAAAGAAACAATAAAATGGGAAACAAGAACATATGAAGTTTCTTGAAAGGATATAAAGGTCCTTCAAGAAATGAAACCTGTTAAAACTTGTCAGAAATGGTCAAAGATGAAGAGAAACCTCTACTCCTTTATTTCTCCTTCCTACTTTGAACTCACACCATGGACAATTTTCCCTAGGGGAAGGAAAAATGAGATTCAACTAGCTGTGGACATTTGAGTGTTTGAAGCAGGTATGAGAATCACAAAATGGAAATTAGAATCTTAATACAACCCACTGTGCTGCACATAAACCCTCCCTTAGGGACAAAGGCCTGTCTCTGCCTTGTGCTGTGTCTCTCTAAAGGGATCCAGCAGGCCATCAAATAAAACTAGTGGGGGAGTGGCTCTGATGGCCTATGATTTATCCAGGTACTATGGGCCTCCTTTGCTTTGTGGAATTGCTAGACAGGTCCCGGGTCCTCTCCTATCATACGGCATGGGTAGGGTGCATTCTCCTTATTTTGTCATCTCTTAAGCATTCCCATCATGCACATATTCTGAAGAAAATTCTCAGTGATTACGGTGAAGTGTTCTACTACTAGTCCCACCTCTTCTCAGAAGCCCAAATCTCAAGTGTTGGGGGTGTTTCCCTATCCTGGGGGGCTCACCTCTTCTGAAGTCTACCCACAGCAGTTTCCACTCCCAATGAGAGAAGACGTGATGCTGGTGTTAAGAGTTCTGAGGTATGTCTTAGGACATTTTGCTCTTCTACTTGGCATGGACTGCTGTCTTTTCCTTCCTGTGCAGAAAGCAGTGAGTATTAATAAAAAGGGCTCTCTGATCCTACTGGGGGTGTGTAGGTAGTACTGAAGGTGGTAAGTCTGTATGAACAAGTCTGATCATGGCAGTTTGGAGAAGTTCAAGATCTTTCCGTGGAGTCTGGTCTGATTCTGTCATTTAGAGGCCAAAAACAATGCTTATGTTCATATGGATGCGCGCATGTCACAGAGCTTTTCCTTCCTAAGTCTGTCTTTCTTCAAGAAGGTCTTCATCTTCCTCCTCTTCTGCTTCTTCTTCTTGTCCATCAGGCAGGCGAAGGCCTCATGGAAAGCGTGACAGCTGAAGCCCTCCTTGATCCCATGCTCCACGTGATACCGAAGGGTCTCCAAGTTGGGGAAGACCCGACAGCAGGCCATGCACCTGTAGCCACGGTCCAGTGCCACAAGCCACTCAGGTGTTCTGGCCCTGGAACTTTCCTTACACACCACTGGTTCTGGGGGGCTGTGCACCTCCTCCTTTTCCTCTTGGGCTTCATGGTCCAAGCTGAATTCGCTGTCATCCAGGAGTGCAATTGTAGGCACATAAGAGCGGTAGGCTTCTGTGTGGGCCTTCTCAGGAAACATTATCTCTTCTATTCTCATTTTCTTTTGGGGGGGCATCAATCCTTCTGTGTCTGGTAAGACAGCCACACCCCTTTTCATTTGGACACGCATATAGTAAACTTTCATGACTCTATCCCATTCCGTAGGTGCTGAGGACGTACAGGGATGATTATCGAAATATGCTGCAATATAATCTAGTGGAAACGGCAAAGAAGACTCTGGGTCGGTCAAATCTTTTAAAGGCATCCCGTGGGATTCACGAAATGGAGCACCTGGACGTAATTTGTGACTTTCTAGGAGAGAAAAATTGGAAGATCATCATTTTGTGTGGGCATGTAGAATGGAATCGCATATACCTGTGATGTTCCAGCTTCTGTAAGTGATATGAATTAGGTTAGGTACAGCAATAAGGATGTGAATTTATGGTGTGCCGTGTGGAGTTATAGGTGTGTTCTTCTACATATTGGGTTAATGTTTCTGGTACTGGTGAAAGGAGACAGTGATGACTATACGTGTGTGCGCCTTAAGGTTAACATAGCACATATGGCCTTAAGGATGTTTGTTAAACAATGTGATAGTAACACTTAAGTGTAAAGAGAACTTACATGTCAGAGCAAGTGTGTATGTGTTTATGAAGGGTTGAAGTCATGACTGATGAAGGGACAAGTGTTTGAGAAGATCTGTGTGTAAAAGTGCTTCCTCTTTAGGGCACCTGAATTTTCGGCAGTTCGGGCTAGTGCTGGGGAGTTAAAATACACTATCTAGCTGAGGGGATATTTTTATGGGATTAGGTGAGAACCAGTGAATTGCCAAATGGTTATATGCAGGAATAAGGACTGTAGGCAGGTGGAAGTTTATTCTTAGGGAATGTCAATAGTGGACAGTAAAGACAGATGGGGAGAGAAGACATGTTTGTGTGAGATAATAAGCAAAAGGAAAGGAGTAATGGGCTCTATGAAGGGGCACAGTATGTGATTGTGGGAGCTTGAGTTTGTGCCACTCTGATCACCCCTGCCCCCACTCCATCTCAATACTGTCCACTCCCACCCCCTCAGCTGTCTCAATATTCTCACGGAACTGTGAGAAGAGAAACTGTATCTTGTCCTTGAAGGGCATTACCACTATCCTTTTGTAGAGACCTCAGTTTAACTTAATCCCTCAGCCCAAACACCCTTTCCCATAGATGAGGGAAGGTGATGTGAATAGTGGATGCATGATCAGCTCAGCTGACCCTCCTGCCCAAACTGAAAACCCATCTTTGCATCTGCCTTACCATCCTTCTCAACAGGAGTGATCTTGTTTCCAGAAGAAATGCCACAGAAATAGACGGAGGCAGAAGAATTCTCGCTTGCCGCTGGATTCCATAGTGGGACTGTGACAGATTTCTTAGGAGGATCTTCTCGAGATTTGGAGACACCACAGAAATAGACCGAGGCAGAGGAACTTTCTCCTGCATCTGGATTCCATGATGGCACCATGACAGGTTTTCTAGCAGCATTGTCTGCAGACTTGAGGATACCACAGAAACAGACTGAGGCAGAAGAACTCTCTCCTGTATCTAGACTCCGTGATGGAACCATGACAGGTTTCCTAGAAGCATCGTCTGCAGACTTGAGGACACCACAGAAACAGACTGAGGCAGAAGAACTCTCTCCTGCATCTAGACATCGTGATGGAACCATGACAGGTTTCCTAGGAGCATCCTCTGCAGACGTGAGGACACCACAGAAGTAGACCGAGGCAGAGGAACTCTCTCCTTCATCTAGACTGCATGATGGGACCATGATAGGTTTCTTAGCACCATCCTCTCGAGAGGTGGAGACACCGCAGAAATAGACTGAGGAGGAGGAGTCCTCTCCTGCAGATGGATCCCATGCTGGGACCGTGACACGTTTCTTAGGACCATCCTCTTGAGACTTGTGAAATTCTGGAGAATGAAATCACACAACAATAACAAAAGAATGGAGAGATGGTATAAACTTGAGTCTGTGACACTCAAAAACAGACATGGTGAGTGGATATTTTGAGACAGTGTTATCACCTGTGGGCTTTCCTCTCACACAAAGTAAGGTGATTTATGCATTCAAAACTCCAAAATAAAAGTAAACACTTGTTAAGTTCCAGGGTGTGGTGGTTCACAGCTGTAAAGCCAGTTATGTAAGAGGCAGAGGCAGGAGGATTATGACTTCAACGTAACCCAGACAGTTAGTGAGACTATACCTCAACAACAGAATGGTTGGGGTATAGTTCGAGTGATAGAGTGTGTTCTTAGCATGCATGACACCAGCGTTCAATCCCCAGTATAACAAGCACAAAAAAAGCTGTTAGATCTGTGTGTGCGGTGAATGTCAGTGGGATACGATAGTTTACATAGGATGATTTTGGAGATATATACAGACTATTAAGAACATGAACTCTACTTCAATTATGATATATAATAACTAAAGATCATATATTATTATTATCAACTTAAGTTCCACACGAGAAATTGTGCAAGTAAGGAATATGGAGTAAAAGTTTTAAGAAGAACTATTCTGTGTGGACATATTTATTTTTATACACACAGAGAGGCAGGTGTAGATGTAAATATGAACAGACGATAGCTAACTAACTAGATAGACAGATATGTAGATAAAAATAAGGAACTGGGCATGATACTATTAGATGTTCCTATGAAGATGTCACAGATTAGCACAGATTCCTCTTCTGGAAATAAGCCTCCACATTTTTCTTGGATTTCAGAAACCTTCCTATCCGTATCCTTTAGGAGCCTCTGCCTAAATGCATCTGGTGCACTTCTGGGGACAGAGACTCTGGACAGTCCTAGAGAGAAGGGGTTCTTTGTGTCAGTTGCTGACTAAAGGAGCTTGGTTCCAATTTTAGTCTGTCCTTCTGCCTCACTTTTGCACCTGATCCTTCCTCAGCATCACCTCTCCCTTACCCCATACCTTTGTGAATGAGCTTGTCCATGGGAATGCATTCTGAGTCCCCTTCTGTCTGTCTGTGGCCTTGGGCCAACCCTGAGGGTCCACACGGTGGAGAGCATCCCTCTAAGATCACTGGAAAAGAGAAAGAAAATCAGATATGTGACTTTTTTCCATGCAACAAGTGCCATTACAATAATACAAATGGCATCTGTCCTCATGAAAATTATAATCTTAACTGGTGCCTACTATTACCATTTTAAATGTTGAGTAGCATTTGTTGTGACAGTACATGTTATGAGTGACACTGTTTGTACAATGAGTCATTTGTAATGGAGCTATCCCCTTTTGATCTGGATATTTTACTATATTATGAGTAGCATGCTTCCTGGTAGGTAACTCTGATCATTTCATTAAGTTGTCTGCAGTAGAAATGAGTGAAAGTCAATACCTGACTTCAAACTATATTACAAAGCAATAACAATAAAAACAGCATGGTACTGGCACAAAAACAGACATGAAGACCAGTGGAACAGAATAGAGGACCCAGATATGAAGCCACACAACTATAACCAACTTGTCTTTGACCAAGGAGCTAAAAATATACGATGGAGAAATAGCAGCCTCTTCAACAAAAACTGCTGGGAAAACTGGTTAGCAGTCTACAAAAAACTGAAACTAGATCAATGTATATCACCCTATACCAAGATTAACTCAAAATGGATCAAGGATCTTATTATCAGACCCCAAACTCTAAAGTTGATACAGGAAAGAGTAGGAAATACTCTGGAGTTAGTAGGTATAGGTAAGAACTTTCTCAACGAAACCCCAGCAGCACAGCAACTAAGAGATAGCATAGATAAATGGGACCTCATAACGCTAAAAAGCTTCTGTTCATCAAAAGAAATGGTCTCTAAATTGAAGAGAACACCCACAGAGTGGGAGAAAATATTTGCCAACTATACATCAAAGGACTGATAACCAGAATATATATAGGGAACTTAAAAAACTAAATTCTCCCAAAACTAATGAACCAATAAAGAAATGGGCAAGTGAACAAAACAGAACTTTCTCAAAAGAAGAAATTCAAATGGCAAAAAAACACATGAAAAAATGCTCACCATCTCTAGCAATAAAGGAAATACAAATTAAAACCACGCTAAGATTCCACCTCACCCCTGTTAGAATAGCCATCATCAGCAACACCACCAACAACAGGTGTTGGCGAGGATGCGGGGAAAAAGGAACCCTCTTACACTGTTGGTGGGAATGTAAACTAGTACAACCACTCTGGAAAAAAAATTTGGAGGCTACTTAAAAAGCTAGACATCGATCTACCATTTGATCCAGCAATACCACTCTTGGGGATAGACCCAAAAGACTGTGACACAGGTTACTCCAGAGGCACCTGCACACCCATGTTTACTGCAGCACTATTCACAATAGCCAAGTTATGGAAACAGCCAAGATGCCTTACCACTGACGAATGGATTAAGAAAATGTGGTATCTATACACAATGGAGTTTTATGCAGCCATGAAGAAGAACGAAATGTTATCATTCGGTGGTAAATGGATGGAATTGGAGAACATCATTCTGAGTGAGGTTAGCCTGGCCCAAAAGACCAAAAATTGTATGTTCTCCCTCATATGTGGACATTAGATCAAGGGCAAACACAACAATGGGATCGGACTATGAGCACATGATAAAAGCGAGAGCACACAAGGGAGGGGGGTGAGGATAGGTAAGACACCTAAAATATTGGCTAGCATTTGTTGCCCTTAACGCAGAGAAACTGAAGCAGATACCTTAAAAGCAACTGAGGCCAATAGGAAAAGGGAAAGAGGAACTAGAGAAAAGGTTAGATCAAAAAGAATTAACCTAGAAGGTAACACCCACGCACAGGAAATCAATGTGAGTCAATGCCCTGTATAGCTATCCTTATCTCAGCCAGCAAAAACCCTTGTTCCTTCCTATTATTGCTTATACTCTCTCTACAACAAAATTAGAAATAAGGGCAAAATAGTTTCTGCTGGGTATTGAGGGGGTGGGGGGGAGAAGGAGGGGGTGGAGTGGGTGGTAAGGGAGGGGGTGGGGGCAGAGGGGAGAAATGACCCAAGCCTTGTATGCACATATGAATAATAAAAGGGAAAAAAAAAGAAATGAGTGAAAGTGATCTGTCAGCAAAGTCTATATATTCCTCTATCTCCTCACGCTCTTCTTTAGCTGATGGGGTGTCAATAAACCAGGAGCTCTTTGAGAGCTCTGTATTAACAATGACAAGATTTCCTTCAGTCCCAGCCCACAAATTATCTCAAGGAGGACACTTGCCGCACTGACTTGATGTATCCTCTGAATTGTTACTAAAGCAACAAGTATATTAATCAGTACTCATTACTACAGGCTGGTACACTCTAATGAAGCTGGGGTTTACCAACTTCAAAATCTAATGATTTTGAGAGGCAAATAATCTTATCTGGGATACAGTTAAGTGGACAATTACATTAGCTGTTGATATTTATCTTCCCCTAGCCTACTGAAGTGTTTTCTATGTGAATAAGAATAAGTGCGTGCTTTCTAGGTCTCATCATTTACATTCAAGAGCATCTTCAAGTATGTTCTAATTTTATTTAAGGTTGATTGAAGACAATATCATAGGCCCCCTCTCCAAAAGGACCATCAGAAAATGCACAAGCCCCAGTCGTTGATAGAAATATTAAGATTATCTTCAGAAATGTAAGCCACTCTCTAATCTTGGGGCTGGCTCGATTCTGTCCCCCTCCCACCTCTTGAGCAATGGGCCAACCTCACAGGAGTTACTTTTTGCCGTTCATCTCCATGGAAACCATAACTGCTAATGTCCCATTTTTCCAGAAGAGGCCAAATCTTATCTCCTTAATTCAGCCACCAGGATTAGATGGTTGGTTTCATTTCACAAAGAAGCCCCATATTTACATCTTCACAGTCTTAAACAAGAAGTTAGGTTTTACTCCTGAGTAAATAAATTCTTTCTTCTTTATACTTAACTCATCTCTATACAGTTTTAAATTTTTTTCAGCCATTGTCTCAATGTTTCTATGAACCAAACACTCCTTTCTTCTTCTCAGAACCTAGCACTACTTGCTAGGTAAAGTTTTACTTCTTGAGCCAGTGAACCACAGTTTATTCTTCATTAAAAGGAAAAAGTACTATTAGAAAGTTTATAACAACATAATTTCCTTCATTGTGCCCTTAAGGCAGAAATCATATGAAAGGAGATGCTTTATATAGAAAATTTTAAAGAAAAAATTACTCTACACTAACCATTCACTATGTCTCTGACACAGTAATCTAGAATAACTATGCATAGATAACCTGGGCACTAAGTCACAGTGCTAAGACATAGGTCCTCTGAAACTTTTTTTTTCTCTCAGACTATCTGGGTCCTCAGAAAGACCAGTATATACACATTTGTCTCTGTCCCTTCCTTCTTTAATCTTTTCTTCTCTCCTTTAAATCTTTCTCTCCTCCCCTCCTCCACCACAAACTAGAAATCTTCCTTATGCCTAAAGAACATTCAAGCACATACCTCTTGACTTCTTTGCTCTTCGTAGAGTTTGAGGAGAGGACCTCTTTTCCAGATACTTCCTCTTTTCTTTTGGATTCATGGTTGAACTCTTTGGAGAGTTCCTTGAATCAGGTTATTGAAACTTCACTTCAAGAAAGGTAGTAAAAAACGACAAATAATGAAATTTGAACACAGAGAACAAATCACATGAGAAATGATCTCTTCACCACTGTCCTGACCAGTGCTCAGGACAAAATAACAGTTATCTCTAAGGCCTCAGCAGTGTTCTATGACCTATTGATGACATCACTACAGTCCAAGGACCAGACCATTGCTCACAGCACTGCAGGGGGTGGTAAAACCTTCAGGGGTTGCGAAGCAAAGTGTTATCTTCACTTAATGAATGGGGAAGTGATGAGGAACAGTGACAAGAGAAATCGTTTATCCAAATGAAATTAACATGAAGTTTTATACCTTGCTTGATAATAAAACTAGAAAATAGATCACACGCACTAAACAGAAGAAACCCCTTTATGTATCAAGGGGTAGTGCATTACTAAATGTCCCCAACAGTGAGGATGTGGAAGTGCTCAGGTGCAGTAGGCTCACAACCATGCTTGTGCCACAGATGATAACACATGTTACATCTTATTAAAAGTGTCTGAATTATGAAGAAACATATGTGAGCTGCATGTTGAAATACAGGAGCAGAATTGAGAATGAATTATAAATCTAAACAACTTGTCTTTATTAGCTTCCCCCTCCTACTGGGAACACACACATGTATCTTCAAAACCAGACCTGCCTTTTGTCACTCTCCTTCATCACTTCCTCATGGTTGGGAGAAGAGAGTACCCTGAGCTTCATAGTGGGCCTTTGTCAGCAATTCTGCTTTTGTCAAGTTTGAAGGTCTCACTCTGAGGGATTATGCTCCAAGTCCAGTCTGCCTTCAGGAAATATCTAGGTCCTAGATAGTTTGAACTCTCAGATGATTTCATTATGCCTCACACCCATTACAGCATGCACCGCATCTTTTAGGGTTAATACGTGTTTACTCTCAGCCTTAGTAGTTATCATTATACCCAAGGCAGGACCTTGCACTCAAAAAGTCTCCTACACCCTCCACTGGCCCTGCTTTTGAATATTCCCATTCATCATGACAACGGCACAATAGGCACATTTATCAAGGAATTCTCAGCTTTGTATGCTACTAGAAAAACTAAAATTAAAACAAAACTGATATTCTATCAACTGGTAAAGATAAAGGGATCAAATTATTCTAATGGATGAAAAGGATACGGGTGAACTGAGGACTCCTCATGATCTAAAATGAAGTACTGACTTCTACAGCTGTACTGAAGAACAACGAGCCAACATTTTATAAAGTAAAATATGCAAGTAGCCTATGTCTATAATCTCACTTTATTAAGGACATTTAGTAGGATGATATTCATTATTTTAGGAGAAGATACAATGCATCTCAGAACGGAACGTACTAGCAAAGAATACTTTTGCTTACACTTACATAGGTCATTTCATTTCTTTTCACAACAGAGTAAATACTAGTCACAATGTGTGAAGAGAAAAGGTTATGGAAAAGCCCAGACTACCTAATCCTATGACTAGAGAGTGTGGAAAGGATCTCCTTACTAAAGTAACATGAAGCTGAACTGGACTTGTCTTGGCCTAGGAAAAGCTGCATCCTCTTTTGAGCACTTCCTTCAATATAACAGTGTATAAACTCACTAGCGTCATTCCTAGCAAATAATATATTAACAGCATGAAAAATTCTTAGCTCAATGAGCCACCTGTGGGATTTTTAGTAATACTTAGCTTTTTAACGCTCTTGACCAGCTGAATTTGTAGAGGTTGAAGACTGAACAGTTCTTGCTTGAAGCCAGCTCTCGAGGAAGCTTGAATAACCAACTTCATACCCTATTGTAACATCCAATCTGTACAAATGCAATCAAAACTGTCAAAAGAATGTGCAAGACAGAACATGAAGAAAAAAAAAACAGAAGGAGAAAAGAAGATTGAATTTCCCTTTTCCCTATTTGTCTACCTGCCCTTTGCCTATGACAACTGGTAAGGGATAGAATAAAGGCCAGAGAACAAGCTAAGCAAGAGAAATATGTAAGAACTAACACCCCAAATCCTCTCTCCCAGTCCACACTAAAATCCCACCATGTCTATTTATTGAATGTATTCAATATGACAAAGATCAGTGAAGTTAGTTCCTGTTATGACCTGCCTGCGGTGGGAATTACAAATATAAAGGAAATTGGTTGAAGATAACGGGCTTAGGATAAAAAAGTTTGATGTCAAAACTGTTCTTATTGAAGTTTTGGCAACAAGTTGAACTACATCCCATGTTCTTCATCTTAAAGTTGTGGCAGTCCTATGGAGTTGAGGAACAAATAATACAAACCTGAATACACTTCATGAATGATTGTCAAAACTCAGTAACGCAAGTAAACACTTGATTGTAACTATTTTCATAAAAATTATGGGTATAAAATTGCTGTCTAACTTTTCCTGAGGTGTCAGAATTTAGCACGGAAAATATGATAAAAGCCAAACTGAATACATTCAAAACACATAATTTAGTTTGAGCAAGTACTCCATGTAAATGTTTCCACATTTGACTTAATTTTAGTGGTGAAACTCATTACATTTGATTTCCTTCCCTTGTTGCCTTTCATAAGCACAAAATTACACGTCTCAATTGCCTTTTGCAGTCTTATCAGGAAAACGCTTCTGGAAACTATTCTTGATATTGGCATTGATGGGAAGTGGGAGTTATAAGTGAATGGGAGAGTGAATGGAGGCTGGTGCAGTAGTGCAAGCCACATGAATAAGAGCAAAGTGCCCCAACTGAATGCCAAGAAGGCTCCAGAATAGACACTGAGGGAAATGGATGTGCACCTACTTCAGCGTACTGAGTCTACATGATACAGGGAAAGCCAAAATCTTCCTGAACGGGAAAAATCTGAAAGCATTTTCTATAGGTGAGAACTAGAAGGAGAGTGCACTCTCTATACTCTTAATGAAGTGCAGTAAGGACACACAAAGAAATGTGTAGGAAAGCGAGAAGTCAAATTATGCTTATTTACAGATGATCTGAGCTAACGCTTAAAAGACCCTGAGTACTCCACCAAAAATCTCTTGGATCTGATAAGAAATGTTGTCAAAGTAGCAGGATACAAAAGAAACATATGACAAAAGAAACTGAGGAAACCCTACAAAAGGCAAAGAACTATGACCTTCACTGTTGGGCAAAATAACAATTGTTAAAATGGATATACTAATAAAAGCAACCTACAGAGACAATGATATGGCCATGAAATTCTACTGTCATGTTTCACAGAAATGGAAAAATCAATTCTAAAGTTCATCTGTGAAGCACAAAAGATAGTGGGTAGTCAAAAGTATCATAAATGATTAAAGCACTGTTGGTGGTATCAAAATACCTGACTTTAAATTGAACTACAGAGCCACAGTAGCAAAAAGGGATAGATAGAGAATCTGGCCTTAACAAATATAGAACATAACGATAAATTTGGGTGACCAGAGACAGAGGAGAGGAAGAGGCAGAGATTAGGAGGATCACGTTGCAAAGCAAGCCCAGGCAAGCTGTTTGTGAGAACCTATCTAAAAAAAACAATCACAAAAAAAGGGCTGGTAAAGTGGATCAACGTGTAGTCCCTGATTTCAAACCCCAGTAGAGCCAAAAAAAAAAAAAATAAGGAGAAATTTTGTTCTTTGCTTTCTGTCTGGACCCCAAAAGAGTTCTACCGAACTCATGAACGAATACTGGGTATCTAGAGTCACACGGAAAATGAAAGTTTGAAAAACCAATGCATACCACCATACATCAACTGGCATTGCTAGGACAGTGAATTTAAAGCAACTGAAAAACATTCAATTCACTTACGTGGATGTAAACTGGTACACACACTAAAGTTTGGCAGGTGACCACAATTGTAAACTTAGGCCTATCTAATCACCAAGGGGTTCTACTTGTATGTATGCATCCAAGAGAAAATGAAAGCATTATTTCCCACAAAGACAGCACTTGTATGTCAAGAAATGCGAACAAACTAAATGTCAACTTACCAGTGAATGGCTAAACTAAGTGTACTATACTCACAACATGGAATTTCACTCAGTAATAACAAAGAGTAAACAACTAGACACAATGTTACTTCCTACTTCTGCCTTCCCATCAGGAACCTCATGGAATTTCACTCAGTAATAAAAAAAGAGTAAACTATACACAATGTTACTTCCTACTTCTGCCTTTCCATCAGGAACGTGACACCAAGACACAAACTGTTTGGGACAGCAGTGTTAAAAACCTTTGCCCCAAACCACATTTCACCAGGAATGTCAGCAGGAAGTTCAAGAAAATTATGATTTAAACAGTGTGCTTTACTTTCAAAATGCAGTTTTAAACAGCTACTTCAGGGAAAAGGAAAACAAGACCCACCTGTACAACTGAAACTTGTGACTTTTTCTGCAGTTTCCACCTTGCAGCCTTTTCTTCTTGGAGCATCTGCCATCACCTCCATTGAGGTCACTTTCATTGCAGGAAGACAACTACCCTGAAATGGGAAGGATGACATTCATGATGTTGCAGAGAGACTTCCTAGCAGGGCTGGAGGGCAATGCGTGTCCATCTATGAGAAGAAAGATCCGTCTTTAAGGTCACGAGCACTTCAGGGAGGCTCTGGCTGGATTCCTGTGATGCATAAATACGCGGGTCTGTTTCCTCCTTACTGTGATTAGGAAGCAAGTAAGCAAAAGCAACCAGAGCAGCAGGAGGCCCACACCCATCCACAGCTCCTTGCCAATTGTGGCAGCATCAGGCTGGACCAGCATAGTGCTGACCAGGCAGCCCCCATCCACTACTGCAGCCAGACACACTCACACATTTACACTCACTCACTTTCACAGTCACACACATTTGCACTCACACATACTCTAACACTCACACTCTGGCACACTGTCTCACACACACATTACATGCACACACTGACGCTCATGCTCATATTCAGTCACTCACTCTAGAACACCTGTCTCACAGTCCATCTTGCACACTATCATAACACTCAAGCAAACACATATTTACAATCTCACTCACTCTTGATCTGCCCCCTGCGGGCACACACACTCAAGCACGCTCTGGCACATGGTCACACACAAACATTTAAACCACACTCGTACAAACTCTTCCACTCATGGATATTCTCGCACATTTGCACATTACCAATCACACACAACCTCAGTCATTCACTCTGAAACAGAGGCCGACCCTCACACACTCTTCCACACTCTAACAACACACCCTTACACTCGCACACCGATATGCACCCTCACTCATTCACACTTGTCTACTAACACACACATTTATGCTCATACTTTCTCACTCTTGCATACTGACACATGCAAGAGTGCACACACTTACCTCACATTCACTCTTCCACACGATCACGCAAGCAAATGTACACAAATTTACAAACACACCCATACTCAGCCACTCCCGTGCAATCATGCTCACTCTTGCAGTCACACACGCTTTTACCCTCACACTCAGTCACTCCTTTGCACTCACGCTCACTCTCATACACTGTCACACACAATTACACTCACACTCATAGTCACTCCCTCTCGCAACCACACTCTCACTCTCACTGTCAAACTTGTACACCCACATTCTCCCACACACACATATTCTCAGGCATGATCTCCCAATAGTGACCCACACTGTACCTCAATCTGTGGTCTGGCTCGCACTGACCTCACAGCAAGTCAACCAACCCCAGGGCACAGGTGCCACAGCTGACAGCCATTTAAACCCCTGTCCTCCCTAGCTAGTGAGCAAAGGACCCAAGGGAGCTGCCCTTGACCTGATTCTGGACCTCAGCCAGTATGTCTGAAGACAGAATGCCTCCCTGCCTTAAGCCCCCAAACCCTGCCCTAGGCAGAGTCAGGACACACAACTTCATAAAACAAGAAATGCAAGAGGGTGCTACTATCAAAGCCAGCAAAATTTCAAGGATCATTAGGGACTACTTTGTAAACTGACATTCTAATAGAAACAAAATCTAGAAGAAATGGGTGAGTTTCTAAATGTGTGTGACATGCAAAAACTGAAACAGGAGGAAACACACCCGCTAACCAGCTCTACCACGAGCAATCACATCAAAGCAATAATAATCTCCCCAGAAAGAAAAGCTGAGTGTCAGACAGGTTCACTATTCAATTTTAAGAGACCTTTAAAGAAGAACTAATACCCAGGGTCCTCAACTTATTCCATAAAACACAAAGACAAGGAATGCTACTACACCCATTTTATGAACAAGTGTTATCTTAATGCCAAAACACGCCAAGGAAAGGGAAAAAAGAAGCAAATAACGGTACGATATACTTGATGAACACCCACACAAAAATTATAACTGACTGCTGCAAAATAAATTCAACTACACAACAGAAACATCGTACACCATAAACAAGTTGGTTTCTTTCCAGAAGGAAGGATGATTTAATATATGCCAATCAGTTTATGTGATATATTGTGAATAAAAATCACGTGAGCATCTCAACAGATGCAAAAAAATACCTTGTAAAACATCAACATCCCTTTATGATAAAATCCCTGAAACACCTAGACATATAAGGCACATATTTCAGCATATAAAGCAACTGCAACACACTCACTCTGCTTAGGCGGATGTAAACGGGCACACCCACTTAGTTTGTCACGTGATGACAAGTGTAAACATAAGCCTATAACATAAAAAACAGATTTTACTGGGAAAAATGTACCCGAGAAAATGAAAGCATTATTGCCCACAAAGACAGCAGCTGTATTTCCAAAAAATGTGAACAAATCAAATGTCAACTTACAAGCGAATGACGAAACTTAGGGTAGTCTAACCACACTGTGGAATATCACTCAGTAATAAAAAAGAATAAATGACCAATACAATGCCTCTTCCTACTTCTGCATGCCCATCAAGAACATGACAGCAGGAAACAACCTGTTGGGAAATTTAGTGTCACAAACCTTTGCCTATAACCACATTTCACTGGCAATGACACTACAACTTCCAGGAAACTTATGCTTTAAACATTTTACCTTATTTTCAAGATGCAGTTTAAACAGCTGATTCAGGGAAATGGAAAGCAGGCCTCACCTAGACAACTGAAATGCATGCCTTTTCTCCATTCACCACCCTGTGGCCTTTTCTCCTCACAGCATCTGTACTAACTTCCACTGAGGTCACTTTTGCTGCAAGACGACAACAACCCTGAAGTGGCAACAGGACAGCACATGGGTAAAGAAGGATGACATTCAAAATGTTGAGTTGAGTCCTCCTAGCAGAGCAGGAGAGTGACACG
Organism: Castor canadensis; assembly: GCF_047511655.1. Taxonomy (NCBI): domain Eukaryota; kingdom Metazoa; phylum Chordata; class Mammalia; order Rodentia; family Castoridae; genus Castor; species Castor canadensis. The sequence continues at coordinate 24,949,459 of NC_133399.1, forward strand.
TGTCAATAGGTAAGAGAAGAAAGAGCCGGTTCAAAGTTAACAGTGCTCCATGGAGGCACATGCTCAATCTTGCACAATCACAAACACATTCTCACATTTACACGCACACACTCAGTCATGCTCACCCTGGCACACTCACACATTTACACTAACATTCATAGTCATTCTTGCACTGAAAAGCTCACTCTCAATCACTATCACACATGTACACACACATTCTCTCACACACTCAGTCTCAAGCATACTCTCTCATACTCACCCACAGTTCTGCACACTGGGGTCTGGCATTCATTGACCTCACAGAGAGTCAGGCAACCCAGGGCACAGGAGTCAAACCTGGCTTCTATTTAAACCTTCTGTTCTCCTCAGCTAGTGAGCAGAGCTCCCCAGGAAGCTACCCTTGACCTGATTCCGGACCTCCAGCAAGTATTTCTCCAGAGAGCACAACGCCTCCCTGACTTATGTCCACCAGCACATACTTTGGTAACCAAAGCTGTGCACCACAACTGATCGTTATTCACCTTCCAAGAGCTCCCAACACAGGATGGTGTCCCAACCGCCTTCCCCCAGGCACAAAAGTGCTCCTATCTCCCACATTGTGCATGCCACCACCCCACCCCAACCCACTCCCACGTGCCCCCCACGCAGTATGCCAACCCAGTACCCTTCCCAAGTCTGTTCCCTCCACTACACGGCTCCCCCCACTGGTTCCTGCTGTCGTTGCTGCCCCAGACTCCCTTCCCCATGCTGAAATACTGCTCCCTCCACAACATGGCTCTCCCACACTCACCCAAGCAGGATGTACCACAGTCCCTTCCCCATGCCCAAACCCCACCGCCTCCAACCCCAGCTAGCACGATCCCAGCCTCCCACCACCATTTTACTCCCTCCAGCACACAAGACGCCACTCCCCCCACCCTTACCCTGGCCACTCGGCTCACTTTCCCTGTATCAGCTCCCTCCACTATGAGGCTTCCTCACAAAAAATGACACTGCTCTCACTGTCCCCCACCCTTCTGAACTCCGGCCCATCCCCACAGGAGCGCAACCAGGATGCAGGAGATGTCCCACAGTCCAGTCTCCATGCCCTAATCCTGCTCCCTCCACTCCTAGATCCCAGTGCCACAGGACACCAACCATCAAGAGGCATCCTCCAAAACACAGGGGAACACTGCTCCAGAGTGCTCCTATACAGGACATCAACCCTCCCTCTTCCCCTGCGCTCCAAACCAGCTCCCTCATGTGCACATGTAGCTGCTCTCCCAACAGGTCCACCCCCTCCCCATGAATGCTCCAGCAGGCCTCCACCTCCCCTGTCTTCCCCTGTGCCTGAAGCTGGCTTGGACCACTGCAAGCCTCCCTCCACAGTGTGGCTCCCACAACTGCGAGGCTCCCTGTGAGGCCTGACTCCCGACAAGGCATAGGATGCACTGCCCCACATACTCCTTTCCTAGGATGCCTGCCCCTCCCACGCGCTCCCCCACGTAAATAACCGCTGCATCCCAACTAGGGCCTGCACAGCACACCTCTCTACCCCAGGGCCACCCCTGCAGTACTGCTCCTCTCCCACTACCTCTTTGCCCTCAGACGGCTCCCTCCACTGCAAGGTTCCCGCATGCACATGTGAGGCTGCCCCACGCACACCTGCAGGACACTGGCCCATCCAACACACACTTGTGCAAGACCCTGTCCACCCCCCACACCCATTTCCTTCCAGGATGCCGCCCCCACCCCAATCAATGCCCATGCAGGTCTCCACCTCACCTCTCTTCCCAGGTGACGAAAGCTGGTTCTACTACTGTTTGGCTTCCACCTAGGCTAGACTCCCACAAAGGCGAGGCTCCCTCCAGCCCACAGTATAGCACCAGGTGGACGTGCTCCCGGCCATAGGATGCTGCTGCTCTTCCCCATGTGCAACCCCATGTAAATAACAGCTGCAACCCAACTAGGGCCCAAGAAGACACCTCTCCTCAGCCAAAGTCCCTGTGGAGGATTGCACCCCTTCCCCTTCCTTTGTGCTGCAAACTGACTTCCTCCAACTTTGACACTGCTCCCTCATGTGCACATGAGGATGCTCCATTCACCCTCTCAGGACACTGACCCCTCACAGGAGCCCAACCAAGAAGCCACTCCATACCCAAGTGTGCCCCAGCCACATGCTGCCCCTATACCATCCATTATGCCAAAAGCAGACTCCTTCCTCTAGCATGGCTCCCTCATGTGAACATGATGCTTCCCCTGACCCTAGCAGGGTCCCCAGGCGCACCAGCACAGAGTATCATCCCACCCCACCCCTGCTTGGCACCGCCCAGCACAGGACCGCTCCCTCCTAAAGGACACTGTTCACACATCCTGCCACAGTACAGGAAGCTGCTGCACAGTCCCATCCACATGCCCTCAGCCCACTTCCTCCACCCCCAGCTGCCAGGGCCACGGGAAGCCAGTCACCACTCAGCTCCCTCCAGCACACAGAATGCCACTGCACCTGGGTGCTCCTGTACAGGACCGCCCCACCTTTGTCCTTGGTGCCCCAAACCATCTTCCGCTATGTAGCTGCTCTTACAAGTGCATGTGATGCTGACCTTCTTCTCCCCCCACAACACCAGCCCATCTCCAAGCACACCTGAGCTGGATGCCGCCCATCCCCCTTCCCCTGTGCCAAACCAACTCCCTCTAAAGCATGTTCCCCCATGTGCACATGAAACTACCCTCCCACCCTCGCAGAACACCAGCCCATATTCGTGTGTGCCCAAGCAGTTCGCAGCCCCACCCTCACGCATGCCTCAGCAGGATGCTACCCCTACCTTGTCCCCTGCTCCCAAAACAACTTCCCCCACTTGAGTAGCTCCCTCACTCAAACATGATACTACCCTACCCGGGCTCCCTCCCTCGCAGGACACCAACCCATCCCCGTGTGTGCTCACTCAGAACATTCTCCAACCCCTACCTTTGCTGGGCACCTTCAGCACAGGACACCTCCCTCCTAAAGGTTACTGCTGAAATCCCCATTAGTACAGGACACCACCCTTTCCCCCCACATGCTTCCCCTGCAGGACACTGTCCCACAGTCCAGTCCCTATGCCCTAAGCCTGCTCCCTCCACTCCCAGCTCCCAGTTCCAGGACACCAACCTCCACATGGCACCCTCCAGTTCAAACAGCAACACTGCCTCAGAGTGCTCCTATACAGGACCTCAACCCACTGCCCCTTCCTGTGCCCCAAACCTGCTCCCAAAACCTGCTCCCAAAACCTGCTCCCACATGTGCACATGAGGCTGCCTCTCAACCTTGCAGGACATGGGTCCAAACCCACATGCACCCACTCAAGACCCTGCCCCGCCCCGACAGGTGCTCCCAGCTCAAGACGCTGTCCCACCCCTGCAGGTCTCCACCTCACCTCTTTTCCCCTGTGCCCACAGCTGGCTCAGACCACTGCTTGGCTCCTTCCAGGTCAAGGCTCCCTCCAAGGCATGGCTTGCTCCAGGGCACACGAAGCTGCCAAACCCACAACCTCCCTGCATTGGATGCTGCCCCATACCCCCAGTGGCTCCCCACATAAGATGCTGCTCCACCCCATATGCTTCCTGTGTAGGTCACCACCCCACAGTCCCATCCCCATATCCTTAGCCCTCTCCCTCCACTCCCTGATCCCAGGGTCTGTGGACAGGAGCCACCACTCTGCCCCTTTAGTGCACAGGATGCCACAGCCTCTGCCCGCCCACCCCCACTAGGTCTCAGCCCCACTCCCACATGTAGACCCTGCTCAACACTCCACCCCATAACCACACATTCCTAGAAGGTCTCCACCTCACCTCTCTTTCAGTGTCCATAGCTGGCTTTACTACTGCAAGGCTACCACTAGTGTACGGTTCCCTCCAGCACAGTGGATCACTCCTCCTTGACATGCTCCCTCAGTAGGACGCCGCCCCACCCCCAACGTGCTCCCCACTTCAGGGACCACCCATCAAAAGAGCGCTTGTGCAGGAATGCTCCATATGCACCCTCTCAGGACTCCAACCCATCCCACACACACTCTCAGAAGACCCTCCCGAGCTCCATATGATCCCATGTCAAGAAGCTGCCCTCCCCATCAATGCCCACCCCATGTGCTCCCTACCTAAATAACCTCCCCATCCTAATAGCCCCTCAAGGGAAACCTCTCCACCCCAAGGGCACCTGCACAGGGTTGCGCACCTCCCGCTACATAAATAACTGCCCCTTGCCAAGGAGCCCCACACAGAATACCTCTCCACCCACAGGGCAGCAGTACAGGATTGTGCCCTTCCGCTTCCCCTGTGCCCAAATCTGGCTCCCTTTAATGCATGGCTCCTTCACCCACACATGAGGTTCCCTACCCTACCCTCACAGCACACCAGGCCATCCCAAGCAGGAGGCTACCCCTACATCTTCCCCTGTGCTCAAAATCTTCTCCCTCTACCTAGTGGCTCCCTAGGTGCACATGAAGCTGACCTCCCCAAGACACCAGCCCATCCCCATGAGCACCCATGCAGGATGTCACCCGCTCTCAAACTCACACCCTGCTCATGAAGTCGCCCCACACCCATACCCACCCATTCCCCATAGGTCTCCACCTCACCTCTCTTGCTTTAGTCAAAGCTGGCTCCCACTACTGCAAGGCTCTCACTACTGCCAGGCTCCCTCCAGCACACAGGATAGCACCTCCCCAACATGCTCCCTGCATAGGACCCTGCCCCACTCCCCCATGTGCTCCCACTGTAAGACACCACCCCTCTAATGAGGACAAGGGTCCTAACTAGGTTGGCCCAACGTTGCAGTTTGCACAGGCCACTGTGCTGTGTCCCTGAGTTTCTGTTGTTACTATAGATTGCTTCTATTTCTCCACTGTGAGTGAAGAACTTCTGCCTTAGAGTTACTGGATGCGTGCTGAATTCATGACACCTGATGTCACGAATGAGACCTCATCAGGCTCACCTGATAAGACTGACAGTCACATAGACTCGCAGTTCAGGAAAGGGAGATGCTGTACACTACATAGTGTCACACACTATGAGAACCCAGGCAGGATTGTGCCCCTCTCCCTGCCCCTGTGCCCTAAACCAATCCCTCCACTGCAAGTGTCCCTCATGGGCACATGAGGCTGCCCCAGGCACCCTAGCAGGATACAGGCCCATCCTGACAGCACTCTTGCAAGATCCCCCCCTCCACATGCTCCCTATGAAATAACCGCCCCATCCCAGGGAGCCCCTCACAGAACACCTCTCCACCCTCAAGGGCCACAGCACAGGATTGAGCCCCTCCCCATTCTCCTGCTCCCAAGACTGGCTCCCTCTAATGTATAGCTCCCTCACCCACACATGAGGATCCTCTACCCCACCATCTCAGCAGAACAGGCCCTCAAAAGAAGGAGACCCCCCCCAACCCCATTCCCTGTGCTCAAAACCATCCCCCTCTACCTAATGGCTCCCTCACACGAGGATGACCTGCCCAGGACAAAAGCCCATCCACTTGTGGTGTTGCGAAGGATGCCACCCAACTCCCACCTGTGCCCTGCTCATGAAACTGCCCCCCTCGCACCCATGCCTGCTTAGGTCTCCACCTCGCCTCTCTTCCCCTGTCCCCAAAGAGCTCTGAGCACTCCTGCACAGGGGGCCTCCCCTCTCCCTACATCTGTGCCCAAAACCATCTCCTTCTACCTTGTGCCTCTCTCATGCCCACATGATACTGTCACCCACCCCTAGGACACCAGCCTATCCCCATGTGTGTCCAACCACACTGGCATGGGCCAACACATGACACCGCCTTCCTAAAGGGCAGTGCTCAAATCCCCTTCCTCAGTACAGGATTCCACCCACACCCCCCCACACACACACACCCTTCCCACTCAGGACACCACCTCACTATCCCATCCCCATGCCCTAAGCCTGCTCCTTCCACTCCCCACTCCACGATGACACTTCCTGAGCACACTTGCACAGGATGCCACCCTGCCCCTTCCCTTGCCCCAAACCATCTCCCTCTACCTATTGGCTCCCTCACATGCACATGAGCCTGACCACCCATGACACCAGACCATCCCCTTGCCCAACTCCCACGCATGCTCCCTGCTCATGACAACACCCCATGCCCACCCATGCCTGCTTAGGTCTCCACCTCACCTCTCTTCCCCTGTCCCCAAAGCTGGTTCCTACTACAGCATGGCTCCCTCCACAGGGAGTCTCTCACCTGTCTTTGGCTCCCTCCAAGGCTTCCCTTTCACCAGCGAGGCTCCTTTCAAGGCTTAGCACCCTCCAGTGTACAGTACGCCCCTGCCCACCTGACCTAATGCTCCCCACTTAAAACACTGCAGCCTGCTCAGGAGACCTCACCACCCCAGGGACTCTCATGCAAGACTGCACCCCTCCCTTTATTCTGTGTCTTAAGGAAGCTCCCTGTTCCCCATGGCTCCCTCACCTCACAGGAGGCTGTCCCTGCCCTTGGAACCTCAGAGGACACCAGCCCGTTGCACAGGCACTCCTGCAAGACCATGCCCCACCCACAGGTAGCTTTCCTGCTAAGGATGCCACCATCCCCCAACAATGCAGGCACAGGTCTCCACTTCACCTCTCTTCCCCACTGTCCAAAGCTGGCTCCCACTACTGGGGATCTCAAACCAGGGTTATGTTCCCTGCAAGGCCTGACTCCCTGCAGTGCATGGGAATCCGCCTCACCAACACCCCTTCACCAACAAAGACACGGCCCTTCCCAATGAGCACCCACGCAGGAAGGCGCCCTCCACCTTCTCTGTTCCCTAAATCAGCTTCCTCCAACCTGCTCTCCCTCAAGCTTAAATGAGGTTTGCCCCTCAAACTTGCTGGACACTGGCCTACTGCATGAGCATCTGTGCAATACATGCCTCACCAACAAGTGCTCCCTGAGCACATGCTACCACTCTCCCACCCAATCCCCAGTAGGTCTCCACCTCACCTCTCTCCCAGTGTCCAAAGCCGGCTCCCACTACTGCCAGGCTCCAATCATGACGAGCTCCCTCCAGCACACAGGATACCGCCAGCCCCACCTACTCCCTTCTTAGGACACCTCCCCACCCCCATATGTGCTCCTCAAATAAAAGACCGCCCCATCAGGAACAGAGCCCTGGAAGGATTGTGTCCCTCCTGCTTCCCCAATGCCCCACTTATCAATGCCCACAAGGTCTCCACTGCACCTCTCTTCCCTGTGAGCAAAGCTGGCTGCGAGTACTGCATGGCTCCCTCTATAGCGAGCCTCCCAGAAGTGGGAGGCTCCCTGCAAGGCAGAGGATGCTGTCGCCCCCACACTCTCCCACCTTAGGAAGCCCCTCTCCAAGTGCTCCCCATGCAAACAACCACGCCATCCCAATAGCCCTCACAGGAAACCTCTCCAGTCCAAGGACAACTGAGTAGACTGTGCCCCTGCCACTTCTCCTGTGCCCCAAACAGCTCCCTCCACCATGAGGCTACCTCATGCTCACACGAGGCTGCCCCATGCACCACCACAGGACACAGGACCATACCAACAGCACTTGTGCGGGACCACACGCACCCCAACTCACTTCCTGCTCAGGATCCCACCCTCCCCATCAATGTCCACTCATGCTCTCCCTATGTAAGGAACCACCCCATCCCAAGAAGCCCCACAGAGTACACATCTCCATCCTCCAAGGTTTGGCTTTCACCAGTGAGGCTCCTCTCAAGGCTTGGAACCCTCCAGTGCACAGGATGCGCCAGCCATCCCCGCCTAGTGCTCCCCACTTAAACCACTGTCCCATCCCACCTAGAGCCTGCTCAGGACACCTCCCCACCCCCAGAGAACCTCACACAGGTTTGCACTCCTCTGTTATGTGATTCTGTGCCCCAAACCAGCGCCTCCACCAAGCTCTCCCTCAAGCTCAGGAGGTTCCCCCCACACCCTTGCTGGACCCTGGCCCATCTCCATGTGCACTCCTGCAAGACCACGCCCCACCCCAATAAGTGCTCCCTCCCCAGGACTCTGCCCCACTCCCACTCATTCCCCAATAGGCCTCCACCTCACCTCTCTTCCTTTATTCAAAGCTGGCTGCCACCACTGCAAGGCTCCCACCAGGGTGAGGCTCCCTCCAGCACACAGGATAGCGCCTCCCCAAAATGCTCCCCACTAAGGACCCACCCCACACACCCTTGTGCTCCCCACGTAAGACACCACCCCATCAGGAAGAGAGCCCGCCCCAGAAAGACTGCGACCATCCCTCTTCCCCAGTGCCCCAAGTCCTTCCCTCACCACAAAGCACCCTCATGAGCACAGGGGGCTCCCCCAACCACCCTCTCAGGACACAGGCACATCCCATGCACACTTGCACAAGACCCCACCCCACCCCCACACTTGATCACTATCTCTGCTCAGGACTACCCCCTCCAGTAATGCCCAGGAAGGTCTCCAGTGTACCTCCCTTCCCCTGTGAGCAAAGCTGTCTGGGAGCACTGCACGACTCTCTCCACAGCTTGCCTTCCAGAAGTGTGAGGTACCCTGCAAGGCACAGGATACCTCTGCCCCCACACTCTCCCAGCTTAGGAAGCCCCCCTCCATGTGCTCCCCATGCAAATAACTGTCCCATCCCAATAGCCCCTCATTGGAACCTTCTTCCAGCCCAAGGCACCTGCACAGGATGTACACCTCCCCCTTCCCATCACCCAGACAGCTCCCTCCACCATGGGGATCCCTCATGCACACATGAAGCTACCCCTTGCACCATCACAGGACACAGGACCATGCCAAGAGCACTTGTGCAACACCATGCCCACCCCCAAAAGCATTCTCTCGTTAGGAGACTGCCCTCCCTATCAATGCCTGCCCGTGCTCTATGTAAATAACCACCCCATCCCAAGAAGCCCTACATAGAACACCTGTCCACCCTCAAGGAGGCCGGCACAGAATTGAGCCCCTCAGATTTCCCTTGTTCTCCAAACTGGCTCCCTCTAAAGTATGGCTCCCTCACCCACACATGAGGTTCCCCTCTCCCACCTTCTCAGCACATCAAGCCATCCCAAGCAGGAGGCCGCCCCTTCAGAAAGAGAGCCCTGGCAGCATTGCACTTGTCCCCCTTGTCCTATGCCACTAACTGATCCCTCCACCAGAAGCCTCCTTCATGGGCACATGAGGCTGCCCCACACACGCTCAGCGGACACAGGCACATCCCATGCACAGTTGTCCAAGACCCTGCCCCCACCTCTACATGCATTCCCTGCTCAGGAAGCCTTCATCCCCATCAATGCCCAGGAAGGTCTCCCCTGCACCTCTCTTCCCTGTGTCCAAAACTGCCTACCTCTGCTGAGTGTGTCCCACCAGGGTGCGGTTCCCTCCAAGGCCTGACTCCCATCAGTACACAAGATGCCACTGCCCTGAGCAGCACTACTGAACTCACAGGACACTGGGCAACACAAGCACACTCATGTAAGGACCTCCCACACACATGCATTTCCTTCTCAGGATGCCCCACCCCCATCAATGCCCTGCCAGGTCTCCACCTCTCCTCTCTTCCCCTGTGCCCACAGCTGCCTCCCACCACTGGATGACTCCCTCAACAGTGAGTCTCTGGCCTGGGTTTGGCCCCTTCCAAGGTTTGGCTCACTCCAGCACACAGGATGTTGCAGGCTGCTGACGAAGGATGCAACCCCACCACCCCAAGTGCTCCCACCAAAAGATGCAGCCCAACCCTCACAGACTCCTAAGCATTATGCCACCCCTCCCCCTTCAGCTGTGACAAACTTACTTCCTGTAAAGCATGGTTCCTTCATGCACATATGAGGCTGCACCTGCCCATCCTCTCAGAACACCAGCCCATCCCAAGCAAGAAGTTGCCCCTTCCTCCTGCCCTGTCCACAAAGCCTGTTCCCACTCTCCCACGGCTCTCTCCTGTGAATATGAGGCTGCTCTCCTGCCAAACACCTGCCCATCCCTATGTGTGTCCACCACCACCCCCGCTGGGCACTGGCCAGCACAGGACACCTCCTTCCTAACGACAGTGCCCTAATCCCCTTCTTCAGCATAGGATGACGCTTACCATGCATGCCACTGCCTTACAATCCCATCCCCATGTCCTAATCCTGCCTGCAGTCCCCACTTCCAGGGCCTGGGGACACCAACCACCACTCTGCCCCCTTCTGTACACAGGATTCCACTGCCCTGAGCACTCCTGCACAGGATGCCACTTCGCTCCCTTCTCCTGTGCCCAAAACCAAATACCTCTTCCTACTGGCCCCCTTATGTGCACATGATACTAACCCAAGACACAAGCCAATCCTCATGTGCATCCGTGCAGGATACCAACGCACTCTCACTTGTGGACCTTGTTCATGATGCAGCCTCAGGCCCACCCATTCCCTTGTATGTCTCCAACTCACCTCTCTTCCAGTGTCCACACCTGGCTCTCACTACGGCAAGGCTCCCACCAGGGCAAGGATTCCTCCTGCACACAGGATAGCGCATCCTTCCATGTGCCCCGCTTATGGCACTGCCCCGTCCCAACATACTCCCATGTAAAAGACCACCCCATCAAAAGTGCTCCTGTGCCGACTTCCCTCCCCTTCCCCTGTGCCCCAATCTGCTCCCTCCCCCAGCGAGGCTCCCTCAAGCTCACACGAGATTTCCCCCCTTACACTCCCTGGACACTGGCCCATCCCCACGAGCACCCGCGCAAGACCAAGCACCACCCACATGTGCTCCCTGCTAAGGACCCTGCCCCAGTCCCACCCATTCCCCAGTAGGTCTCCACCTCACCTCTTCCACTGTCCAAAGCTGGATCCCACTACTGAGAGGCTCCCACCAGGAGGAAGCTCCCTCCAGCACACAGGAGACTGTTCCCCCACATGCTCCCTGCTTAGGATGCCACCCCCGACCCCCACGTGTTCCACAAGTAAGAGACCGCCTCATCACAAAGACAACCCAGGCAGGATTGTGAACCTACCCCTTCCCCTGTGCCCTAAACTGCTCCCTCCACCTCAAGGCTCCCTCATGTGCACATGAGGCTGTCCCATGCACTCTCCAGGACACCAGCCCATCCCTTGCACACTTGCCATCAATGCCCATGCAGGTTTCCAGCTCACCTCTCTTCCTCTGTGCCAAAACCTGACTAGGACCACTACGTGGCTCCTTCCACAGTGTGGCTCCCACCAGAATGAGGCTTCCTGCAAGGCTTGGTTCCCTCCAAGGCACAGGATGCCACTGACCCCACATGCTCCTCTAGTATGATGCAGCTCTCAGACCCCCATGTGCTCCACATTTAAGATGCTGCACCATTCCAAAGAGTGCCTGCACAGGGCATCTCTCCACCCCCAAAGGTATCCATGCAGGATTGCACCAATCCCCCTTCCTCTGTACCCAAAACCAACTCCCTCCTCCACAAGGCTCACTCATGGGCACATGAGGCTGCTCCATGCACCCTCACAGTGCACTGGTCCATCCCACTCACACTCGCCTAAGACCCTGCCCACCCCTACATGCATTTCCTGCTCATGACACAGGGAATTCCATGCCCAAGCCCACCTATTCACCAGTACGTCTCCACCTACCTCTCTTCAGTGTCCTAAGCTGGCTCCCACTCCTGCAATGCTCCCACCAGGGCAAGGCTCCCTCCAGCAAACAGGATACTGCCTCCTGTGTGACATGTAATGTCTTGATAATAGCAAAGATTCTATGGAAAACAGAAAAAAAAACAGTTAAAGACTCAAAAATGTGTGGAAAAGAAATGATTATCAGGATCTTGCAAAGGTCAATCTGCACCATGCAGCACAGCTGCACTGGTGAAACCCTTTCTGTTAGACACCATGGTGGCAGCAGCTATAGCCTGATGCCTTGGAGTATCCAACACATGTTGGCCAGTAGAATGGGGTCCATTAAAACTGATGGCAGAACAGCATACCAGACAAAAAATACTTGGAGTATTTTTTAAGTCCACTTGAGGCATCTTCTGCGACCATAAGTCCACATCCCATAGGAACAATGAGCATAAAAATAGGAAGGGTAGAGATTCCTCACCTTAGGTCGTGAAAGAGCTGACACATCCTCAGTCTGACAAGCCTGTGAGCCACCACCCAATTGTCCCTTATCCTGGATTTAATGCCAGCATCAACTCTGGGAGTACAGCATCTTGATGCACAGCTTTGACATGAGGGCTCTGCAGGAAAGAGACAGAGCTCTCAGCTCCAGATAGGTAGCAGGCCCACTAGTTATATGTGTATTTACATGTACTAACATATCTCCAAGACTTCAGTCCAGTTGGCCAAGGGAGGTGCCTACTCTCCTGTCTGAGAAATACATGCAGGCAAACATTTCATAATACATCACATGTGTGGGGCCAATTCTTAGTAGCTTGACCTTCAAAATCGGTTCCCTGCTCATTGTACATACTTTTCAGGTCCCAATACATTACATTAGCTCCTCAAGTACTTAGACAGTGCTGGTTTGGTTAGTTCTATAGCCATAGAAACTAAATTCAAAAAACAGCAGCTGCATCTACACAGATCACATCACACTGATGTCCTTCACTGTTAGGCAAAGTGTTAATACAATAAACCTGGCAGTCCTTGGTGTACCTATTCTTGTATGTAGGTCAAAGCTTAGGACTGAATGTAAGAGCAGAACTGCCATTGGGTTGGAGGCCACTAACAAGTCACTATGATTTAGGGACAATCCTGTCCCTTTAGATTTTATCCTATTTTATCAGTTTCTGTAAGTACTTCTTAGGTACCCACAGGACAGGACTACTGCCTGGGTCTGTGCAAGGGACTGCACTATAGGCAAAGCATCCATCTCTGTATTTCCAAGGATGGAGGGCCTAATGTGTGTGGATACATGACATCAAGTCAGTTGTGCCCCTGGTTCATAAAGCCATTCCCACATTTGCTGGCCCAGTGCAAACCCCAGACATACCTTCCCAGAAGAGAACATTTTTCCACTTACCACTGAGCCATCTAAAATGTAAGGCCTTGATTAAAAGCCCAGTTGTCAAAAAAATTTGAGTAGGCCATCCACAAAGCCCTTTATAGGTCTCTTCTTACAATAGCCATTGCACACTGCAAGAAATGATCATTCTCAAGGAGTGCGTCTACTCTCAGCTTCCTTTCAGACCTCTGACCAAAATCATACAGGTATAATTTGGCTTGCTTTCTCTTGGCAGAGAGGTGAGAAATACTACATCCTAACCTTTTATTAAGCTACCTTTACTCTAAACCAAAATCTGACAAAAATATTATAGGAACAGAAAACTACAAGACATTTTCTGTCATGAACACAGATTATGAGCAGACAACAAAATACTAGCAAAAAATAGCCAATAATAAATTCAAGTGGGATTGAGAGCTGGAATGAAAGGCGAATAAAGCACTGAGAAACTACTCGAAACAACAGTCAATAGAACAAAACTTTATGTTGGAGGTGTGGCTCAAGTGATAGAGGTCTTGCTTAGCAAGGACAGTGTCCTCAGTTGAAAATGTCAGTAGTGCCAAAAAGAAAAAAAATCACATGCTCAGGTCAGTAGATGAAGAACAAAATCATGTGAAAAATTCCAACAGTTATTCATGATGTTAAAAATATACTAGTAATAAAGGTGAACAGCCACAATTTGATTAACATCTATAAGACATTGAAAGATAACAATAACCTGAATAAAGAGAAACTCAAACCTTTCTAGTTCAGCTCATAAACAAGGCAAAAAATTCACTTCTCATCATTTTTTCAATATCACATATGAAGCCAAAGCTAAGCGACTAAGACACAAAGTGGAAATAAATGTACACAGATTTTGGAGAGGTAAAGCTGTATTTATCTGCAAATGAAAGGACATCTAGATTATCAAGCATTCCATCATGAAGGGAATGAGTCTCAGAAATAAAGGCAAAAAAGAGGGAGGAGAAGAATATTTGTAGAAATAATGCCTGAAATTTTACCAAATTTCATGGAAAACATTGGTCACTAGATTCAATGACAGCTCCTAGTAAAACTGGAGTAAATGCATCCATTCCCGATATATTACATTCAAAGTGGGGATAGGTGAAGAAAATCCAAAAAGCAGCACAGGAAAACATTTCTTTACATACAGGGAAAACAATAAGATCAAAAGCCGTACTCCAGTCGGAAAGATGGAAGCAGAATAGTGAGGTTGTGTAAACAGAGAGAGAATAAAGAAAAAAAAAAACCAATATCAATCAAGAATTCTTTGTATAGCAAATCCTTTAAAAGAGAAGGGAAAATACATTCACAGAGAAACAAAGACTGAAAAATTTGCTGTTTGCACAGAGCATGCTACTAAACATACGAGAATGCTTTTGTGCTTTTGCATTGCAAGAACTCGCACATTCTCAGATTTAAAAACAGAGGATTACTCAAAGGTTGTGTGTGTGTGTGTGTGTGTGTCTGTGTGTGCCTGTGTGTGTGTGTGTAGCTTCAAAGTTTTTTCTGCATTTTTAATTGATTTTAGCAGCAACATTCTAGAAACATTCAAAAGCATACTCTGAAAGTATATTTGAAGTTTTACATTTAGCCACGTGAATTAAGAATAAAGCATTAACTTTTTTTTAGATCCTACAGCGGAAGATAATAAAATGAAATAAAAATGTTTTTTTTAATTTTAAAGAAAATTCACCAAGATAAATAAATGTAAAGGAAATTAATTTTTGATGTCTAAGTTGATGCAAGGAATTAATACATTATTTGGGAGATCGGGAGTTCACCCAGAGATCTTGAGAATGCAAAACCATTTGAAACAACAAAAATTGCAGAGACAAGTCAGTGTTACAAAAGCTACAAAAGAGCTGGATTCCAAGCAGAGATCTCCCAGGAAGCAGCTCATGTCTGGGGTTCAAGGAGGAGGGAACAGAAAATGAACATCTGATGCTCATCTTTGACAGGTTGATCAGGCTGCAGAGAAGTAGAGAAGATGTGCTGGGCTTGAGGCTGGGGGAGGGGCTGTGGTGCAGCCTCTTCCTCACATCATCACATCCCCCTCTCAGGAGCCCTTTGTGATGAGAAAGCCACAGCTCTGTGATGCAGGCCTGTCACCTAGTGAACTCCCAGAGCTCAGTTGCTTGAGAGCAACAGTGCGATTTAGATGATGGAGAATTCTCTCTTTGCTCTGAATAGCATTAGCGACATGTGCCTGAACCCCAGCACCACCATCTAGGCAATGGATATGATCCTTGCCTTAGTGTGTGGACTGGGACTCTTCTTCCTATCAATGCCCTGCTTTAAGAGTTATCCATTCTCACCACCTGCTGGGAAAAAGACCCCGAGGAAGATAAGAAACCTGCATACCAGGCCAACAACAAGGAATCTCTTTTTTGTACTGTCTTTACTTTTCCAAATCAAGAAGTACTTGATTTGAGCACACTTCTGCTGCAGTGGCAGGTCAAGGAAGAGCTGGTGTGGGCACTTGGTCGTGTACATGAGCTCACAGACCATATGTGTGGTATGCTCCAGGTGCTAGGGTGAAGTTACCATAGATCAGGAGCCAAGGAAAGGACTCCTCAGAGTTGGGGATCTTGGGGGAAGACCATACCCTGAGAACTGGTTCACCAGTCTCCTTGCCATGGCAGGGGTCTAGGGGTCTTTCCTCTGTGTTGGGCTGATTCTGAGGGCTGTGCTGAGTCCCTCAGAGGCTTCTGGTAGAGGATGGAGAGATCTCTGGCCTCAGGGATTCAACCCCAACTGGAGACTTAGAGGCACCTGAGGGACAAAGTCTGTGGTCTGGAGCAGAGGGACAGTGACTGGGGAATCCATGGTGTAGCTCACAGAGAAATCTGACTTGTGTTTTCTAAAGAAGACAGACAGAAAACATTTTTTACCCACATTATGATTAAAAGGAAGGGAAAAGGTCATATTATCTAAGACAAGGAATGTCTGAAGTTGTCTAGGGAGACGAGACAGAGAGAGATGCCTCAGCCTTTTACTTTCTTGTCTTTTAGCATCAGGCGATACAGGGCTAGAAGAAAAACAGGATGAAGGCTGCCATCCTGAAAGGTAGGGCTGGCACATCCTTCCCACTGGTGATGTGATCTCCCTGGTCCTAACCAACCAGAAGCAGGTCTCCTAGGATGGCAGTTA
Source organism: Castor canadensis (assembly GCF_047511655.1). NCBI lineage: Eukaryota > Metazoa > Chordata > Mammalia > Rodentia > Castoridae > Castor > Castor canadensis. The sequence continues at coordinate 24,965,525 of NC_133399.1, forward strand.
CAAAGCTCCAAGAGGGAGTTGCCTGGGAAGGAAATAAGAACCCAAAAGACTTCCTAGGTTCTGTGAATGGCAAAACAGTAATGTGCTAGGGGATGGTTTTGGCCCGGTAGTGGGTGTCATGGGAGGTTGTGTAGCAATACTGTCTTGATTTTAAGGTGGGCCCTCCAGGTTCACCAGTGGACAAACTCTGGAAAGTTTGTCCACTGGTGAACAAACTTTCTGAAGTGAATGTTTTCTTTCTGAAGTGAAAGAGTTTTCTCTTTGAGATGACCCATCCATTCTCACCTCACAGGGAGGTTATGAAGACAATGGCATATGGTGGAAGTAGAGCACCACATACATGATAAATGGTGGCCCCTCCGTGTGCCTTGCTAACGTAGTCAGTTCTCTGTGGCCTTGGACCCTGTTGTTTGGGATCCAGAGTCTAATACCAGATTCTCTAAGGGAAATTCCACTTATCCTCATGGAATATCCCAGCTTACTCTTTTTTACCATAACCTAATCTCCATTTCTAGTAACTAGACATTGCCTCAGAAAACGAGAGGAAACTCAGAACCTGGCTCTCATTTTGGAAAAGTAAGTAATTCGTCATTTCTTTGTTCCCATCTTCCTACTGAAACCTACGATGTGATCCCAGGCCTAAAGGTTATCTTGCAACAGATTCAAGGTTGCAGTGAGATGTGATCACAGTGCTGGGGTATGAGAAAGGGCTTTCTGAAGTGAATGTGTTGGGCAGTAGAGGGGCTTGGGGAATTAGGTGCGCACCCATGCCTAGCCTGGCTACATCTTGTGCCTCCTGTCTCCTGTAGATACCTAGAGAAACTCCATGTCAAAGAAGGGTTTGCATGAACTGTTACACAGTGATACCACAAGTGAAGTTTTGAGGACAGGTCCTGCCACAGACCACAAGACACCGAGGCAGAGTGTGGAAAATCCTTCTCCAAACACCTCCTCACCATTGCTTTCCCAGGCTCCTCTGACTCGGGGCCACCTGCGACGGGCCTCACCCTTATCAGTAGAACTTCAAAAAGACCAGTATAACTTGAAAGGAATCCCATGGGGGCTGTCCCCCAGACCTCCCCTCCAGATACCTCATATCTGGCATCTCTTGTCAAGAACATCTCAGGCCTTGACTGCTGCAACTGTCCCATTTCATTCCTCTTCTGGTGGTGGCCAACTGCCAAGGCATTCTTTTTTCCTACCTGGGCATGTGAAAAACACTGCCAGGAATATCTGTCACCCTGAACATGGAAAACCTCCACAGGAGACAACTCACCCTGGCACACAGAGGTTGAGGGACCATCCTTCATAAAACAAAATGTACAGGAACGTTTGGAGACAACGACCATCACAAGAGTGGAAATGAAACTGTGGGAAAATGAAGATAAAAAGGGGTCATTTTTCCTGCCAATGAGCACAGATTACCTCCTGGATTTTCCAAGCAACATATTGAGTTCAAAAGGCAGCAAGCGAGACAGTGGGTCAAACCACTTCTAGACCATGAAAGGGAAATGATAGAAGCTTCCTAGTTCTCAACAGCTCTCTTATTTCACAGATATGGGGAACACAGTGCAGGAGAAGTATGTGAAGCTTTTCTGGGGCCTGCCCCCTCTGCACCGTGAGCCATTGGTGGCTACTGTCTTTGTCCCTGAGAAGCCTTTCACTGCCCAACCTGAAGCTGTTGCTTTCAACACAGTGTCTAACTCCTTCCCAGTTCAACATCAGGCTGAAGGGCCTCCACAGCTTTCACAAGCTTTGCAATTACCCTGGGAAATAGCTCAAACCCAACTTTGGACACAAACCTTGTCAAAATCAGTGGCCCAGGTGCACTGAGGCCACCCTTCCATGTTCGTTCACAAACCAGCAACCTCTGTCTCCATCCCACATTAGGTCCTGTACAATAAATTGCCCTACATCCCAACACATGATACAGCTGTGCCTCCAAAAGAAGACAAGAATCTGCAAGGGCACTGAAAAAGACAATTGAAATGGAAGACACACCTGCACACCTGTGCTGAGCACAGCGCTATTCACCAAATCCAAGCTAGGGAAACAACCCCCAAGGCCTCCTACTGAGGAACGGATCAAAAAAACCTGCCGTGCTGGAACGCAAAGCAGTTTGATCTCGCAAGGAGGAACAACCAAAGTGACGTGCTTGGAGAGGGAATGGCTGCAGTTGGGGCACACCACACAGTAGAGATAACTATACACCCATGTTCATAGCAGAACTGTGGGTAACAGGAGACAGAACACAGAGCCCAACTTCTCCAGCTGCATTCCTGACTTCCGCAGGCGCGGCCCACCAAACACCAAACTTATCCCAGGGTTTTTACATGCAAATCCTCCCAAAATGACAGGAGCATGGAGAGGGAATGGTTGCAGTTGGGGCACACCACGCGAAGACAAGTAAGCCAGGCTCAGAAACATAAAGGCCGCACAGTTTCACTCACAAACAGAGCAGAGATAAAGCAGATAAACACACAAGGAAAACACAAATGATGGTGGATCATCTGCTACACGAAACAGGTTTGTAAAAGTACAACTGCTCCATGGGCCTCAGAGGAGGAAAAGGAAAAGAAGATGATGGGGCTTTGGCAAAATCCAGAAACTTAAGCACTGGGCAGGCCTGAGGATAGGTGGATTTGTATTTCAGAGCTGCTGAAAAATGGGGGGAATGACAGGAGAAAGGGGAAAGGGGGAGCAATGGAAGGGATTGAAGGGACCAAAGGAATCAAGACCGAAAACGGGAACAAGAGTAGAAAACCCTTGAAGCATCCACATAAAAAGGAAACAGGAAAGAAGCTACTATAAATGGTGGACAGGGTGTGTGTGTGTGTGTGTGTGTGTGCGTGTGCGTGTGCGTGTGCGTGTGCGTGTGTGTGTGTGTTGTGTGTGTGTCAGGAGAAGCTGGGCTACTTCTGGGAGGGTGGAGGGTGAAAGGAGAAGATCAAGGTGAGGGGTTGTGGTAGATGGACTTCCCATCCTCCTAGGACAGATAAAAAGGAAACTCTTATGATTGCTTTGAGACGGGGTGGGTGGTGAAGGAATAGAGGGGGAGAGGCCCTGGGGGTGATCTGAGCAATGTACCCAAGAACCGTATTTGGAATTGCCACGATGAATCCCTTCCACCACACCCAAGCGCTCAGGGAATATACCCAGCCTATGAAATGTATACGCTGGCAATATCAGCATACTCGGTACCCAGCCACCCTTAAGAGTCCAAAGTCCTAGCAACCCACGGCTCTCCCCAAGGCCAGGTGAAGGGAGTGGGGAGAGGAGGAAGGCAAGCCTGCCCTTCTGTGTTCAGGATCATTGAGCCTCCTCAAGCCACCACAGTTCCCTTTGCCCACCCAGAGGGCCGGAGTTCTGGACACCCTGGCAGGCAGCTGCTTGGGGACAGGCTTGGCCCGGGTCTCCTCGTGGATCACAAAACTGTGCCTAAGGCCTCCTTGCAGGCTGGGTTCTCTAGGTCAATGCTGCACAAGGCTCTAGCCCACTACTTCCTAAGCTAGATCCCTGTGGGACCAGGAGCGATTTGCTGACCAGGCGAGTCAAATGCTATGCCGGGCACTCTCATGCCCCTGGCCAGGACGAGCCCATGGGGACCTGCTTGGCCACCAGCAGCCTGGAGCCCAACTTTTCCAGCCTCCCTGTTGTCTTCCTCAGCCCCTTTCCACCACGTGCCCAACATATCCCAGGGCCCTCCCCGGCAACAACTCGCCTTGTCCATCCCGCTTCTCCAGCAGTCCAACAGCAGACACCCCTGGGACCCCAGAAACTCACCATTGTGATGTCTTCAGAGGCCACCTCCATCTCCATCTGTGACACCATCTCGAACTCGGCAGGCTTGACCCCCCGTGCACAAGCCGCCGCCTTCACCACAGCCTCTGCTTGGGCCCACAGTGCAGCTCGCCGTCCTTGTTTTAAGCAGGCCAAGTCAGGGGTGCCTGGACACTGGCAGCGGTGGGTGGGAGCGATGAACAGCCAAGAAGATGCTAGAGGGGCAGGCAGGCAGGCGGCCCCAGGCGCCAGGCACCAGGGTCCACCGGGCTACTGGGAATGGCCGGTCCCCCTCGTGCGCCCTGGGTGTGGCTGGACCATGCTCCCCTTGGCCGCCCCACCCCCTCCCACTCCCGACCTGTTGGGCATTTCGATGTGGGTGGCACGGTGCCAGACACTGACAAGGCACAGAAGCCAGTGTGGCCAGGGTGGCTTGGGAGGCAAGTGAGGCCAATAGGGCTGCAGCCACGACCTAGGGCTGTGTGGTGGCAGCACTCACACACAGCCATCTCCTTGCTTCGGTGACCCCAGATGCTGTCACGTACCCCATATCAACCCCCTCGGCCCAATATCTTTCTCCCCGCATCTGGTCAGCACAAACCTCACGAAACAGCTGCCAGCCCTCCTCTCCAGCGCAGATGCACACAAAGGACGCTGGGGCACCACCTCCCCTTCGCCTACAGGCTGCTCACCTGGCAGGCATGCAGCCTGCCAAACTTCACCTCTTTTACAACTTCCCAACCACACAAATCCTCACACAGCATCGACAATGTTCCACTCAACACAGTTAGGAAGTCAATAAACACTAAAACACTATTTCTTGGGCTGTATTTTTGTGTCTGTGTGTGTGTGTCTGTGTGTATGTGGGTGTGTCCGCGTGTGCATCTGTGTGTTCTGTCCACAAACACGCTTCCCAATCAAGTTGAAGGGAAGTGGCAAGTGTAATCAATGAATAAATCGGACTCACTTTAATCATGACTAAACCATTCCAGGGAAGAGAATACAAATTCAATGACAACATCCCTAGGCTCATCCTGACAGCCATAAAGGCTGGCTATGATTCTGCCAAGCAGGCACCCTCACACAAACTCGGTGGCCCATCAAACCCCTCAAATCATTACGGGAAGCAGGGCAGAGATTTAGCTTCAAACAAAAGAGAGAAGCGCCAGATGATACAGGGATACGTACCACAGCATGCACCCAAAGGAACCTAAGCCGATATACAATCGACACACCTGTACACCCGTGCTGAGCACAGCGCTATTCAACAAATCCAAGCTAGGGAAACAACCCCCAAGGCCTCCTACTGAGGAACGGATCAAGAAAACCTGCCGTGCTAGAACACAAAGCAGTTTGATCTCGCAGGGAGGAACAACGAACAGGACGTGCTTGGAGAGGGAATGGCTGCAGTTGGGGCACACCACACAGCAGAGATAACTATACACCCATGTTCATAGCAGCACTGTGGGGAAAGAGGAGGCAGAACACAGAGCCCAACTTCTCCAGCCACATTCCTGACTACCACAGGTGTGGTCCACCAAACACCAAACTTATCCCAGGGTTTTCCCATGCAAATCCTCCCTAAATGACAGGAGCATGGAGAGGGAATGGCTTCAGTTGGGGCACACCATGCGAAGACAAGTAAGCCAGGCTCAGAAACACAAAGGCCGCACAGTGTCACTCACACACAGAGCAGAGATAAAGCAGATAAACACACGAGGAAAACACAAATGATGGTGGATCATCTGCTATGGGAAACAGGTTTGTAAAAGTACAACTGCTCCATGGCCCTCGGAGAAGGAGAAAAAGGAAAAGAAGATGATGGGGCTCCGGCAAAATCCAGAAACTTAAGCACTGGGCAGGCCTGAGGATAGGTGGATTTGTATTTCAGAGCTGCTGAAAACTGGGGATGACAGGAGAAAGAGGAAAGGGGGAGGAATGGAAGGGATTGAAGGGACCAAAGGAATCAAGACCGAAAACGGGAACAAGAGTAGAAAACCCTTGAAGCATCCACCTAAAAAGGAAACAGGAAAGAAGCTACTATAAATGGTGGACAGGGTGTGGGTGTGTGCGTGTGCGTGTGTGCGTGTGTGTGTGTGTGTGTTTGTGTGTGGAAGGTGTGGGCTACTTCTGGGAGGGTGGAGGGTGAAAGGTGGAGACCAAAGTGTGGGGTTGTGGTAGATGGACAAAAGAGGAACCTCTTAGGATTGCTTTGAGACGGGGTGGGTGGTGAGGGAATGGAGGGGGAGAGGCCCTGGGGGTGATCTAAGCAACGTACTCAAGAACCGTATTTGGAATTGCCACGACAAATCCCTTCCACCACACCCAAACACTCAGAGAACACACCCAGCCTATGAAACGTATACGCCGGCAACATTAGCATACTCGGTACCCAGCCACCCTTTTGAGTCCAAGGTACTAGCATCTCACGGCTCTCCCGAAGCCAGGTGAAGGGAGTGGGGAGAGGAGGAAGGCAAGCCTGCCCTTCTGTGTTCAGGATCATTCGAGCCTCCTCAAGCCAAAACACTTCCCTTTGTCCACACAGAGGGCCGGAGTTCTGGACACCCTGGCAGGCGGTTGCCTGGGGACAGACTTGGCCCAGGTCTCCTCGTGGATCACAAGGGGAACTGTGCCTAAGGCCTCCTTGCAGGCTGGGTTCTCTAGGTCCATGCTGCACAAGGCTCTAGCCCTCTGCTTGCTAGGCTAGAGCCCTGTGGGACCGGGAGTGATTAGCTGACCAGGCAGCTCAAAAGCTGTGCCAGGCACTCTCATGCCCCTGGCCAGGACGAGCCCACGGGGACCTGCTTGGCCACCAGCAGCCTGGAGCCCAACTTTTCCAGCCTCCCTGTTGTCTTCCTCAGCCCCTTTCCACCATGTGCCCAATGTACCCCAGGGCCCTCCCCTGCAACACCTCGCCTTGTCCATCCCGCCTCTCCAGCATCCCTACCGCACACACCCCAGGGACCCCGGAAACTCACCATTGTGATGTCTTCAGAGGCTGCCTCCGTCTCCATCTGCGACAGCATCTCAAACTCGGCAGACTTGACCCCCCATGCATAAGCCGCCGCTGCCTTCACCACAGCCTCTGCTTGGGCCCACAGTGCAGCTCGCCATCCTTGTTTTAAGCAGGCCAAGGCAGCGGCGCCTGGACACTGGCAGCGGCGGGTGGGAGTGATGATGCTGAGCCGAGAAGCATGCTAGACAGGCAGGCAGGGAGGCAGCCCCAGGCACCAGGCACCATGGTCCCCAGGGCTACTGAGAATGGCCGGTCCCCCTCGTGCGCCCTGGGTGTGGCTGGATGATCTTCCCCTTGGCCGCCCCACCCCCTCCCACTCGTGACCCATTGGGTGTTTCCACGTGGGTGGCAAGGTGCCAGACACTGACAAGGCGCAGAAGCCAGAGTGGCCAGGGTGGCTTGGGAGGTAAGTGAGGACAGTAGGGCTGCAGCCAGGACCTAGGGCTGTGTGGTTGCAGCACTCACACACAGCCATCTCCTTGCTTCTGTACCCCGAGACACTGTCATGCACCCCATACCAACCCCCCCCCAAATATCTTTCTTCCCTCATCTGGGCAGCACATACTTCATGGAGCGGCTGCGAGCCCTCCTCTCTAGTGCAGACGCACACAAAGGACGCCAGGGCACCACTTCCCCTCTGCCTGCAGGCTGTTCACTTGGCAGGCATGCAGCCTGCCGAACTTCACCTCTTTTACAACTTCCCAACAACACAAACCTCACACAGCGTCGACAATGCTCCACTCAACACAGTTAGGAAGTGAATAAACACTAAAACGCTATTTCTTGGACTGTGTGTGTGTGTGTGTGTTTGTGTGTGTTCTGTCTACACGCACCCTTCCCAATCAACTTGAACAGAAGTGGCAAGTGTAATCATGGAATAAATCAGACTCACCTTAATCGTGACTAAAGCATTCCAAGGGAAAGAATACAAATCAACTGACAACATCCCTAGGCTCATCCTGACAGCCATAATGGCTGACACGATTCTGCCAAGCAGGCACCCTCGCACAAACTCGGTGGCCCATCGACCCGTTCAAATCATTACGGGAAGCAGGTCGGAGATTTCGCTTCAAGCAAAAGAGAGAAGCGCCAGATGATACAGGGATACGTATAGGGCATGCACCCAAAGGAACCTAGGCCGATATACAATTGACACACCTGCACATCCGTCTTGAGCACAGCGCTATTCCCCAAATCCAAGCTAGGGAAACAACCCCCAAGGCCTCCTACTGAGGAACGGATCAAGAAAACAAGCCATGCTGGAACATAGAGCAGTTTGATCTCACAGGGAGGAACAACGAACGTGACTTGCTTGGAGAGGGAATGGCTGCAGTTGGGGCACACCACACAGTAGAGATAACTATGCACCCACGTTCATAGCAGCACTGTGGGGAAAGAGGAGGCAGAACATTGAGCCCAACTTCTCCAGCCGCATTCCTGACTTCTGCAGGCACAGCCCACCAAACACCAAACTTATCCCAGGGTTTTCCCATGCAAATCCTCCCAAAATGACAGGAGCATGGAGAGGGAATGGCTTCAGTTGGGGCACACCATGCGAAGACAAGTAAGCCAGGCTCAGAAACACAAAGGCCGCACAGTGTCACTCACACACAGAGCAGAGATAAAGCAGATAAACACACGAGGAAAACACAAATGATGGAGGATCATCTGCTAGGCGAAACAGGTTTGTAAAAGTACAACTGCTCCATGGGCCTCGGAGAAGGAGGAAAAGGAAAAGAAGATGATGGGGCTTCAGCAAAATCCAGAAACTTAAGTATTGGGCAGGCCTGAGGATAGGTGGATTTGTATTTCAGAGCTGTTGAAAAATGGGGGGATGACAGGAGAAAGGGGAAAGGGGGAGCAATGGAAGGGATTGAAGGGACCAAAGGAATCAAGACCGAAAACAGGAACAAGAGTAGAAAACCCTTGAAGCATCCACATAAAAAGGAAACAGGAAAGAAGCTACTATAAATGGTGGACAGGGTGTGTGTGGGTGTGGGTGTGGGGTGTGTGTGTGTGTGTGTGTGTGTGTGGAAGGTGTGGACTACTTCTGGGAGGGTGGAGGGTGAAAGGAGGAGACCAAGGTGTGGGGTTGTGGTAGATGGACTTTCTATCCTCCTAGGACAGACAAAAGAGGAACCTCTTAGGATTGCTTTGACACGGGGTGGGTGATGAGGGAATGGATGGGGAGAGTCCCTGGGGGTGATCTAAGCAACGTACTCAAGAACCATATTTGGAATTGCCACGACGAATCCTTCCACCACACCCAAGCACTCAGAGAACACACCCAGCCTATGAAATGTATACGCTGGCAATATTAGCATACTCGGTACCCAGCCACCCTTAAGAGTCCAAAGTCCTAGCATCCCACAGCTCTCCCCGAGGCCAGGTGAAGGGAGTGGGGAGAGGAGGAAGGCAAGCCTGTCCTTCTGTGTTCAGGATCATTTGAGCCTCCTCAAGCCACCACACTTCCCTTTGCCCACACAGAGGGCCGGAGTTCTGGACACCCTGGCAGGCGGTTGCTTGGGGACAGGCTTGGCCCGGGTCTCCTCGTGGATCACAAGGGGAACTGTGCCTAAGGCCTCCTTGCAGGCTGGATCACCAGGTCCATGCTGCACAAGGCTCTAGCCCTCTGCTTGCTAGGCTAGAGCCCTGTGGGACCGGGAGTGATTAGCTGACCAGGCAGCTCAAAAGCTGTGCCAGGCACTCTCATGCCCCTGGCCAGGACGAGCCCACGGGGACCTGCTTGGCCACCAGCAGCCTGGAGCCCAACTTTTCCAGCCTCCCTGTTGTCTTCCTCAGCCCCTTTCCACCATGTGCCCAATGTATCCCAGGGCCCTCCCCTGCAACACCTCGCCTTGTCCGTCCCGCTTCTCCAGCAGCCCAACCGCAGACACCCCAAGGGACCCTGGAAACTCACCATTGTGATGTCTTCAGAGGCCGCCTCCGTCTCCATCTGCGACGCCATCTCGAACTCGGCAGGCTTGGCCCCCCCATGTAGAAGCCGCCGCTGCAGCCTTCACCACAGCCTCACATCTTTTACAAATTTCTAGCCACGCAGATCCTCACACAGCATCGACAATGCTCGATTCAGCCTGGCTGGCAGGAGAATAAACACTGAAACACTCTCTGTTTGTGTGTGTGAGCAGTGTGCACGAGTTTCCTAAGCAAGTTACACAGGATGGAAGCAGCGTCATCGTGGAGTAAATCTGGCTCACCTTAATCGTTCTAAACCATTCCAGGGGAGAGAATACAAATGCACTGAGAACATCCCAGGGCCCTTCAAGACAGCCACAGATGTTGACCAGGATTCCGCCAAGCAAAAACCCCTTACACACTTGGTGGCAGCGTGAACCGCTATAATCATATGGGAAGCAGGTCCGAGATTTCTCTTCAAGGGAAAGAGAGACGCACCAGATGATACAGGGGTAAGTCCCCTGGGCATGCACCCAATGGAGCCAAAGCACATATACGCTAGACACACCTGCACGCCCATGGTGAGCACAGCGCTAGGCACCAAATCCAAGGTAGGGAAGTGACCCCAGGGTCTCCTACTGAGGAATGGAGCAACAAAATGTGCCACGCTGGAACGCAGAGCAGTTTGAACTCGCCGGGAGGAATACCGAATGACACAGGCTTCGAGAGGAACTGCTGCAATGGGAACACACCCCGTGAAGACAAGCAAGCCAGGCTCAGAAACACAAAGGCCACATGCTTTCTCTCATGCCAGGAACATAGATCCAGCAGATCAACACATGAATGAAAACACACACGATGGCGGACCCTCTCCTACCTGGAACACGTTTGTAAAAGTACAATTACTGCAAGGGATTCGGGGAAGGAAGAAAAGGAAAAGAGGTAGATGGAGATTCTCCAAAATCCGGAAACCTAAAACTGGGCAGGCCGAGGAGAGGAGGATGTGTATTGAGAGCTGTTGAAAATGGGGGGTTGAGAGGAGAAAAAGGAAAGGGAGAGCGACAGAAGGGGTTTAGGGGACCAAATTAAACAAGACTGACGGTGGGAACACGAGCGGAAACACCTTGAGACATCCACATAAAGAGGAATTAGGAAAGAAGCCGCAATACACAGAGGACAGTATGTGTGTGGGTGGGGGGGGGTGGAGGAAGGTGGGCTTCTCCTGGGAGGGAGGAGGGTGAATGAAGGAGACCAAGGTGAGGGGGTGTGGTGGATGGACTCCATATCCTCGTGTGACAGCCAAAAGAGGAACCTCTTGTGAATGCTCTGAGATGGGGAAGAGGGGGTGAGGGAATGGAAGGGGAGAGGCCCTGGGGGTGATCTAAGCAATGTACCACCCAAGAAGCAGATTTGGACTTGACACAAGGAATCGCTCCTGCCCCAACCCGTTCAGAGAATACATCCATCCTACAAAACGTACACAGCGACAATATTAGGGTACTCGGTCCCTAGCCACACTTAAAAGAGTCCAAAGTCCTGGCATCCCATGCCTCTTGGCCAGGCCAGGTGAAGGGAGTGGGGAGAGAAGGAAGGCAAGCCAGCCTCTCTGTGCTCAGGATCATTCGAGCCTCCTCAAGCCACCAAAGTTCCCTTTCCCCACACACAGGGCCAGGGGCCTGGACAGCCTGGGAGGCGGCTGCTTGGGGACGGGTTTGGCCCGGGTCTCCTCATGATTCACAAGGGGAACCATGCCTAAGGCCTCCTTGCAGGCTGGGACTCTAGGTCCGTGCTGCACAAGGCTCTAGCCCTCTGCTTCATAGGCTAGAGCCCTGTGGGACTGGGAGCGATTTTCTGGCAAGGCAGGTCAAAGCCTATGCCCGGCACTCTCTTGCCCCTGGCCAGGACCTGCATGGGGGAACAGCTTGCGAAGACAAGTAAGCCTGGCCCAGAAACCCCCAACCGTCAGATAATAGATCCATCCTATCAAACATATACTGTGAAACTATTAGGTTTCTTGGTTCCTGGCCACCCTTAAGAGTCCAAAGTCCTGGCATCCCATGGCTCTCTGACAGGCCCGGTGAAAGTCAGTGGGGAGAGGAGGAAGGCAAGCCTGCCCCTCTGTGTTTAGGATCATGCAAGCCTTCCGAAGCCACCAATGTTCTTTTTGCCCAGCCATAGGTCCAAGGGCCTCAGCAGTAGTGACCCAGGGCTGTGTGGGCAGAGGATTTACACTGAGGCACTTCCTCAAGTGCGTGAGGCTGACAAACTGCGATCCTCAGCACTGGTGGCCCACAGTGCCCTAGCTGTCCTTGGCCTCAGCAGGCCAGGCAAGGGCGCCTGGACACTGGCAGCGATGAGACTGCTGCAGACCCGCTGGTGGCTAGAGGGGCGGACAGGAGGTGCCAGTGGATGCTGGGCTACCAGGTGTGGCTGGCCACCATCACGCCTCCCTGTTTTGGCTGGCGAATCCCAGCCTAGGCCTCCAAGCCTCCCCCTTGCTACCTCTTGGGCGTTCCGCTGAGGCGACAAAGGCGGCGAAGGCTGGGAAGGCAGTGGACGCGGCCAGAACGGCGAGTGCGGTGAGAACAGCGAAAGAGGCCAGGCCGGCGAGAATCACAATAGAGACGAGGGTGGCAGGGTCGGCGTAGGCAGCGAGGACAGCGGCAAGGGCAGCAATGGTGGCGAAGGCAGCAAGGTCAGCGAGGGCGTCGAGGGAGGCCAGGGTGGTGAGGGCGGGAGCGGCGACCCAAGGCTGTGTGGTTGCAGAGCTTACACGGAGGCACCTCCTCCCGTGAGTGAGCCTGGCACACTGCACCCCTCGCACCGGGGATCCACAGCGCTCTCGCTGTCCTTGGCCTCAGCAGACCAGGGAGGGGCGCCTGGCCGCTGGCTGCGGCGGGACTGCTGCAGACCCGCTGGCGGCTAAAGGGACGGACAGGCGGCACCCGGGGACGATGGGTTACCAGGTCTGGCTGGCCGCCCTCGTGCGCCCGTTTTGGCTGGGAAATCCCAGCCTCCCCCTTGCTACCTGTTTGGCGTTTCACAGAAGCTGCAAAGGCTGGGAAGGCGGCAATGGCGGCGTTAACAGCGAAGTCAGCGATGGCGGCGAGAACGGCGAGGGCAGCGGCAGGAGCGGCAAACACCCACAAGGCGGTGAGTGCTGCCGGGAAGGTGAGGGAGTTGGCGGCGGCTGCGGGGCGGTTGCGGGGCGGCAGGGCGGTGGCGGCGGCGGCCCTCCAGAGTTGTGAAGATGCTGAACTCACACGCAGGCTCCTTCTCTCTTATGTGACGCTGACGCACTGACGTCACCTGACGCACTGACGTCCCCTGACGTCTACTTACCCGGATCTATGCAGGGCATTCTGCACGAGAGCTGCGGTGAAGGCAGGTTAGTTATCATCTGAGCGTTGTGACCACACAGCCCTGGGTCGCTGATTCTGCTGCGCTTGCCGCCCCTCCTTCCCTTGCCTGCTTGTCAAAATGCCCTACAGGTTCAGGAGGCGTGGGAGGCAGAGTTTGGATGGAGGGATTCTCCATCCAAACCTAGGGCTACAGAGGGGCGGCCAGCCAGGCATGGTAGCCCAGCTGCCCCTGGGCCTGGAAGCCTCCACATAGGCAGCAGTGGGACTGCTGCAGAGGAAGAGAATCACGGTGCCCAGACGATTATTAACCTGGGTTCACGGTGGCTCTCGTGCACAATGTCCTGCATAGATCCGGGTAAGTAGACTTCAGGGGATGTCAGTTCGCCAGAGGACGTCAGTGGGTCAGGGTCACTTAGGTAACGAGGAGCCTGCATGTGAGCGCAGGGTCCTCACAAGCTTGGATGGCCGCCGCCGCCATTACCACTGCCGCCGCCGCTGCCGCCTCCCTCACCTTCCCGGCAGCAAAAACCGCCTTCTGGGTGTTTCCCGCTCTTACCGCCAACCTCGCTGTTCTCGCCGCTCTCGCCGCCATTGCCGCCTTCCCAGCCTTCGCAGCTTCTACGAAAGGCCCAACAGGTAGCAAGGGGGGGGCTGGGGAGGCCGAGGCTGGGATTTCCCAGCTAAAACGGGCGCACGAGGGCGGCCAGCCAGACCTGGTAGCCCAGCGTCCCTGGGCGCCACATGTCCGCCCCTCTAGCCGCCAGCGGGTCTGCAGCAGTCCCTCCGCGGCCAGCATCCAGGCGCCTCTCCCTGGTCTGCTGAGGCCAAAGACGGCGAGGGCGCTGTGCGTCCCCAGTATGAGGGGTGCAGTGAGTCAGGCTCATTCACGGGAGGAGGTGCCTCCGTGTGAGTTCTGCAACCACACAGCCCTGGGTCGCAGCTCCCGCCCTCGCAGCCCTCGCCTCCCTCGCCACCCTCACTGACCTTGCTGCCATTGCCGCCCTCGCCGCCATTGCCGCCCTCGCTGCCATTGCCGCCCTCGCTGCTGTCCTTGCTGCCCATGCTGACCTTGCTGCCCTCAACCATTCTCGCCTCCATTGCGGTTCTCGCCGGCCTTGCTACCTTTGCCATTCTCACTGCACTCGCCATTCTGGCCACCTTCACTGCCTTCCCAGCCTTCGCCGCCTTTGACGCCTCAGTGGAAAGCCCAACAGGTAGCAAGGGGGAGGCTGGGAGGCCTAGGCTGGGATTCACCAGCCAAAACAGGGAGGTGTGATGGCGGCCAGCCACACCTGGTAGCCCAGGGTCCACTGGCGCCCCCTGTCCACCCCTCTAACCACCAGCGGGTCTGCAGAAGTCTTATCTCTGCCAGTGTCCAGACATCCCTTACCTGGCCTGCTGAGGCCAAGGACAGCTAGGGCGCTGTGTCAGCCTTACCCACTTGAGGAAGTGCCTCAGTGTGAATCCTCTGCCCACACAGCCCTGGGTCCCTACTGCTGAGGCCCTGGCCACCTTTACCAGCTGTGCTGCCCTGTTCTCTCTCACCTCTCTTGCCTTAGTTTAGTTGTCCTCCCAACACTTTCTGCCTTCTCCACTCTTGCTGCCTGCACTGACCATGCTTCCTTTGCCTCCCTGGTGCCCCTTACTTGCCATAGCCACCTTTGCCAACTTTTCCATCCTCGTTGCCATCTCGGTGTTTGGAGAGATAGGTGGACATCAGGGGCACTACAAGCCTCAGGTTCATTGACTGGAAGAAGTGCCTCTGGGTGAGTGCTGCAACCACACAGCTCTGGGTCAACTCTGTGGACACCATGGTCTCTTTCGCCGCCCTTGCAGCCTTTAGAGTGTTAGCTGACTTAGAAGCCAAGGCAAAAGCCCAACAGGTAGCCAGCCACTGGGTGGCTGGGAAGGCAAAGAGTGGGGTTGTTCAGCAAAACACTGGCCACTGAGGGAGGCCAGCCCGAATTTCTAGCCAGGCACATGGGTCTGCAGCAATCCAGCCATGCCAGTGTCCAGGCGGCCCTCCCTGGGACAGATGAGCCAAGGACCACGAGGAGCAAGGAGGACACCAAGCAGAGGCCAGGACAACAGCAGCTGTGTGTGGTGGCAGCCCAGCAGCGATGGCGGAAAGAAAGTAACTTCTGCGTCTGCACTTGGGGTCGAGTTTGCTGAGTTCGAGGTGAAGTTGGAGATGAAGATGGAGGAATCCTCTGAAGACCTTCTGCACAGTGAGTTTCCAGGATCCCATGGAGTGACTGGAGTTGGGATGCAAAAGAAGCAGGAAGACACCTGGAGAACTAGGAGGGGAACACCATGGGATAAGTTTGGTATGCCCATTCTCCAGGCACACAGAGACAGTGGCTGCTGGAAGCCAAGCTGGTCCATGTGGGAACGTCCTGTCCAGCGAGATGATGGCCCGAGGAGCCTCCTTTGACCCGCAATGGCAGAAAAGAGCTCCCAGTTCCACAGGATGTAGCATAGGAGCCAAAGGGCTAAAAGGTTGTGCAGCATGCACCTACAGCCCCGAGCCTACAGGAGGCCTTAAGTACAGTTCCTCGTGTGGTCCACGAGGAGACCCAGGACGAGAATATCCCCAACCAGGTACCTCCCAGGATGTCCAGGCCCTTGGCCCTGTGGCTGGGCAGAGGGAACATTGGTGGCTTCAGAAAGCTTGCATGATCCTGAACACAGAGGGGCAGGCTTGCGAAGACAAGTAAGCCTGGCCCAGAAACCCCCAACCGTCAGATAATAGATCCATCCTATCAAGCATACACTGTGATACTATTAGGTTTCTTGGTTCCTGGCCACCCTTAGAGTCCAAAGTCTTGTCATCCCATGGCTCTCTGACAGGCCCGGTGAAAGTCAGTGGGGAGAGGAGGAAGGCAAGCCTGCCCCTCTGTGTTCAGGATCATGCAAGCTTTCTGAAGCCACCAATGTTCCCTCTGCCCAGCCACAGGGCCAAGGGCCTGGACATCCTGGGAGGTACCTGGTTGGGGATATTCTCGTCCTGGGTCTCCTCGTGGACCACACGAGGAACTGTACTTAAGGCCTCCTGTAGGCTCGGGGCTGTAGGTGCATGCTGCACAACCTTTTAGCCCTTTGGCTCCTATGCTACATCCTGTGGAACTGGGAGCTCTTTTCTGCCATTGCGGGTCAAAGGAGGCTCCTCGGGCCATCATCTCGCTGGACAGGACGTTCCCACATGGACCAGCTTGGCTTCCAGCAGCCACTGTCTCTGTGTGCCTGGAGAATGGGCATACCAAACTTATCCCATGGTGTTCCCCTCCTAGTTCTCCAGGTGTCTTCCTGCTTCTTTTGCATCCCAACTCCAGTCACTCCATGGGATCCTGGAAACTCACTGTGCAGAAGGTCTTCAGAGGATTCCTCCATCTTCATCTCCAACTTCACCTCGAACTCAGCAAACTCGACCCCAAGTGCAGACGCAGAAGTTACTTTCTTTCCGCCATCGCTGCTGGGCTGCCACCACACACAGCTGCTGTTGTCCTGGCCTCTGCTTGGTGTCCTCCTTGCTCCTCGTGGTCCTTGGCTCATCTGTCCCAGGGAGGGCTGCCTGGACACTGGCATTGCTGGATTGCTGCAGACCCATGTGCCTGGCTAGAAATTCGGGCTGGCCTCCCTCAGTGGCCAGTGTTTTGCTGAACAACCCCACTCTTTGCCTTCCCAGCCACCCAGTGGCTGGCTACCTGTTGGGCTTTTGCCTTGGCTTCTAAGTCAGCTAACACTCTAAAGGCTGCAAGGGCGGCGAAAGAGACCATGGTGTCCACAGAGTTGACCCAGAGCTGTGTGGTTGCAGCACTCACCCAGAGGCACTTCTTCCAGTCAATGAACCTGAGGCTTGTAGTGCCCCTGATGTCCACCTATCTCTCCAAACACCGAGATGGCAACGAGGATGGAAAAGTTGGCAAAGGTGGCTATGGCAAGTAAGGGGCACCAGGGAGGCAAAGGAAGCATGGTCAGTGCAGGCAGCAAGAGTGGAGAAGGCAGAAAGTGTTGGGAGGACAACTAAACTAAGGCAAGAGAGGTGAGAGAGAACAGGGCAGCACAGCTGGTAAAGGTGGCCAGGGCCTCAGCAGTAGGGACCCAGGGCTGTGTGGGCAGAGGATTCACACTGAGGCACTTCCTCAAGTGGGTAAGGCTGACACAGCGCCCTAGCTGTCCTTGGCCTCAGCAGGCCAGGTAAGGGATGTCTGGACACTGGCAGAGATAAGACTTCTGCAGACCCGCTGGTGGTTAGAGGGGTGGACAGGGGGCGCCAGTGGACCCTGGGCTACCAGGTGTGGCTGGCCGCCATCACACCTCCCTGTTTTGGCTGGTGAATCCCAGCCTAGGCCTCCCAGCCTCCCCCTTGCTACCTGTTGGGCTTTCCACTGAGGCGTCAAAGGCGGCGAAGGCTGGGAAGGCAGTGAAGGTGGCCAGAATGGTGAGTGCAGTGAGAATGGCAAAGGTAGCAAGGCCGGCGAGAACCGCAATGGAGGCGAGAATGGTTGAGGGCAGCAAGGTCAGCATGGGCAGCAAGGACAGCAGCGAGGGCGGCAATGGCAGCGAGGGCGGCAATGGCGGCGAGGGCGGCAATGGCAGCAAGGTCAGTGAGGGTGGCGAGGGAGGCGAGGGCTGCGAGGGCGGGAGCTGCGACCCAGGGCTGTGTGGTTGCAGAACTCACACGGAGGCACCTCCTCCCGTGAATGAGCCTGACTCACTGCACCCCTCATACTGGGGACGCACAGCGCCCTCGCCGTCTTTGGCCTCAGCAGACCAGGGAGAGGCGCCTGGATGCTGGCCGCGGAGGGACTGCTGCAGACCCGCTGGCGGCTAGAGGGGCGGACATGTGGCGCCCAGGGACGCTGGGCTACCAGGTCTGGCTGGCCGCCCTCGTGCGCCCGTTTTAGCTGGGAAATCCCAGCCTCGGCCTCCCCAGCCCCCCCCTTGCTACCTGTTGGGCCTTTCGTAGAAGCTGCGAAGGCTGGGAAGGCGGCAATGGCGGCGAGAGCGGCGAGAACAGCGAGGTTGGCGGTAAGAGCGGGAAACACCCAGAAGGCGGTTTTTGCTGCCGGGAAGGTGAGGGAGGCGGCAGCGGCGGCGGCAGTGGTAATGGCGGCGGCGGCCATCCAAGCTTGTGAGGACCCTGCGCTCACATGCAGGCTCCTCGTTACCTAAGTGACCCTGACCCACTGACGTCCTCTGGCGAACTGACATCCCCTGAAGTCTACTTACCCGGATCTATGCAGGACATTGTGCACGAGAGCCACCGTGAACCCAGGTTAATAATCGTCTGGGCACCGTGATTCTCTTCCTCTGCAGCAGTCCCACTGCTGCCTATGTGGAGGCTTCCAGGCCCAGGGGCAGCTGGGCTACCATGCCTGGCTGGCCGCCCCTCTGTAGCCCTAGGTTTGGATGGAGAATCCCTCCATCCAAACTCTGCCTCCCACGCCTCCTGAACCTGTAGGGCATTTTGACAAGCAGGCAAGGGAAGGAGGGGCGGCAAGCGCAGCAGAATCAGCGACCCAGGGCTGTGTGGTCACAACGCTCAGATGATAACTAACCTGCCTTCACCGCAGCTCTCGTGCAGAATGCCCTGCATAGATCCGGGTAAGTAGACGTCAGGGGACGTCAGTGCGTCAGGTGACGTCAGTGCGTCAGCGTCACATAAGAGAGAAGGAGCCTGCGTGTGAGTTCAGCATCTTCACAACTCTGGAGGGCCGCCGCCGCCACCGCCCTGCCGCCCCGCAACCGCCCCGCAGCCGCCGCCAACTCCCTCACCTTCCCGGCAGCACTCACCGCCTTGTGGGTGTTTGCCGCTCCTGCCGCTGCCCTCGCCGTTCTCGCCGCCATCGCTGACTTCGCTGTTAACGCCGCCATTGCCGCCTTCCCAGCCTTTGCAGCTTCTGTGAAACGCCAAACAGGTAGCAAGGGGGAGGCTGGGATTTCCCAGCCAAAACGGGCGCACGAGGGCGGCCAGCCAGACCTGGTAACCCATCGTCCCCGGGTGCCGCCTGTCCGTCCCTTTAGCCGCCAGCGGGTCTGCAGCAGTCCCGCCGCAGCCAGCGGCCAGGCGCCCCTCCCTGGTCTGCTGAGGCCAAGGACAGCGAGAGCGCTGTGGATCCCCGGTGCGAGGGGTGCAGTGTGCCAGGCTCACTCACGGGAGGAGGTGCCTCCGTGTAAGCTCTGCAACCACACAGCCTTGGGTCGCCGCTCCCGCCCTCACCACCCTGGCCTCCCTCGACGCCCTCGCTGACCTTGCTGCCTTCGCCACCATTGCTGCCCTTGCCGCTGTCCTCGCTGCCTACGCCGACCCTGCCACCCTCGTCTCTATTGTGATTCTCGCCGGCCTGGCCTCTTTCGCTGTTCTCACCGCACTCGCCGTTCTGGCCGCGTCCACTGCCTTCCCAGCCTTCGCCGCCTTTGTCGCCTCAGCGGAACGCCCAAGAGGTAGCAAGGGGGAGGCTTGGAGGCCTAGGCTGGGATTCGCCAGCCAAAACAGGGAGGCGTGATGGTGGCCAGCCACACCTGGTAGCCCAGCATCCACTGGCACCTCCTGTCCGCCCCTCTAGCCACCAGCGGGTCTGCAGCAGTCTCATCGCTGCCAGTGTCCAGGCGCCCTTGCCTGGCCTGCTGAGGCCAAGGACAGCTAGGGCACTGTGGGCCACCAGTGCTGAGGATCGCAGTTTGTCAGCCTCACGCACTTGAGGAAGTGCCTCAGTGTAAATCCTCTGCCCACACAGCCCTGGGTCACTACTGCTGAGGCCCTTGGACCTATGGCTGGGCAAAAAGAACATTGGTGGCTTCGGAAGGCTTGCATGATCCTAAACACAGAGGGGCAGGCTTGCCTTCCTCCTCTCCCCACTGACTTTCACCGGGCCTGTCAGAGAG